>NC_143569.1:7510000-7875000 GCF_054136105.1 Typopeltis vanoorti
TGAAGTATGTAATCTAGAAAAGAAAGAAAACGACAGTTTACACCATGCTGCCCTATTTCTTTTCTAATTGTATCATTGTAAGTGAAATTAATAAATGTCATGATATCATGCATGCAAATGTAACAAATTTCGATTTGGTAAAATAAAATAAAATATAAAATTCTTTGATAAGTTTCTAAATCTCTCCTTACAACATATTCATGGTACCTCATGATAATAAGGATGAATATCGTTTTAAGTATCAAATCACCAGTTATTAAAAATATGTTTCAGTGCACCCGCATAAGGCCATTACTGTTCAACCAGATGGAAACTCTGCTGAGGACATGAAATGTAACGGCAAAATCCATCCATGGATGAGAGGAGTTAACGACTGCATGTAACTTCACGTCTGACTGATTCTTACAGTCTGTTACATGTGCGTGTGTGTGTAGGTACAAAAAAGAGAAAGAAAAATGTAAGAGAAAACAGGGTTGAGAGGTTGCGATCGAAATGTCGCGTGGTGTTATTGCGTTGTATCTTTCCCCTGTACATTTCTAAATAGCGAAGAGTACACTCCGGTACAGCGATATCATAATATCACACAATAATATGTGCATAATTAGTGATTCCATTAAAAAAGAACATTACTGCACATTGGGAAACCGTACGCACCGATATTCGGGAAAAAAAAAAAAAAAAAAAGATTATGTAACTAACGCGATCCGAATATATCTATTTGTCGATGATGGCATTAATTAGAATTTAAGAACCTTTTCACCGAAATCTTCGTCGACAGATATTTTAATTACGGTAGAATGAAATTGTTTAATTTTTTTATTATTTCAATCTTCCACCTAGAGACAGGATTCATCTATGACATGGCTGCTAATTTTGTTTCTGAAAGGAACCTGGAATTAAAAAAAAAAAAAATTAAGAAACCTCTGTCGGAATTGACATTATCTTGTATATACTCGCTCATTCTTTTTCTTCTTCTGTACTATTCACCCCTTTCTTATTATTTATCAATTTTATTTGTTTTTAATATTATTTTTGTATATACGCAAAATAATATTTAGTCACATAGTGTGATGTACGCATCAATCATAAATGAATCATTGATGTCTACACTCTATTAATATAAACGCTCATCCAGTCGTACTTTAATAATGATACTAATAGTAATTAATTAATCAAAAATATATTGTTTCGTGATAGTGATGTTTGCATACTTCACATTAAACCCAAAAGGTTTTTTTGTATTCTCTTTCTAAATGTAACATACTTTTTGTTTAAATATTATAACTGTTATTTGCATATATTTACTAATATATTATTAGTAAATATATGCAGTGTTCATGGAATCATACAAGGCTTAGTGTGAAATTTTTTATCAGCAAAACATTTTTTTTTAGTTATCGTAATTGAAAAAAAAAGAGTTATGTAAAAATAAATTATTTGTACACAAATGTTTGCGAAAAACAAAATGCTTATTCTTTTTTAATAAAATCATTGCAAGTGAGTAGAGGAGAAGGATCCTATGAATGCATTTAAATAATGGTATAAGTGTATCTGTGTTTGCAAAGTAGGTGGCAAAGCAAAATAGATAAATCGCACAACCGGCATTAAAGTACCTGACATGCACCAACAAAATATTCAGCCTTTAGAGTCACCTGGTACAATGCATCCATTGGTTTATGCTGCAATCTTCATTCTACCAACCAATGTAAAACAATTGAAACCAGCATTTGCATCAACAGCTTAATTTTCTGCACTGTTCAAATATACTGTGTCAGCGTTTTTGTGCCTATTGTACTCATATCTACTTATCTGTGTGAAAATGGAATTCATTACAGTGTCCAATTGCTATATATTTACTCTGACAATATCCGAAGCACTCTACGTTCCGATTTGCCTCTTTTCAGATCACTGCAGTGTCATTTTACTGATCGTGGCCTGATGAAAGATAACACAAGAGTGTCAGTGGCATTTTTTTCCTGATTGCTGAACCATCTTCGGAATAACCTAACCAATGCTATGTAAATGCTTTGGCCTTTTCATCATAATTCAAACGGACAATCTATACTGCTTGAAGTTCCAACTTCTAAGCAGTAAGAACTGTCCCTCAGTCTTCAGCTGTCTCTTCATGTTCTTATAAAGTCAATTGAAATATATACTCCAATTTGGTACATCTATGTGCTCTTTATCTGTGTATCTGTGTCTTTTCTCCGCTGTTGTCCCTACTTACCACCCCAATAATTTCATTTTACTTCTCGGAATTCTTTTCCTCAATAATTTGTTATCTTTTACTCTAAGAGTACATTTGAAATATTATAATATTCAAATGTATTTAAATAATACATTTGAAATAATAATACTGTAATAGTACATTTGAAATATTATTTTCCCAATTGTGTACTGTAGTGGTCACAGTTTCATGCGCATACACAAACACGTGTATAATAATACACTCGACATTTTTTTGAAAAAATTAGTTTGTAAGAAATGAATAATTTCTTTAAATACAGTATTTCTTGTGTCAAAAGTACTTAGCTTTCTTATTTCTAATTTCTAATTTCCATCCAATGTGATTAGTTCCTCAGACATATATGAACATTTTACTTGTTTGATGCTCTCCCCTCTAATTTCAATTCTGTCTTTCTTATTTTGTTCATTCCATCGTTTTGTTACATTTTAATATATCAATATTCATGTCATATTTCTTTAATCCTATTATTTGGTTTAAATCATACACATTCTCAGCCTAATACAGCTTCATCATCAACAAATTAAAGGTGATAGTGCAAATGTCTTATACCTTTTCAAGTTTTGGCTATTGCTTGAGTTTTATGTGAATCCCTTCCACTAAATGTTATAAATCTGTAGTATATTAGCATTTGTAGTGAGTAGGAAAAGTGCTTGACATCTAGAATTCCTGCTTCAGGGACTAAACATGGAACTTTTTCAAACCACCTTCAGGCCTTTTCTGAGTAGAACGATGCTCTCAATCTGGGCTATTAAATCCATGTATCACCTAAAGAAATCCTTCCATTAATTCCTGGTTTTATAAAATTTTCCAGTTCGTCTTCAATCTCTTTTATCCGTACCATTTTTTTTTTCATTATATCAAAAAGGATGTCATATTTTACAACAACGAATGTCTTTTCCAAATCTATAATCGCAATGTATATATACATTATTTATTTTGGTTATATATTGATCCTCCACTTTCCATCCCTGAGTTCAAACTGATCTTTCTCTCTCTCTCACATTTCATCTATTATATTTCTCATTATCATTGAAGTATTATTCAGTAAATTTGGTGTTCGATATTTTTTACAATATTCCCGTTCTAGGACATTTTACAACATGGATTTCGTAAAAAGTATTTACTCTTTGTCTTGATCAACTGACACAATCACTGCAGAAGGTTTCTAGGCTTGTTTTTATTATAATTACCTTACATTTCTCTTCCAGTAGCTCTAATCCAAGTTGTACTGTCCAATTTCATTTAAATGACCAATAATTTTACTGTTAATAGTTACTGAATTACATTATATATCTTTAAGATATTTTTCAGCATTTAGAGAAAGATGTTGGAAGTTTTTATCCACTTGGTTAGACTATAATAAATGTAATTTAATCCTTTATCCAAGTGTAAGCAAACAAAGTTTTCACCTGAAGTATCTTCAGGACTAAGACAACTATACAGGTATAGGTAAATATGACTTCTCCATTGCTTCCACCTTAGTATCACCACCTCTAGGTCTGGCTCCCACTGATGAGACCTGAATAAAAGTTGAAACCGGTCTGGGTAGTGGCCCTTTCCTTAATGCATAGAAGTGTACATGTCCGCAAGGAGATGTGCTTTGCATTATGGGAAATACTAAGACAAGGAGTGATGAGAGCTTGGTTCACCTGGTCCACCTTTACCACGAGTTGCCTTAGTCCTGAAGATACTTCAGGTGCAAACTTTGTTTGCTTATACTTGGATAAAGGATTAAACTAAATTTATTATAGATATTTTTCCATTTCTCACTGTCATCTCATTTCAAAGTTTCCTTTATGTCTTATACTGTCATGGTTTATTTTTAATTCTACACTGAAGATTACAGAGAAAATGCGCAACAATTATTCCATATGCCATTTCAGCACTTACTGTATTACATTTACAGTATATTCAACTTGTTTTCTATCTTCCATATAAGTGTTCCTTTATCTTCACAATCTTCCATATAAGTTTGCCCTTATCTTCACAATCTTCCTTTATCTTAGTCCTTATGTCGGATATGGTTCATTTCTTTTCTGTAGTCCTCCTTTTTCCTCACTTTATTCTTTTTTCTATTAAATTATCTCTGTATTATTGAGTTTGCTTGTTTACAAAATAGCCAAATCCATTGTTTTCAATCATCATCATCATCATCAAATTCCTGATATGTGCCCTTACTATATGTCTTCTGTATGTCGTCTTGACTAATATAAAGTCAATTAGCTGTGGTTCCAATTCCCCGGATGATTTCCATGTATATCACTGTCGTTTAGTCGAGAAAGTGTGTTATGAAATATAAAGCACTGTTCACTACAAAATTCTGACAATATTTCGCTTGTTCCATTTTTCTCACTCTACGGTTTCTTCAAATTCATTGAATTCGAAGAAACTATGCAGTTCCGATCAACTGAATTCAAATTGTACATTTTTAAGTGTAATGTACAAGCTGATGTTATTAGCTTGTTTATATATATATATATATATATATATATATATATATATATATATATATATATATATATATATATATATATATATATATATATATGGTCAAGTATTGTTTTGAACTGTGAGCCTACAAATACACATAATCTATCGCAATCTGCCTACCTTTTTATAGAGCATGGTACCCACACGTGAAACTGTTGTTGTGATGTAGCAGTGTCTACTGACTAATGGTTGTGTATCCAATAAACTGGCTGCAAAGTATGTGTGCTACATATTCGTGGACTCTGATATCAGCTATGCAGTCCATTCATATTATGTGAGCTAATTAAGTTATTTTAGACTGTAAAGAGCTCAATAGACTGTGATTTTAGAGAGCACACACAATTTTAATAATATTAATATAACTTATAAAGAATAAAATATTTATGTTTTAAAATACTTGAATATAAATATGGTTTCTTAGAAATATGAAGAAAATTTATATTTATATTGTGATTATAGAATAAAACTATGAAAAAATAGTAATCCATGGTCTTCTACGTAACTAATACAGAAGCATACCTCTGACAGTGGTGTCATCGTGATTTCTCTCCCATTGGACTGTAATTGATGACGAGGTGGTTGATGTGGCTGCTAACACGGGAGAAGTTGGAGGTGCTGAAAACATTATGAAACAGTAACATTAATTACGGCTAACACTAACTGGTAACAATAAACATTAACTGAAATTACTGTTAGAAGTTTATTGCGAAAATAGCAGACCATAAAGCCAAACAGGAATTGCTCTATTCTATTAAAGATGCAACAAATGCTATTTGTTGAATCTATAATAGAACAAGCTGATTTTAGAGAAACACGTGGTTGCTATGATCAAGTGCTCGCTTTAACACCATACATAGAAACTGGATTCCAGAAGCAAAAAAAAAAAAAAAAAAAAAAAAACCAGCTGTCTTTCTGAACCTAACAGCAGCCTATGACACAGTAGGGCGTGAAGGTTTTATATAGAAATTTCTTAATATAGTCCCGTGTAAACGGACTGCACACTTAATTTCCTCCATGCTCACGGAACGTTTCGTCAAGTTATATTAGGAAAGAAAATGTCCCGACAACGAAAACTTAATAATGGACTTCCACAAGGGTCGGTATTGGCGTCCTTACTTTATAACCTATACACATACGACTTGCCCACTACCATCTCACGTAAGTTCTGTTATGCTGGTGACACTGGAATTGCCATTCACCACAAAAATATGAGTCAGGCTGAAGACGCACTTACAAAAGATCTGAAAACAACTGGTGAATATTACAAAAAATGGAGGCTCCCGTTCAACCCAGACAAAACAGAAGTATCAAGCTTTCACCTTAATAATCACATGGCAGATGTCGCTTTGCATATCTTCTTTGAAGGAGGCTTACTACGACATAATAAGTTTCCAAAGTATTTGGGTGTGACCTTGGACCGCACGCTCTCTTATAAGCAACACCTAAGAAGCTTTTCTGCTAAGTTAAGAACCCATAACAACATAATACAAAACTAATAGGCACGACATGTGAAGCAACAGCCGGTAATCTACGGATTACAGCTTTCGGTCTAGTTTTCTCTGTTGCCGAAGATTGCTCACCAGTGTGGCTAAATAGCACGCATGTTAAACTTGTTGATAGCCAACTAAGTAATACAATGAGACTGATTTCTGGCACAATTAACTCAACGCCCACACATCTGGCTCCCGGCACTTAACAACGTTGTTCCACCAAGTCGGCGCGGGGTGAAAGCTTTCTTACAGGAGTATAAGAAAATCCTGGAGAATAGCCCTGCCAATACACTTAGATCTCTCAGATTTAAGTACACAACGACTGAGATCGAGACATCCACCACTACAATTAGCGCAACAATTATTACAATCTAACTTTGACCTGAAGCAAAAGTGGCAAGAACAGTGAGAGAGCGAGGCAGATGACATCACAAAATTTTTCTCAACAAATTACAAGAAAGTTTTAATGCTTGCTCTAACCTTCCACGAAAATTCTGGACTTAGCTTAATAGAATATGAACTGGTCATGGTGTATGTGCGGATATGCTTTTTAATGGGGTAAACGGACCATCCCCACATTGTGATTGTGGAGCTCAAAGACAAACTGTGAACCATATTGTGATCCAGTGTTATCTTAGAGCATATTCAGGAGACACATCAGACTTTTTAAGTGCTACTGCCGAAGCTATGAACTATTTGACTAATATGGATATACCCTTTTAATTTTATTGGTTTTTAAAAATGACTTTGAACTTTATTCGCTTTTAAAATGACAGTGTATTGTGCTGCATGTTTTGTTATTTATGCCATACGAATAAATAAATTGAAATTACTGTTAGAAGTTTATTGCAAAAACAGCAGCCAAACTGGAATTTCTCTATTCTATTAAAGATTCAACAAATCGCATTTAATCTACATCTAAGAAGAAAGTAGGAACATTGCATGACCTGATTTCTTTTAAAAGAAGGATAATCAAGTTGCTTTTTTTTAATCAAGTTGTTCTGCATTTGGGATATTCATGTATTGAATGGTTTGCAATTTATTTGTTGCATGCAGTTCACAACATTTTATGATGATCGCCAATAAGATTTACCTGCTTCTAATGTTTCTGCGAACACTTCATCCGAGCGAGGACCAGCACCGATGTTATTGTAACCCTGGACTATAACAACATATTTCGTCAGTCTTCTCAGATTAGTAAGGTAGCTCATCTCTTCATCAACCAAGTCTTCAGACGCCTCGACATTTTTATACTGAAATGGTTCATCCGATCCAGCAATTTTGTAGCCTATGTAATATCCCTCAATGGTCCCATACTGTAGATCTTTCCTGGGTGGCTACACACAAAGAATAAAAAAATGAGCTTGTTTAACAGAATGAATCGAAAATGTATTTGGCAATGTTTATTCGACATTTTGTAGAGAGAGAGAGAGAGAGAGAGAGAGAGAGAGAGAGAGGTGATATATATATATATAAAATAAAAGAGAATCTTAAAGAATTTTCCTATTATCCTCCAAACTTGCATGTAAAAAGGGATTCTTTCATGAGTATTCTATGTGTTCGCCCAAAATGTTATACGCGAATGACTGCAAAATACATAACTTTTCCTTACAAAATGTAAAGGTGATAACCAACACTTTCAACGCAGCATGCCTCTTGCTTCAAACAGCAACTTTTAGTGGCATCGGTGCATCCATGTCGGAACTGTCGGAACATATAAAAGTGTGGCATTCTAGAAGAAAAACAAAACGTCACCGTTCTTCGTCACCTTTGAAGAGTAAGTAGAAACGCACTCTACAATATTAACAAGTGCACATTGTGCAGATAGCGATTTATCTCTAGAGTACAAATTTCGTTATACCAAATTTTGTCATAGTAACACTAGTTAAGCTGAAATTAAAAATTTAATATATATCTTATGTGTAATATTTCATCCAGCCAGAACGGAATTGCTACTGTTATTTCGAAACTTCTTTACGAAAATGTTATAATAAAAGTGATCCATTTGGAACTAAAACTGAACCGTGCAGACAACTTCTGCGAATTCTGCTAAGTCAGTCAGTGGCGCACCGAGAGGGGAGAAGGGGCCCAGGCACCCCCCCTCCCAAAGAAAAAGAAAAAACACTAGAAAATTTTCCAAAAATCTTTTCCTAATTAAAATTCTTTTTTTTTTTATTTATGTTGTGTCGTGTCTTCTATTTCTATACTACTTATGAATTAGTGATCCCTGCAGATGCTCAGTCATAGGTCGTATGCGATGCGTAGTGTGTATTCACAAATCGTCTACTCAACTCGCCCCCTCCCCCCCAAAAAAAGGTTAAATCCTGAGCGCTCGGCCCCCTCCAAGATTAAATTCTGAATGCCCACTGGTCAGAGTCATTGCAGTACATAATTTCGACACGTTTCTTTGTTGCCCCGAATATAGCTGAACTGAAAACTGGAGCGGTTCGACATTTCTTTGTGAAAGTTTCGAATACCGAATCTGAGTAAAATTCATCCCATAATAATTGTTGTACTCACATATCACCAACAGTAATAATAATAACGACGCCTCCGTAGTTCAGTCGGTATAAACGAAGAGCCCTTTAGTTAGAAAGACCTGGGTTCGAATCCCATATACGACGAGCAAAATTTTTATCAGTCCTTTTCAGGAAGGTGAGTTAGCAGGCCTAATACGGAGATAGGTGGGCTTTTTCTCTGGGAAACAGGCAAATCAGTTCTATGAACACACACACACACACACATATATATATATATATATAGACATCAAAGTTATCGGACAAGAAAGACAATAAGAAACCATATTGTTCTATAATTATTCCCTAGTAAAGTAGCCTTGCTATCCCGCCAATCGTTAGGGTCAGGGGAAATAACATTAATCATTACATCCCATATTGTTTCTTAGCCGAATAAGAAACTCAGAGTTTCATGCCGAATATAGAAATTATATAAAGTTCGGCGATTCCAAGCGTAAGCAAATACCTGGATAGTGTCTCACCTGATCCCTTAGGTAGTGCAAGCTAAGGCAACTCATAATGTAGAACAGTAATACAGCTCCTAGGAGCTAAGTTCACATTATGGGTAAATATCAAGAATAGTGATCGGAGCTTGCTCCACCTTTGCTATGAGTTGCCTCAGCTTGCACTACCTTAAGGGTCAGTTGCTGTTATCCAGGTATTTGCTTACGCTTGGAATCGCCGAACTTTATATAATTTCTATATTCGGCATGAAACTCTGAGTTTCTTATTCGGCTAAGAAACAATATGCGATGTAATATCACTTAACTTAAACAAGTTATATGTCGCCGAATTGAAGCCTTTGGCTCTTCATATATTTAGTAATTAATCATTACTACTACTACTACTACTAATAATAATAATAATAATACATCTGCTGTTAATAATAATAATGTTTTTTTATTTTTAATTAATTAATCCTTTGATGTAAAGGAATTATCCGAATATAATAATAAAATATATAGGAATTCAGAGAAAAATATTGGAAAACTTGAAAAAAAAAAATCATCATTCCTGAAAATTTTCAATCGTGTTTCACTTATTTACTGCTGCTTCTGTTATTCCTGTGCGACAAGAAGTGTTATACGCCCTCATCTCCCGAAGGTTCTCTAGGCAAGTAATTACAGCTAATAAGGTAAGGATTAAGTATACACGTCGGTACGTATCTGGGTTTTGAGGAGGTGATTGATAAAGTTTGTTAAAAAAAGTTTCAAATGTTCTCTCGAAAAATAATAAAATAGGAATGATGAATAAAGAATTGGAAAAAAAAAAACTGCAAAGTTTTTTGAAGCATGCTCATCTGGTGTTCTATTTAGATGAGCAGCGGCTGGAAGTCGCTTTCGAACTTCTGAAGGATGCCAATGGTCGGCGGACCACCTCTGCTTAAGGCAGAAGCAACTGGCCATTGTCCATTCCATCAAACAGTGATATTTTGAAAAGCTTAATATTGGAATTTTTACTCGTCTCTCAATATTGTAATTTTTACTGTTTCGAAACGTGTGCTTTAACACTTTCAGCCAAGAGACTAATTATATATTGTGTAAAAAATTTGTTTGGCGCATATTTACTTCACCACCATCTCCTCCAGTGGTTCACTCCGTATAAACAATGTAGATATCTTGTAAACACCCGTACTTCTAATTCATTTCTGATCTGCAACCGTCCTTGAAGTAAGTAAACAACATGCTCTGCCCTTTAATTTTATAGACCTCCAAGCGGGTAATAAAAGGCTTATTCCCATGCCGGTAGCCGTAGTTTTATACTGTGGCGCCATGCTGTTTACTTGTAAGTCATAACGCTACACGTGCCGCTATAACCAATTTTAAAATTGTTTTATTAAATATCCCGGTGATGTGAGCTGCATATACGTGTTCGAATAATTTATCTGTATCTCAGTTGACGTGAAGGAGGAAATAAGCTGTGGCAGCTGTTGTCATAAGTATTTCCTTAAAGTAATTGTTTGTAAATGTTAACCTGTAAAGGAGAGAGTTTTTTTTGGGTAAATGTGCACCAGACAGTGAGATTTTTTTTTTTTAATGTAAAATCGTCTCATAGTTTCGAAAGTGATTTTATTAAATAAAATATTATAGTTGCTGTCACTACCACTTTAAAATAATAATTTACTTTTGGCAGTCTCATATAAATAAATAGGACTATAAAATAATGTCCCTTGATTGGTACCGTTGATTATCACTTGAAGTATAAAACCAAAAGAGAAATATAACGTATTTCAATATGATTGTGTTTTAGATAATATTTATGTATTATTTATAGATTGTTTGTCATAAAAATTTCTATCGCAAACAAAACAAATTTATTTTGTTTATAAACATCCCACGAACATCCATTAGCGTTCACAAACATCCCATCATGGAAATGGATGTTTGTGATTGTCTCTGGAAATACTAGTGGTGGCGGTTGGCGATAGATACTGTTGGTGGTGTTTTTTTTTTTTTTTTTGCTCGACGATGCGAGCCCTTTGTCAAAATTTCCATAGCTCACCGCTGCTAATAATACGGCAATAGTTTTCTTATCAAGCGACATGCCAACCTTAAAGCGTAAGGGGGAATTTGATTTATTAAGCTTGCATATATGGTTCAGTGAAAACAAAATCAAAATGATCATTCAGAAAACTAGATTTATCCTATTTGAACTGGAAGTAAAGAAGTAGTTCTGCCAATTAAATATCATACTACTTCCTGCGACCCCACAAGTGACAGTATTTGCGAAGCTACTCAACGGGTCTACAGCTACAAGCATCTTAGAATACACTTAGATCATAATCTAAAATGGAAAACTCATATCCAAGCTGTTACAATCAAACTAAATTGCACACTGGAGAACGCGTAACATTAAACGCATAGTTTTCATAAATTTTTACACACCATATTATACTGGTATACTGAAGAATTCGGTATCTTAGGAGGTCATACAAAATTATCCTTGACAAATTATACAATCTACACAGCAGAATATTAAAGAAAACCTTCATGTTTAATCACACTGCAATTAATAACTGTAATTTAATTGCCCCCAACGTCAGATATATATACTTACTTCTTACATTGGAAGAAGTAAGTTCTTCTTACATTGGATTAGCCTCATTGACCAGCACCGTATCCTAAGGCACGATGGTCTAATTCTCCAGATACCTCAGTAAAAAAATATCCTGGAGTGCCATTTCACATAGGACAACACCAGAAGAAGAAGACAATATAAACATATAGCTGTTCAAAAATGCAACTGAAATATTTAATAAAAGGATCCTAAAATTATTTTAAATGGTCTAGATTTCTGTAAAATATTGAAAAAAAAAAGCACTGATTATTCCAATTTATAAAGAAAGAAAGAAAGAAATGAACATGACTTCAATAACTATAGGGGAATAGGTCTCTGAAATGCAGTGTACAAAACTCGTATATGTAGGAATATTAAAAGAGGAACTAAATAGTATTGCAGGGGACAAATTACTAGAAGAACAGAATTGACTCCGAAAAGGCTGTTCTTGCATAAACTGAATTTTCACTCTAAAATAATTAATTGAAAAAAGAAGATAATTTAGAAAAGAAATGCCTTCGTTGATTACAAAAAAGCCTTTAATAAAATTAACAGACAAAACTGATTTTATTAACATTTTATTAGTAAATATTAACCGATCTAAACATACCAAACCAGTCTTACAGTATGTTGAAGAAATATACACAGGAAATAAAAAATAAACTGCAGTCAAATTAGAACAAATATCAGAATAGAAAGACATATCTAAAGGAGTACGGCAAGGATGTACCCTATCACGTCTACTTTAAATAATAAATAAATAAATAAATAAATAAATAAATATATATATATATATATATATATATATATATATATATTTAAAAAAAAAAGATAAGCCGACATTTGAAACGTTTTTATGTCATGTTTTTTGTCTTACCGGCTTACCAGCCCGGAACTCGGGGATTGGGCGCCATAGGCGCCAGGGGGAGAGCGTCGCCCTAATATATAAAGAAATTTTATACTTGGTTTCAATCCTTTCCCAAGTAAGAAAAACAAAATTTTGCGAGTGAAATATATATGAACGTCTGAGCTACCTCAATAAAGATCGAAACCGGTCTGGGTAGTCGTCCTATTATGCATTGTATTATACACGCCTGAAAGGGGGGCGAGTGCTTTGAATTTTGGGATACACACTATGGCAAGTGACATGAAGTCATTAGCCTCTATTTACAAGTAGCTCAGACGTGAATATATATTTCACGCGCAAAACTTTGTTTTGCTTACTTGGGAAAAGGATTAAAACCAAGTATAAAATTTCTTGGTATATTTAACAAAATATATATATAAACAATCTTGAAACAGCATAACCCATTTGGTATACTAATAAATCCACAAATAAGGATTATTTGGACTATTATATTGTATTAACTATATCAGAAGATGATCAACAGAGATCAGTAAATTGAAGAAATATAATATGGGAATATCAAAAGTAAAGACAAAAATAATGGCTTTCAAAGGAGAAGCCTAATAAGAAGTAAAATAGTGATAGATAATAAAATATTAGAGCAAGTACATACTGTGAAATACCTACAAATGTGAGTAAATATGAGATGAAAAAGATATAGGCATTAAAATATCAAATCGTTTTAAAGTAAATCGCATAATAAATAATATATTTTAAGCCATCCCTGGCTTAAAAACGCACTAGAATCAGACTATATAACGTCTTGTCCAAACTAACTTTATTATATGGAAGTGGAATGGATCATTTAAAAAAAGGATGAAAAATGGACTTAAGCAGCAGAGATGAAATTCTCAGAGAAAAAAAAAAAAAAAAACGGCTGGATATACCAAGTGGGACTATAAAACAAATGGAGAAAGTTTACAGTCCCTGAATATAAAAACATTTAACTACATCTAATTACTGTAAACAAAAGTGGTTAGAACATCTAAATCGATAATAACACACTGCCAAACTGTATGAATAAAAAATAAATGGAAAAAGAAGAATTGGAAGACCAAAAAAGCGATGCCATGAGACCGGAACAGGCGACTTGGCCTAAAATCCATAATAGGAAGAAGATTATTATACCACTCGTATGTGTAAATATATTTCTGAGAATTTCTTCATTGTTTAACACAAAACATCAAGAATGAGATTTTGTCCCAATGAATTAAATTAAAAATAAAAAATCAAAATATTTTGCAGTAAGAGATATTTAAACCTTAGTATGTGTCATTTGGACACACATTTTGAAACTTGTTAACTGTGTTGACCTAATCTTTGGCATAGGCGCAATTGCCAAGGGCGTCCGTCGCACGATGATTTCGATACCAAGTATCGAAATCACCTAATCTCCCACCTATTGGAATGATTCATTCAGAATGAGTTGTAATCTCAGTCATGGTGTATATTGTTATTGATGGCTGAAGAGAATGGTAAGAGTTTGCTGGCTAATTAAACGTTTCAGTAGGTTTCCGAAATTATTATTGAGCATGTCTGGATGTTTTTTGGGTTGATGCGCCGCCGATGATTGCATGTGAAATAAAATAAAAACAAGAAATAGTCCATAAATTATTACATATTTATTCTAAAAATTTTTTATATAAGATTGATTATGAATATTTCATTTTTGGGGTTTATGATATGCGTGTCTTCTAAAGCACGGGGGCAGTGTCCATCTTGATTGGGTGGTCAGCACTAACCAATAACTTTAAGACGTTTATAGACCTCTATCATATCACTGCTTTTCTACTGTTTACCTGAATTTCATCGCCTGGTGTGAGACCAACGCTCTTCCTATTGGAGTCCCGAAGTTGCTTGAAAAAGTTCCATGTTTCGTCTCTAGAGCAGGGTTTCCAGCTATGACCAATAATAAATACAAATACCAAAAAAATAAAATAAATTATAATAATAATAATAAAACAATTGATGAAAAAAAATCATCACTGCACCCAAGGCACAAATGCACTGTAGGTTTGTTTGAAACCTTTCGTGGGTGGGCGCTTCATTAAAAAAAAAAGAAATGGATAAAAACAGGGGATCAAATCCGCGCACTGTAGTCGGAATGCAGTCGTGTCAAGGGTTGGTAAAAGAGGCAAAATAACTTCCTTATTCTCACTCATGAATGCTTGTTTCTACATCACAATTATCCAAGAACTGTATTTTCGTTTCTTTACAATGCGATATTTGAACTTCTCTTTCATTTCCACCATAATGTCCAGATCCCTAGCCTCATCAATTTCCATAATATGCCGCTGGAAATCTCATCATGCCTACGTGTATAATTTTACACTTACTAACATTCAACTGATAGCCATTATCAGTTTTCCATAGTTCTAGGCTATTGAAATCCTTCTGTAGGTGATGTTTAACAGTAGTCCTGATTGCCTTACCAATCTATGCGTCATCAGCAAACAATTGCACATCTTCTGTTAGACCCTTCATAATATCATTAATATATAGAGTGAACAACAATGGCCCAAAGACTGATCCCTGGGTACACCACTGGTCACCTTAAATCTGTTAGATTCAAGCTCACCATACACTACTTTTGATACCAATCCATCTGCCATCCACTTAAGCAAGTAAGTAGTTTATATTCCGATCCCATATTCTCCAATTTATGCAACGGCCTTTTATGTGATATCCTATCAAGTGCAGAATCACGCGGTAAGCACCGGTATTTATCATGATAACTGAATATCCGTGCAGCGAGGAATATCCGTGCAGTGTCCTACAGAAATATCACTAAGAAAAATTGTCAGGGTTTGTGAATTTCTCAAGATGGTTGTCCTACTCCTTAGTGCGCACAAATTCGTTACCACATCTACTGTAAAATCTGTTCACACTCTAACGCATCACTTACTATAAGTAATATAATAAAAAGAATTTATTGTACTTATTCAGCACAATCTTGTGTAATTCTTAGGAATGCCCTAGTTCGTTTCACTTACCCTAGTTTTACCACTTGAAAAATCTCTCCTGTCACCATTCAGGAAATATCTCTCAACAGCTTTAGCGTTGCAATCATATTCTTTGCATTCACAGTTCTACATATCGGAACCATAGAAAAACGACACATCAATATCAGAGCTTTTCAGGAAATTGAATTGAGATTATTAGCGCTAAATTCAACTATGAAACACAGTCGTTTTAGGACAATGTGATAGATTTTACCAGTTGACTGTGCTGATGTAGGAGTGACTAATAGTAGGGAACCAATTATTATGCAATTTCTTGAGTTGTGACATTTTCATTGTTATTTTAAAAAAACCTCCATTATTCTAAATTTGTCATCCCCCCACCCCCAAAAAAAGCATGATATATCATACGGATTCATTCAAGTGCCAACTTTCCAGAGCAATCTGTGGTCATTTCAGCTGAACGTAAAAAATGACACTTCTATTTTCCTAAAGTGATTACTGTAAATAACTTGCTTGGTTATGATTAATTTAATGCACCCATTGGCATGCTTTTAAGCAAAGTACCTAAAATCACCAATATCTGAAGTGTCATTTTTCCCATTGGTTGATATGTGAGATTATGCAAATTAAGATATTTTAAAGACGAAGTGCATATCGATAGCGTAGTTTGGTTCCTGCCGTCCTTCTCAAATTGGTAGCTACGTGTCTTCTTTCGTCATCGTATGTTACGCGTTCGCGCAGGCCTACACATTTTATCGCGTAAGCTCCCGTAACCGATAATCCCGCGGAATAGGTTGGTTGCTCCTTATTCCCGGTAGTATCCCATGTCTGTCGAAGCGTGTGTTCGGGTGGAAGGTTTGCCTGCTTTGCGGGAGGAAAAAACCCTGCTGCCCGCGCCTAAGACCGGCTAACTTGGCTATGGCTGAGCGCCGTTAGCCTAGTGGCTGTGCGCTTCGCAACCATATGCCTGGGGAAGGAGTGTCCTAGGTTCGATTCTCGTCGGAGACGTGAGGAGCTCAAGGATCTTCCTCAGCCATAGACTTCTTTCACTGTTACAATTCCATAAAATACCATGTCACTGGCGCGTTTCTGACACCGGCCCAATTATAGCCTTCGTACCTCTGCGTATTGAGATATCTCTTAGCTTTGACAAGAAAATGTTTCTCTTACAACAGTCGAAGTTTCTGATGATATTACGCAAGTTAGTGAAATAATTTGGAAGAAAATATGAACATGATTTGTTTGTCAAGCAACTTTCGTTTGCAGTTACTTAACAGTCTTAACAGATATATACACAGCTAAACGGTTCACTACATATTAATAACATTATTATTGTTAAACTAGAACTGCGTTTGTAAAAAGATCGGAAAAGAACATTGCTCAAGTTAGCATGATGGATTAGATACACCCATTCATCAATACATCTAAGGTAAATGTATTCACAATCTAATTCCATTCGCTGCAGCGAACGAATAACCAGTTTGAAGGAAGTTTGGTTTTCCAATTTGAAGTGACACGGTGCTTCTATAAAAGTAGAATTCTCAAAAAAAAAAAAAAAAAAAAAAAAATCGTTTACCGAGAGCTTGGGAGAGAGGGTGAAAGAAAAGAAAATCACCACAACTAATTGCTTCATACATATAAATAAAGTGAACAGAAGTCGGGCAGCTCTAACGTAGCAACTGCCAATACTTCTGTGATTCATTGACCATCATTTCTCATCAATTTAGTTACCATTAAAATGATTGGAATCTTTGATTATTTTTTCCTCTAACTCTTTAGAAGCTAACAAAGAAGTTAAGTGAAATTTTCGTAGTCGAGTGGACGCCATTATCTGCTTGCTGTAATTATTTTTTTAATTACGGGCATTTTGCATTTTGAGTTGCACTGAACTTTAAAATATGAAATGCATTTATTTAAAAAAAGTATTAATAAATGAATAATAATAATTATTATTTTGGGGACAGTACAAAAGAAATTATGATTTTTTTTTTATATTTTGGATGGGAGTGGAGTTGTTATTCTCCATTTGATTGAAAGGAAGTATAAATTATGTACTTGGTTTAATCCTTTATCCAAGTATAAGCAAACAAAGTTTGCGCCTGAAGTATCTTCAGGACTGGGGCAACTCACGGCAAAGGTGGACTGACTTCACATCACTCGCCTTAGTATCCCATAATGCAAAGCACATATCCTTGCGGACATGTACTATGCATTATAGTAAGGGTCACCACCAAGACCGATTTCGACCTTTATTGAGGTCAGAAAAAAAAAACTCGAAAGAAAGTATGTTAATAGTTAATAAACAGTTCAGGAAAACAACGGCTTTCCATTAGATAACAGACTTGTATAGTAATTATATTAATATTCAAGTGAAACTAATGTTTTTGTTTACAGTTTGTTCTGATAAATATCCATCGTTCTTCGGAAATCTACTAACAGCTAGCTTTTTTGTGAGAAAGCCATTATGTCGAAAATCTTATTTACTACTTTTTTTTTCTGTTTTTAAATTGATGTAACCAAAAAGCTTCAGTGGTTATATATTAATTTAACAATAACGCGAAAAGCATTTATTGGCCACAAGACCAGTACTCCTCGGAAACGCACGAAGAGTTTCTTCAAGTTATTATTATATTCTTCTTCCTATCAGTATTATTACAGTTAACTCCCTACCCTCCCTTTGACGCTTCACTTTATGACCGTTATCCATTTATACGACATCACATTCGCTCACACGAACGTTTTAGCAGCAAGACGTTCCCTTGAATCAACCCATGCGCAGTTTTTGTGACTGTTTACGACGTTCGTTGCTCGCTACATCTGTTTATGTTTTGGTGTTTCGCTGTGAATTATAAACTGTTTATAACTATCTTTTTTATTGTTGTTAATAATGTCAGAGAGAATTCAAAATAAGGGTACTGTTGCTTCCTTCCAGTGAAAAGAAGATGCATAAACCTGTTACGTCACATACTAAGATAAAAATCATTAAATTTAGTGACGATGGCATATCGAACAGTGAGAGAGACCCAGGCTTTGTAAGGTGGGCAAGGTGGATCGTGCCATCGGTTATAATTTAGAGGAATATGATGCTGCCAAGTCTGTGCAACTGTGTCCGAGTGAAAGAGCTGCGAGAAGGGAACTGACGGAGTCTGAAGGAGGCGAGATAGGATACCATGATATCTGTTTCACAAATAGTTAAAAAATTGAGCCCACTACCAGCAGTGCACAACCCACCACACTCAATCCAAACTGGCCGTTGGGTGATACGAAGGATAATATATTGTGACGCTGTCGAAGCTTAGCATGTTGTTCCCCTTATACATTGCATGGAAAGAGGTCAACGGAAATCAAAGTGTGAGCAACATATAGACACGAAGACCAGTTTAATATGATGTAGAAGGAGAATAACATGCTAAGCTTCGACAGCATCACAAGTTAATCCAAAAAAAAACGACAGTTCTTTCTGACAAATATATTTCACTTAACACGCCCCTCATGATTCATTTTTCTGCAAACTGTTCATTCGGTGAATTGTGATTTTTCGATGAATTGTTGGTTTCCGATGAATTGCGTTTCGATTAATTGTTTGTTCGATAAATTGTTTTCGGTGAACCTTCTGGATACCTTTTCATCGTAGTCCAATATTTTGAGTAATAATTTATTTAATTTAAAAATTATATATAATGTTAAAATATACATACTAACCAAACTAAAATAGCCTATTAGAAAAGTAAGTAGCAGCTTTATTTGGTATATACTGCATATGACAAGTGATCTCTCGTGATCAGTAATTATACCTCTGCTTACTACTCATAGTTTTAATCTTATTCACATTTTGAAATAAAAATGAATTTTTCTCTGATTGAAAATCTCACGATTTTCTAAGCAGGTCATTTTTGGAACACTCCTTTAGAACCTATACTAAACACTTTCACAGTGCATACATACATATTAAATACTTGGCAAAGTAATTAACCTACCTTCCATGTTACTTTCAGCGACTGTGAACCTGTTGCTTGCACTCTGACATCCAGCGGAGGACCTCCTGGTACTAGAAAAACAATCGCATAAAGATGATAAATTAATAATTATGCCACTGTTTATATTCATGTGAATTACTGCCTACTTAAAAAGACAACGCAAGCAGTTTGTTCGGAAGAGGGATTTTTAGGTAAATATAAAATATGTTTTATTTTCCTTTCATTTTTATTCAAGCTCAAGAAGCAACATCTAATAAACCGTATCAAAAAACAGTTCTTTCGGTGATATACAATGCATCAGTCAATATTGTTTAAGAATTCTTAAATAAGCCTACAGAGCAAACTATCTATTTTCATTTCCATCAGAAAATATTATGTTCGAAACAGACTAAAACGAATCTTATAAAAAAAAAAAGAAGAAGAAGAAGAAGCATTCTTGATAATGGACGAATAACATATTTCGAGCAAAAGGCTTCTTACCTTCTTCTTCTGTTGTTGAGATGATAATGTCACTAGGATCACTTTGCCCTAATGCATTGATAGCCACTACTCGAAAGTAATAGATGGTAGCGGGAAGTAGAGATCTGACTGTGGCTTCAGTTTTAGATCCTGCTACTGCAACATCGGAAATGTCTTCTTCCCAGCTGGCTAGATCAAAGAGAATATAACTGAGGCTCTATTTGGCAGACTCTGGAGAAATACTTAATATAACAGAAGAAGAATGTGAAGTCTATCTAGGAAATGAGTTGCTCAGTGTCAATGTTTTAAAAATCTTTGTGAAGAAGGAAATACTTCGCTGAAATTACAGTGTGCATCACTGAAATTAGTACTAAGGGAAACGTAATTTAGCATAGCTATGTGTAATAATTTAAAAAATATCAAACTAATTGTAATTTTTTCGAAAGAACCATTGTTATGTTCATCAGAGGTCAGCATAATGGATTTACGTTGGGTCAGTGAAGGTCTACACTTGACCTTGATGACACACAGACACACATCACAAAGGTGTGTGTGTATGTGTCATCAAAGTCAAGTGCAGACCTTTTCGAAAGCATGAGTGACAATCTTGTTAATGGATCAATGGAAGCGCTATTTGGTTCTTTCTTGTAATTCATCGGTTTGTTTGAAGGCCGTGCTTACACAAGATATAAATATCTCTCTATTCCAACAACGCATAAGAAGAAGAAATTCTTTGGGCATAGGGCCTTGCTTCTGAAATATATTAACTATATAGGTGGAAATCGTGTGATCTCAAATATCCAATAAATAATAGCACTTTTAATGGATATACTTATCGATTGATAGGCTTCACGCTGTTTTAAATTTTTTATTTATATATTTTTTTTAGGCAAGTGGGATAGTCTGCCTAAGACCGTCCATATGAAGGAGTCTTAGGGGCTTTATATAAGAATAAGAATAGTAAATGGTAATGCTTTCGAACATTTAAAGGACAAATTCCAAAGTATGCCTTAGAATGAGTAACGCAAGAGTTAAAGAAGAAATTTCATTAGATTACAAATTCTGCATAACTATTCTTTCGATGACATCTTAAATGAAAATGAAAAGACACCATGGAAGGCTTTCAAAGATGCCACAGCCATTTAGAGTTGTTAAAAGTGTCATTTACAGAAATCCTTCTTGTATTCATATTTGGATGTCTTTCCTTCATACAGTCGCTATCAGTGAAAAACATCAGTAACGATTCTATTAAGGAACGTTTCGTAATCAGCAACTGTATTCGGTCAAGAAGAAACTCGAGTATCTTTGCTGATGTAAAATAAACTGACAGCAGTGGTTACTTTCATAATCCCATAGGATCATGAAATTTTGTAAATTCGTAAATAATTTTGTAAATTCGCATTTACTATAGGTTCATATGAAATGCATGTGACATGCCAAACGCGTCAGTTTGACTCCTTAAAAATGTGAAAGATATAAAAAATCAAAGAACGTCACAGCTATATCAGTGCATAGAACTTAACAGGACTCACTTCCTTTGGTACAACAAAAACACTACTTTTCATTTTTATAATCTATTTTTTTTTTCAATTACTCAACACACACACACACACACACACACACACACACACACACACACACACACACACACACACACACACACACACACACACACACACACACACACACACACACACACACACACCTCAAAATTACTGAAAAGAAGTATCGGCCTATTTATATTACATAGCACAGCCCATAACTTTTACAAGTCCTTATAATTAAAGGGGCGAAGCAAGAAAGCTTTTCATCTTCCCCGTTATCTGTAGAGGACAGTGTAGGGATAAGGTGTTATTGAGCTATTAAAAGCTCTGATCTTGGCAGGAGGGTAACAGCAATAGCCAAGCCTCAGTTAGAACTTCATTGGCTACAGCATTGCCATCCATTACCCTCCAAGGGTATTAATAACCGCATCTCACGGTCGATTTAGTGTAATTTTATTATACGTAATAACTTTAGATGTGTGTAATATTTATAAAATTTTATCAAATATTTTTAAGTATTGAAATAATTGAGACAAATATTTTAACTAAAATGTAAGTTGCACTATTATTTAAAAAATAAAAAAAAAAAAAAAAAACATTTTTCTGAAGCAAACTATCGATCAATGAAAACAATGAAAAACTAATATTAGAAATATATCGATATGTTTCTAATTTCCCAACAGAAAAAACACTCCATACAATATATAAACAGAGTCGTAGGTAGTCACCATGAGTCACTGGCTATTACTGTAGGCTTATAGCATTCATTGTACAATATGTGTAAAGATAATATTAATACATTTATTACATTGTGTATCTTAATCAATTTATATGAATTCGATTTAATTAAAGTGTACTAACTTCTAAAGGTTGTATAATTACTGAGTCATGAAAAGTTTAACTGAAATTCTGAAAAGACTTATACACCTTTATTCTACTTTTTGGTAAAAAAATATAGAAGTACCACATAACTGGATTTCAAATTTACTTCCAAGTAAATTCCAAGTACTTGCCTGTCCCGTTGATGAACTGCACGGTGAATTTGATGATTGGACTATTACCACTGAACGATGGATTCCAGCTAAGGGTTACGGAGCGACTTGTCTTTTCAGTAACAGTAATATCGTTGGGAGGCGACGGTGGTTCTGTAGAATTTAAGCATAAAACACGGTTCATGGTTCATGTTGAACAGACCAACGCATACATTAAAGAAGGAGAAGAATAAACAACTCTTCATCTCGAAATACCTTACAGTCCTAGCTGTGTAATTCTGCACTATTAACAGTATAATGAAAAGAGGCTCCAACTGCTTTATCTTTTCACCTAAAGTTACTTTAGTGTTTGCTTTATAATTCGTGTTAATAATTATGAAAATTAATTACTAATTGAAATATCAAAATTACTAATTATATGAAGAGCCAAAGGCTTCAAAATTACTACTTTATTGAAATAAATCTAATTATAAATTTTATTTCATTAAACTGCACATTTAATTGCAAAGTATGTTTTATAATAAGTATACAGTTAATTTAATAGAGGAATTTATACGATGCGTTTAATGGATTTTGTTTACAAAGCCGTATTGCTATGCACGACTTCTTTGAGTTTTCTCACGAAAATTGCAAAATGTTTTTCACGAAGATATCGGTTTATATACTCATGCTTTGACACTTAACATAAATGGCATTAACTACGAAGCAACAGAACAAAGCGAGCCGTTGCTCATAGACAATCATAAAAATTGTGAAACTGAAGAATACAATTTTCGTTCAGCAAATTTTGGTCGTACTGTTTTGTTTGTTCAAGTGTTTAACGATTCTCCATGGATCATTCTGCAATATTTAGAAACAAAAAACGCATATTTTGTTGTAAATATTTTAATAAAAGAGACCTGTGTAGCTCAGTGGAAGTGGGCTTGCATCCTCTGCGCTAGGTCGCCCGAAGATAGACTAAAATTCAAGTTAAGTCGCCGACTGGAGAAACTTTTTCTAAGCCTATCTTCGACTGGTTCCCGAGTTAGTCGATCTCTGACACGTGAAAGCGTTTTTTTTTTCTCCCCGAAACTCAAGAAAATCGACTGCAGAACCTACATTATTTCAGACAGGAACACATCCTCCTACGGTTAGGTACCAAGAGATGGCAGCATTTGTTTTTAGAAACTGAGTGGGCAGTTCAATCTCCACCAGTAGCCTCAGAGATAACTGGTCCATTTGTATCACTAATTATAGGCTGCACTGATGAAGAGATCCTATAATTAGTGATACAAATGGACCAGTTATCTCTGAGGCTACTGGTGGAGATTGAACTGCCCACTCAATTTCTAAAAAGTTAAATAAGGTCAAAGGGCCTCGCCTACTCCCAATAAGGGAATAAAAGGCGTTAGCTAATTTATGTATTGTATTTATATATTTAAAAAAATTCTATATATTTGTCCATATTTAACATTTTAATCATCCTATGCATATCAGAGCACGCTTTGCATCGCCTTTGGAAAGAGAACAAGGAACACTCTAATATACGTGAAAGGAATATCCATGGTAGAGATATTGATGAATGCCCTGACTTGTATGTGTTTCCTAGTGGAACCATGAATGCTTCAACCTACACAGAAGACTTCCTGGACCTCTATGTTCTTCTTATGACGGTATGAAAGGTGCGACATTTATCCTACATTACGATAATGTTTTTTCCTCATCGCGAAGCTCGTGGACAAATATTTTCAAGAGGATACTAGCATACATATGGACTAGTCAGCCAGATCTTCTGAACTTAATCCTATTCAGAATGTCTCGGATCCAGGGGCGAATTCTCCATGCTTATTATGCTTGCTGCGCAAGCTCATTACCTGAGAAAGAAGTAATATTTATTTGTTAATAAATGCATGCATTTATAAGCATTCCATTTTGGCTTTTATTTTCGTAGACAGAAGACGTCTTAAGCTTGCTCGGCAATAATTGAGCTTTGCGTTGTGTATCAAGGCCGATGCTTGCTCGTCTAGTCAACCGAGGACCTGGAAGCTCGGTTGTCGGAGCTTCCAGGTCCTCGCTTCAGCACTGTGATTTCATGCGCGCATAGCCATTTCCGCTTCCTGCACGTCATCTCATCCTGTTGCTTAAACACGGGCCATACGCAGTCAAAGTAGCTCTAGCCAGTGAGCTTCAGCCAGCCTTTACAAGTGTGCGTGTTGCTTGGGGAAATTAGTATGTTTTACCAGTTCATAAAGAAGAACCGTACGGTAGAATTTGTATTCAAGTAGCTAAATTAAAAAAGATAGAATATAATTTGTAAAATAAATGTTGTATTTGTATGATTAAATGTACATAAATTTCTAAATATATAGTTTTAAATGGTCAGTAATTCGTTATTCTGCTAATCAAACTTCAATCACACCTCTCATTCCCTGAATGATAACAAGAAGAAGCGTGAGTTTCAAGACCAGCATTCGCCCTTGCTCGGATCCTCTAGTTTGACGTGTTGCTGCTCTCAATCTTCCTTCCCAAAACTTGGATGTAGTCAGAAGAGTTTTACAGGAGCAATGGTTGTTATTATTAATTGAGCTCTTGGTTATGATTGTTAACAGTAAGAAACATCGTCATGAAGGCTCCGTTCTATTGCAGTGACCATATGTCCTACTGAGGCACTTTGGTAATCTCATTTTGAACTTTTATTTTTGACCACTGTCTTGATATACTCAATTTGTTCTGAATTAAGCTATTATTCATGTACAATATTTTAGGTGTGTTCTTCAAGCTTTCACATTTGATATCATACTTTAGATATATATCCAAAGAAAATTAAAAGAAGAAACGGACACAAACTCAGAATGCAAACAACTGCTCTCAGAAGTTTGGTACAGTTGGAAGTAAGGTTATTAGCTTCTTCTAGCGCTTTTTTAAATATAATCCTTAGAACTAGTTAAATCATTCCAAAGAGCTGTATTGTCTAAATGTGGGATTAACGAGCAGTCAACTAGTCTAGCCTTTTAATGCGACTTGGGGGTGTTGCTGGATAGAGAGAATTGAAGTTCAGAGAGAATATTGCTCAGGTGTCCAAGATAGCTAATAGGATTACTTTAGTTGTAGAACGCATTAACATGGAGAGATAAATTATTATTTCTCTTTATAAGGCGTTGAAACGTTCACACTTTGAATGCTGTGCTCAGATCTGGTCGTTTGGATTCCTTGGAGATGAAGAAGTGGTAGAAAAATTCGGAGACGAGTAATCAAGTTGCTTACTGGTGTAAACAATGCTTCCTACATTGACAGACTGAGAGTTTTTGAATTACTGAAGTTGGTTGATAGGTAAGGAAGAGAGGGGGGTATGATAGAAACATTTAAGTTGGAAAACATTTTTATGAGATTGATGCAGGGGAAATATTTCAGCAGTGGTGGGAGAACAAGAGGGCGTCCCTGGAAATTAAGTAAAAGTATGTTTAACGAGGGTTGAGGACTACTTTTTAGCTTGGAGAGTGGTGAATAAATGTAATACGTTGCCTGATTCAGTTGTGAATGCTTTGTCTGTCAATGAGTTCAAGAAGATGTATCATAGATATATTGTGTGGATAAATTAGGTCTCCCACGATGAGTGCAATGACTTCATGGACATGCGCGTATAATAATAATAGCATACACTTCTATGAAACAAAATTATCCCAAAAGGAAATACTGTATTAATTTTCAAAACTTTATAATACCAACATTCATATTTATTATTACTAAAATTACTAAAAGAAAGGTGATAACCATCCAATATGTTCCACTATTTTCTAATAAAGAAGAATATTGATACACATACTGCTGGGAAGGTTAATGTGTTTTAGGTAGCGCACTAGTGATTGATCTTTGCAGTTCGTAAGTTTCATATTTACCTTGCACAACGAGTTGTATATTGGTTTCGTCGGATCCGAACTGGTTGGAGACAACGCAGGTATAAAGAGCAGAGTCTACTCTTACACTGGAGCTGATGGTGAGTTCAGAAATTATTTTCCCCGGAAACGCTTGCTCGTTTAACGTATACCTGAAAAACGTTTTAAGAAATGTTTATGAACACATATAGGATACATATAGTATACATATAGGATACATATAGTATACATATATACAGGGTGTTCGGGATAAATTTGACAGTTTCGTAAGGAAAAAGAAAATCTTCTTTGTATCTATTAAATTTAATGAATTGACAAAAAACATTACAGGCAGAGTTAATTACAATACTATCAACAAGATTTACTCAAAATAACCACCATTAGCATCGATCACAGCTTCAATTCTGCTTCGGAACCTCGAACAAGCTGATGCTACAGTCTCCCTGGGAAGGGCCGCAAAAACTGTTTTAATTTTATCCATTAACTGGGCTTTTGTATTACTGGAAGTGCGATTGGTGTCTTTTTCAACTGCGCCCCATACAAAATAATCCATGGGGTTAAGGTCTGGGGAGTTTGGAGACCAAACATTTGGACTGGTGAAGTCGTAGAAATTTTCAGACAACCATTTTTGACTTTTCCCAGAGGTGTGGCAAGGGGCCGAATCCTGCTGCCATACATACGGCCTACCATTGCCTACCCTTATTATCCAGGGCTTGACTACAGTTAGCAACTCCACGAACAAAGCCCGAATTCCAATGCCAGGGTTCTTCAACACCTGTTCCTGCAGATTTGCGAGGAATTCTGCTGTACGAACGCAATCAGATCGTCTGCTAGGGATCTTTCTTCTTGCTACATCCTCGTAGTCACCATTGCAAGTCTCTAGTTCATGCCTGATTGTTTTTACTGTATTCAGGGAGCATTGGGCAGCAGTCGTAATATCCTTATTTTGATGGCGGGCACGAATCATCATAATACAAGTTATTCTCTTCCATGATTCAGGTGGGTTCCAGCTATCCATCCTTTCTGACATCTTGTATGTGAATGAAGAAGGGTCCAAACTTTTAAATGAAGACAAGTGTGTGTTAATACATGTAACTTACGGAAAAATATAATTAATTATAAATATGTCAAATTTATCCCGAACACCCTGTATATATACATATGAATACATATAGTATTATATAGCACATCAAAGTTTATTATAATTTTAGTGTTTTCCACCATCACAAATACTGGTCTCTTTTTTCTTTTCACTGGTAATCAGTAATATCAATTAACAACGATATCTAAATCGGAGATGATTTTCATCATTGTGATAAAACTGCTTTGTTTTTGTGAAATTTGAAAAGGAATAAGAGAAAAATTATGCTTTCTTTCCAAGGAAGGATTGTTGGCTAATGTCTATTCTTGGCTAATTTCTTGTTTTAAAATGTACTATTGTGTTTTATACTAGATCTGTTGATGTAATTTTGTCATGTCTTTGTTATTTTATATAATTCTTTGCCTGTGATACCTGAAGAAGTTGATTTATTCAACGAAACTAGTACTATCTATATATATTCAGCGAAACTAGTATAAGATTCAACGAAACTAGTAAATATTCAGCGAAACTAGTAAAGGATGACTTGGTCTCTTCCTCTCCAAATGCTTTTACTGTGATTGGGCAATCTTTGTATTTGCTTTCTTTCAATACAATCTACCCAATTCTTCGCATTTCTTTATTTTCTCCATTAGGATTTTAGTTTCTTTATTTTATGATTAAATAAGCTCCATTTTATTCTTTATCCCATAAATTGCTATTAAAGCTTGTTTACCACTCATATTTTTGTTGTCAAATTTCACTTTCATAAAGTAACGTTGATCGAGCTAATGTGTTTTAATCCACGTATTTTTTAACCAGTTTCAAATACCAAAATTATAACAAAAACAAATTCTGCAGCACAGCATTTATTATGTTTTTTTTTTTTTTTTTTTTAAATTTACATAGTCCGGAAACCCTGAGAGCAAACAGCAAGCAATGGAACCATTTCAGACCTCCAATAAGCCGGATAATGGTCTCACATCGGGCGATGAAGCTCATCATTCCCGCGAGATTCGAATCTGGAGAGCGGATGCGCTAATCACTCGGTCAAGCAAGTGGGAATATATAATTTTAAAATAAGTCAAAAGATAAATAACATTCAATGAACATATTATTTTATCAAAATGATATTCCGTTTTGAAAGTGAAAAGGATCGAAGTTTTTAAAAACAAAATAATTAAAGATTTAGATTAGAATTCCTCCGATTTGAAAGCATTTATACCTGTAAATAAATATTTTCCCCTTCTTTTTTAAGCATTCGTTCGTTTTTCATTCTCTCCTTTGCTGTTGTCACACGGAATGCCACTCATAATCCTAAAGAAATCGCTTTGCTAGGTGGATGTACTAAATGCAAACAAAGATGAAAAAAAAAAAAAAAAAAAATTGGATTTTCTTCATTTTCAAACGGTTGTCTAAGCTTTAGAGATGAAAATAACAGAATTTTCAATTTTGCTTTTCTATATCTCTGCTGCCAACAATTTCTCATAAAAATTTCCAATTATTAATTAGTTCTCCCCCCCACACACATATACCCACATTTTTTATACTTCAAATTCAGCGGTTTTTATATTTTGCAAATTTTGTTGCAATTATTATCACACAAAACATGCTTCACTGAAGGTGATTTGGGAATATAAAGGAAGCACGCAAAAATCAGAGATGTTGTGCATCCTTGGGCATGAAACATAAAATATACATTTGTAAAAAAAAAAATAAATAAGTAAAAAATTAAATTAAAAAAAATAAAGCAAGTCGGAGCCAACTTGAAGACAAACAAAAAAAGTATGTTTGTCTGAAAATGCAAAATAAGAAATCAAAAAGCACCTGTCAGAAGCATTAAAATGTAAGAAAATTATCAAAATAGAAAACAAAAATCTGTCAACAAGTTTTATGTATTTTGAAACCTTCCAAAATTGGAAACTCCGCTAATAAAAATAACGTCATAATTAATTGAATGGCAGGAAGAAAAATTCTTCCAAATGGATGGGGTAACCAAATAACTCACTTCCATCAAAATACAAAATTACGCAGCTTCAGTTTAATTTTTAATTTGATTATTATTAAAATTGGGGATATTTATGGATCCATGGATATTTTATAGCCGAATATAAACTGAAAAGTTTCAAATTTATCACACATGAAGTCCTTTAGCTCTGTATTTTAGCAATTCAATTTGATAATTTCTCATGGAATCTTCCAAATAAAAACACTGCGAAAGCAATGCTTTCCCACGCGAGTAGTGCCTGAGAACATAAACAGTTGAATCGCATGCTCTGACGTCATAACTATGCGAGGTGAGTTATGGGAACTGAACAAAGTGAAAAAACAGTTTTGTGTTGGATATCTAGTTGGGTACGACAGGTTGCAGATGTGACTGTTTCAGTATTTCCTTCGCATAGATTTTTTTAGGTGTGTTGTTGGGTTTGATTTTTTTTATTTTTTATCTTCTCTTCTACTGGGAGTTTTAAGCTCCCAGGCTATTATGCTGCTTCACGAAAAGTATTATCGTATCTGTTGTCGTGTTTCAGAAAATAATAAAAATTGCCCTCGAACTATTAACTGATACAACATCCTTATGATATTAGTGCTGAAGTGTAAATAGAAGGACCAAGGGTGTGGAACGAACCGAACATCTTGCGTCATTATCGTCAACTGGGTAATGTATGTCTATAAAAGAAAAAGAATGGCCATACTATCAGGTAAGGTGTTATTTCTGGAGTATATAGCTGAAAGTAATTAATTTGCTTTCCAAAAGGGTTTTGGATGTCGCATATTTACGGTGACCATACGTCCTTTATTTAAGACGAGTCCTTTATTTCACTGCTCTGTCCTTTAGATTTATTTATATTTTCTAAAATGGCCATTTTGTCCTTTATTTTGTGAATAGAAATAGTAAATTGAATATTGGCGCGCAGCACACGGCCCATAGAAACATGAAACCGTCATTTCACCGGCACTTGCTAGCGGCGCAGCATATATGGCTGCGTCGTTGATGGCGTGTGTATATGACTGTGTGTAGTGTAGAAGTGTATTTATTTTTTTAAAAAATTCATTCTTGTGAAAAGTATCAAAATTACTTCTTTTTTTTGTAATAATGATTGTTTAAAGTGCCATGTATATGCTTATATTTTATAATAAATGTTATAAAGCTTTAGTTTTAGTGAAACAAATAAACGCAACCTGCTATTTTTTATTATGAAACAATTTCTGATTTGTCCTTTATTTTCTCCAAAAAAATATGTAAGCCCATTTAATTTTTGTCAGGACTTAGGGCCGTTAGTCATAATAAGATATAGCTTACTTTTTCCTTTAACAAGGGAACGAAAGCAAAACTTTTGGCTCTTTTCTGCTATTGTACAGAATGGCCGCTATAAAAATGAAATTCATACTCCGTCACAGTTTTTCAAAAAATATGCCTACATATTAGAGGCCTGTCTTTTACTGTTTATTGTTCTTTTACTGTTTATTGTTTATTGGCCTGTCTTTTACTGTTTACTGTTTATGCTACAGCATGTTTTGTGGGAATAAAGTAGTTATTTCTTCGATGTAATAGATGTCCCTTATTTAATAAGACTTTCGCCGAGATATTTCAACCTGTTGCTTGGGCAATGATGGCGAAGTACGAGAGCGTGCTGAAAAGTTGCCATAACCACCATGAAGAAATTGAGTTGTTTATCAGAAATTTTAACCTCCCTCCCCGTCGTAATTTGTTTACTCTTTTGCGGGTGTTTGTATTAAATACTCGCTTCTTATACATCTGTAAATGTATAGACATAGTCGTGATTCGAAATATCAGATATTAAGTGATTTGTTCTGATACTTGCATAATGAATAGAAGTAGATAATCTTACTTTGGACTGTACTGTTGTTAATACGAATAACTGGCCGTGTTTGAGTCAATTAAAATAGAGAAATATAGAGAAATATTTAAAAGAAACCAAATTATGTCAAAAAATTATGTGAAATCCCTTTTGATTAAAAAATCCAATAATAATGGATAATTGTTCTGTGTGGCTTATATCCGGAGTAGTGTCAAGAATTAATGAATAATATTTCGCCTCTTTAACCATTTCTAAAATTTGTTGTTTTATAGCTTCAGAAATTATACGGATGATTTCATTTTGTATTTTATCACCGAAATAACGAGCAGTGTTCCTTTTATGTGATGTTCGAATGCGATGCAAGTGTTCTGCCATTATTGAATCAAATTTAGCACAGTTTCTACTAACTTTAAAAAATTGCCGTTATCATTTTCAAAAGGTTTTTGTGAAGAACCTCTAAAAGCTATGCACTGTCTTGATAAATATTGTATTATGTAGATCAGTGATGGCAAACATATGACAGGCGTGTCAGCACTGACACACTTGAGAGTTTGGAAGTCGAAAGATATTGGTATTCTTGTTAAAAAACGTTTAATTTTCTTGACCAGAAAGCTCTGGAATGACTTTTAATGGGATTATATTAATCAAGTGCATATAATAAACAACTATGTTATACCAACTAAGGCTGTTGGCATCTTCAGGGTACATCACTGATGTAAGGCACTAAAGTAAAAAACTGTTATAAACTATAATCAACCGATTCCAATTATATTAAACAACGAACAGAGCGCGTGCAATACATGCATAGAGCATACATGATGTCACTTGTTATTTAGGAACGTTCTATAGTTAGCACTGTAATTCAGTTCTGGCGAGTTGAGAGATCTAATAAGAGTCTTCCAGATCACGGGTTAGATAGATTAGTCCTTGGTTCCTGTTCAAGTTTTGTATACAGCGGGCAACTGTTGTGGCTTCTTTGAAAATTCGGGAGCGGAAGTCCTCCTCTATGTAAGGAATTGTGCTTCTATCCCACTCTATGGTTCGTTCTTGAGAAATGAAAAGCTAATCCCGATTTTTTTTCTCTGTTATTATTGACGTCACCTATGTGTTCTTTTTGCCTAATTTCAAGGCTCCTTGAAGTTTGGCCAATATGATTCAAGCCGCACGAGCAGGGTATGTTATAATCTCCAGCATATTTGGAGAAAGGATGGCTATCTTTTGGAGATCTTAAGAATTGTCTAATCGTTTCTGTAGGTTTAAAGGCCACTCTTATTTTATGTGGTCTAAGGAGTCTTGCAATCTTATTGGAAACTGTCCCAAAGTATGGAATGACGATGGTAGAAATATAACGTATATCATCTCATTGTCTTTGTCGGGGTTCAGAGAAAAGTATCTTGTAGACGAGTCTTTGAGGAAATCCATTCATGGTAAGGTTGGTAGATATCAGGGATAGTTCTTCCTGGAGATCTTGTTGATCCGTTGTAAGGAGAGAGGCACGGTTCTTCAGCATGTGTACAATACTAAGTTTCTGAGAAATGTGGTGGCAGGAAGTGAAATGTAAATAACGTCCTGAATTGGTATTATCATTTCTGGACACTTTAATTAAGAAGCTTCCGAATGGTGGTATCAACCTCTCAGTTTACCGCAAACCTACCAACACAGGACGTTATTTACATTTCACTTCCTGCCACCACATTTCTCAGAAACAGTATTGTGCACATGTTGAAGAACCGTGCCTCTCTCCTTACAACAGATCAACAAGACCTCCAGGAAAAACTATCCCTGATATCTACCAACCTTACCATGAATGGATTTCCTCGAAGACTCGCCCACAAGATACTTTTCTCTGAACCCCGACAAAGACTACGAGATAATATACGTTATATTTCTACTATCGTCATTCCATACTTTGGGACAGTTTCCAATAAGATTGCAAGACTCCTTAGACCACATAAAATAAGGGTGGCCTTTAAACCTACAGAAACGATTAGACAATTCTTAAGATTTCCAAAAGATAGTCATCCTTTCTCCAAATATGCCGGAGTTTATAACATGCTCTGCTCGTGCGGCTTGAATTACATCGGCCAAACTTCAAGGAGCCTTGAAATTAGGCAAAAAGAACACATAGGTCACCTATGTGTTCTTTTTGCCTAATTTCAAGGTGACGTCAATAATAACAGAGAAGAAAACTCGGGGTTAGCTTTTCATTTCTCAAGAACGAACCATACGATAGAGTGGGATAGAAGCACAATTCCTTACATAGAGGAGGACTTCCGCTCCCGAATTTTCAAAGAGGCCACAATAGTTGCCTGCTGTATACAAAACTTTAACAGGAACCAAGGACTAATCTATCTAACCCGTGATCTGGAAGACTCTTATTAGATCTCTCAACTCGCCAGAACTGAATTACAGTGCCAACTATAGAACGTTCCTAAATAACAAGTGACATAATGCGCGCTTGTATTATGTATTATTGTACGCGCGCTGTTCTTCGTTTAATATAATTGGAATAGGTTGATTTGTAACAGTTTTTTACTTTTTAGTGCCTTACATCAGTTACGTACCCTGAAGATGCCAGCAGCCTTAGTTGATGAAACTAATTGGTATAACATAGTTGTTTATTATATGCATTTGATCAATGTAATCCCATTAAAAGTCATTCCATATTGGTATTCTGATGAAAAAAACTGCGATAAATCGTGTAAGATCGCTATCAGTTAAGGCGAAGGAACAGAAAAGTCATTAAATTAATTGTATACTATGAATTCATAGATTTCATACCAATGTCCTATTAAATAAATAGCCTAATATGATATGTATGTCACCATCTATGATTATCTAGTTACATTTATAATGCATGTAAACATTTTAAATATTGACGTCAACAACGTCAATATTTAAAAAAAAAAAAAAAGATGTTTGACACACCTGGGTAAAAAGGTTCGCCATCACTGATGTAGATTAACCGTTCTATAACAGATTGCCAATATTTTTTCTCAGTTTCGTATAATCTTTGGTGTGTGTAATCAATAATGCATTTCTTAATCAACGACATTTTAAGTTCGCTGTATTTTGAGCAGTTTTTAATGTGCGCGGAACTTGTCTCATGTATTTTTAGCATATGACTACCAAATAATAACAGAAAACCGAATTTCGTGATTCTGAATAACTTAGTAAAAGTTTTTCTCCATTTGCTAAAGTTCGATAATAGTATGAATCGGAAAACTTGAGGCCTGATTCATCTTTGAGAGATTCTTTATTAACTACTTAACGTGGGCAATGCTCAGCTAAACAATCTCTAACTTTGGTAGTTATATGATTCGGCCAAGTACCTGGATCATTAACATTAAAATTTAAAGTAAAATTTGAAGTTTCGTGTTTCACTGAATCAGAATCCAATATTTCTTCTGCTGCAAATTCTGTAGACAGGCCAGTTTCGCTTTCGCATGTAACATTTATTTTTTCATAGTATCTTGTGTCCTCTCTTTTTCTGTAGTAGAGCTACACGGAGTACTTGCTTCGTCAGGTCTTTCCGTTCTTCGTTTTTATGTGATTTTATCTGAAGTTAAAAATTTATTCAGCGATCCAGCCAATTTATGTTCCAGTTGCACTCGTTGCAATTGTCTTTTCCTGTTTTGTGCACCAGATAACTTCTTTGGATTTTTTCCCGACATCTAGGAGGTTAACATACTCGGTTAGACTTTAAAATAAGAATAGCGATAAAAGTTGTCCGCCAAAATAAATAATTTCTAAAATTTACCCTTTAACTTATTTTTTAACCCCTTAACTGACTATTATTTTTTAACGTGAATGTCCCAAAACTGACTATTTTTTATTACAGAATTTGATTTTTCAGATGTTTTGAATAATAAATATACTTATATTTTAGGTATTTTTTGAAAATTAACACGTAGAGATATTAGCCTGATTGATTTCTCAGTGTTATTTATTTAATATTTTTTACATTCTGGTAATTGTGTAATAAGATAATTAACTAAAATGAAACAAAACTGCAAAAATATAATAAACGTACTTACTTTACGTGAATAATAATGCAAATTCACAAAATAATTACTAAACAACAATAAATATATTTTATAAAACAAAGGGCAACTGCTTAATAACACTGTAATGCACAAAATGAAATGATGCAAAATACTTAAAAAAAAACGTATCAAAAAAGGGACAATTGAAGAGTGTGTAAGCCAGTAGCGCACTCAGGATTTAATCTTGGGGGGGGGGGAGTTGAGTAGACAATTTGAGGATACATGCTACGCATTACATACGACCTATGACTAAGAATCTGCAATGATTGCTAATTTATAAGTTGTATAGAAATAGAAGACACGACACAACATAAATAAAGAATTTTAATTAGGAAAAGATTTTGGAAAATTTTCTACTGTTTTTTTTTTTTCTTTTTCTTTAGGGGTGCCAGCCCCCCCCCCCTCTTGGTGCGCCACTGGTGTAAACAAACCTAGATCATCTAAAGCACGGGTTCTCAACCTTTTCCAGTAGTGTACCACTATATTTAATTCAGGATATTAGATGTACCAGTGAACAAATTTATTCTGAAAAAGCGTGATTTGTATGCCCCAGGGGAATAAGCATTTCTCTATAATACTAGTGATTTATTTAGTTATTTATTATTCTATTCAGATATTTATTGCGGAAACAGATACTCTTTGAATCTATTCAGTGGATTGTTCTGTAAAATGTGCAATTTTTAAAAATTAAAATAATTCTTGTTTCAGTGTTGTGCTTGTTTAGCTAAATACAGCATCTTAATGTCTGGTTTCAATTGACTTAATTTGAATCTTAAATCGGGTTCAACATTCAGCTTATTCCTGTACTTGTTTTTGATATAAATAAGAGAAGAAACCCCACATTCTCAAAGGTAAGTAGTTGCAAACACTAAGAGAAATTTTACAACTTTTCCTGAGATCATTGGGTATTCATTTCTTCTTGCCAACCAGAAGTCTGTTAAATCCATCCGCCTGATTGTTTGCCTGAGACTTCTGTCACAGGAGAGCTCGATCAATTCATCTTTCTCGGAAGGAGTTAGCGTTTCAGGCAAGGTGTCATCAATGGAAAACGGCTCTCTAATCCAAAATTCTGAAGCCAATTTTTCAGGGAAGTATTCCTTGAAATCTAATTAGACTCCCAAGATGCTTCTTTATATTCACTGCCAATTCACTATGAAGAAGAATTTCATTCTGAATTAAGAAAGCATCCAATAATGGAAAGGAACACGTGTTTCCAGTATCGATTTCTGTAATGATGAAACCAATTTTTTTCCTAAGAGCCGCAGTTTTATCCTGTACCAAGAATAAGGAAATACGTGTTCAGATGGTTGAGGTGGCAAAATAAATCTGCCAGGTAAGCCAACCGGGCAAGCCACAGTTGAATAGTGAAATAATTCAAGTCTGAGTCTGAGAAATTGTCAGAGAGAAAAATCTGCACTTCGCACCGAAGTTCAGAACTTCGGTGTGAAGTAAAAGAGAATCATGTTCAGGGTCCATTTCATTGCGCAAAATGGAAAACAGTCGTGAATTCATAGCTCTGGACTTAATGAAGTTAACAATCCTCACACTTTCATTCAAAACTGTCTTCAGAGCAACATGCATATTTCTTGCGGCTAAAGCCTCGCGATGAATGCTACAATGTACAAATTTGGCTTGTAGAGCTACTTCTTTAAATATTCAATGAATAAGTTTCATTTTTTTTATTTATAAATTTACCTATGTTTATTAATTTAAGTCGAGCCGCGTCAGCCTGACGAGTCGATAAGAACGCCCATAGTCTACCCCACATATATGTACGGGATTTTTAACTATGGTCCCTCAGCAGCGATCCGTATATATACGAGATAATCGGTTAAGGGGTTAAAAAGAAAATAATAGGTAGATTTATTATAAAAAAAAATGAAAATTAGTCAACTATACAACGTAAATAACAGTCATTTATAATTTATTTTATTTTTAAATGTTATAAATGTTTTTCCTGAAAACTAGAGGTTCATTTAAAATCAAAATTTATTTTGGCTGGTAAATTTTACCGCCCTTTTCATTTTAAAGTCTCACCAAATGGTTACTGTCGAAAAAAAAAACAAAAAACAGTTATGTTATAGTTTCTTACCTTCCAAATCTGAAGAACAATGTCGCTGTTTCAGTCATAATCACATCCACAAAGGGCAAAGCACAGCGTAAGAATGAATTTACGGTCTATCTTAAACTAATAATTTCCACTAAAAATATAAACAATCGAGAATATTTATACAATTTTCGCTGAGTCGATGCTTACTCTGTAAAATAAAATCTGTGGTAATATTGATAACGTTTTACTTCAAACAAATTATAATAAAACTGGTGATGTATTAAGTTAAAAATACTGTTAGTTTATTAAGAATTCATAATAATTTAAACTGATTTTAAATTTCATTTTTATTGAATTAACTATAATTTGTTAATATATAATTGTGTTACTATTACTGTTAATTTATGCAATTTATATAGTACGATATAATTCAAGAATAAGAAAATTTATATATATTTTGTATTATATCCTGTGGTGAAATGGCGCCCCTCATCTTCAAGCGCCCTTGTGCGGGGCACAATCTGCACAGCGCGGCCCTGATCCCACTTTAATATCATGTATAGAATTCAGCACTTATTTCCAATGTATTATTCGGTGTTCTCGAGTGTAAGTCGATTTCCTGCATAAGGAAGGCAAGTGCGAAATTTGTGTTTAGTTTTATGAACAACGACAAATTACTGTTTTTATTTTTTAAATTTTATTTATTTATTTATTGAATGACACATCTGTTGAGCTAGTTGGCCGACTGGATAAGCGTCTCCACGCTACAACCAACATGACGTGAATTCAAATCCCGCTGTGGCTCCTACATTTTGTATATGTGTTCATGCAGAAGATGAATTTTATTCCCGGTGCAAAACCTTCTCCTTGTTTTAGGAAACCCGAATTAACTAATACATTTCCGCATTTGATCTCTGTAATAGGGTTAAGGGATTAAACCATTCATTATTATTTACCACTTTGCACCCCTTCCGCCGGCGATACCAATATTCCTTTACCAATTTTTCATGGATGGGATGCACATTGAACTTAAAACTTCCCACTTCTCGTACACTTATTTCAGATTATGTCAAGAATGTTAGTAATTGATTTGCATTTCCGTTTAGTTGTGGAAATGAGGGTCCACGTTAGTATCACTGCATTCCTAAATAAAACGAACACTGGAATTTTTTTTATTTATTTTATTTTTTAAATCACGGAATTTTCAAATGTTTTTCTTGTTAAAAAAAATTCTAATTTGTGTTGATACGTTGTCAGAAATTTGTCTCCGTAGCGCAGTTGGAATTCCAGGACGACGGACAAATGCGCCCTTAAATTGAAAAACACCTGCATGCGATTCTCGTCGTGCAAGACAACTTTTATGTGGACTCATTCAATTGAAGGTGAGTTATCCGATCGCCTACGGAGGTAACAGCGTTTATTTATTTATTTATTCTCCCGGAAACTGGTTTTTCATCCCGCGTCCATCAAATAGGCCATCAGAACAGAAGCAGTTTACAAAAAAAAAAAAAAAAGTTGGTGGTGGTGCTTCGCGGTAGATGGCATTGATGGTAATTGTGTGTAGCTGGAGAATTAAATAGTAGGCGAGATGCTTGTGCAGCGGAGTGAGACAGAGATTTCTGCTTAATTATGCAAACAAAAAAATATTTTTAATCACTTATTCTGTTTAGAAGTTGATATATAAATCCATAATTTTATCCCTTAATACAATCTCTCACTAAGAACTAAATCGGAGTAGGGTAAATGTTGGGGGTGGGGGATGGAACCTCACTGTCATCCCTGTCTGTCCGTGATGACATTCTCTTGACACTAAACTAAAAATTCCTGTAATCAAAACTAGGGATGAAATATCACACACTTAAAATACCAAATTCGTACTGCCAACTGTTCGCACTACATTGAAATTAATGCAGGGGAAAAAAAAAAGTGTGTATGTGAGGGAGGATGATACCACTGATATCCAGAACTCTAAACTAAAAATTTCCACAGTCAATATTAGGAATGAAATATCACACATTTATATTGGAAAATTCGTGCTGCCACCTATAGGCAAATCTCCCATAGTTCCATAATCAAGCCCAAAACCCTAACACTTGGCGAAATACCCTCTCAGAATTCCAGTCTCTAATCATTACCCATAATGCCACACTCGAATCAACACCTCACGTCACTGAGAGATGGCGGCACATCCCAGAATTTCATGCTCTGACCATTACCCAGAATTCCGTGCTCTAACCAAAAGAAACAATGTGATGCCATCGGCAATTGGGTTCAACAGACCATCACCCAAAATTCCATATGTGAACAATTACCCAGAATCCCTCTGCAAAGAAGAAAATCAATAACATCGTTTATCCTTATCTCTAACCATCACCTAGAATTCCATATGCAAATCACTCAAACCAGAGACCGTGATGTCAGAGACAGATGGGTCCCGAGGGAAATTCCAAGGATTCCATACTCTAACCACCATCAGCTCAATGACGTCACTTATTCTTATCTTACCTCTAACCATCACCCAGAATTCCATACGTGAATAATTACCCAGAATTCATACTCGAACCAAAAGAATGACGTCACTTATCTAATCAGCCGATGGCGTTACTTCTCCTTAAGTTATTTACATCTTGATCAAAGTGATCCGATACTACTAGTGTTCTCGTAAATAACATTTTTAAACCGTTCAGATCAATTATGTTCACCTTGCGAATCATTAATAAAGAAAATTAGCATTAACATTCAGGTATTGCATCGCCACTAGAATTTCTGTCCTGAATAAATTCAGTTGCAAATTTCGTATATAATGTACATCTCTAACAATTACTGCCTTTAAGACATATTTAGAGCTTCTATATTATTGAACCTTACCATCATACAGCTTTTGTATAGTGAGACGTTCAGTGCATAGTTGTAAGAATAAATAAACCTATCCACTGAATTAATTTTAAGGCTATTTAGAATATTGTTTATGCTAGTTTTTTTCCCAAAAAAGGATTAAAATTTCATTCGTTGAATAATGAATTTAATTCATAAAATAAATTCATCAAATTTTCATTAAAATGGACGCAGTGCATTCCATCATTAAATACAGATAATAAGAAATTCTGATAATATTGACCTTTTTTCTAAGGAAGGATCAAGTAATTGTTTGTCCTTTTCCCATTTCACCATTAATGGTGGTTCGCCCATTGCTTCGCACTTTAACTGAGCATTTCGTCCTTTGGGAACAGTATGGCTGGTGAACTTTGACTCGAAGCTAGGAGGGGCTGGAAGAGATTTAGTGAAATATTATTTGTTCGTAATTAGAAATAAAATGCATTCTTATGTATTTATTCACTGCGTATCATATTATATTAAGCTCTGTTACATTTTAATGAACTTACTGTATCTGGAATATTGTTATCAATTTGTGTTTGGGAGACATGCGACACGAGCTACATTTATATTGCTTTTTAACCCATTAGCGAGAATTATATTTGTCAATTATCCAAGCATTGCCAAGTTATCAAAGAGATGACGCTTTGAGTTATTTATAAAGTGTGAATTATTAATACCTACTGTGTATATTAAGGTAAATAACTTTACTGAGTCCAGTGCCTATTCCGTTATTAGCTTGGCAAATATAGTAACCACCGTCATGTTCCTCGACTTCTTGCAGAAGAAGAGTTCCGTTTTCAAATATCTGCTTCCGATAGCTTGATATAATATCCTGGAAGTCATCTGGATTTTTTACCTCTAGGGAAAAAACCAGGTTAAGGAAATTTGGCAAGAATACTAAAACACTGGAATTTCAGAAATTAAACATAAGACTGTACAGAAATACAAAACAATATCATAGCTAGAGTTTACAAATAAATTGACATTTAATAATGAGTTTTCGAATCTAGTTATTTGTATTAATTTATTGATTGATCTCTAAGAAAACATTTTCATACAGGAAGGGATTCGTTTTGCACAAAGTGTAAGATTTCACGAAAACTGACTCATTCATTGAGACGTTTTCTGTCCATTCACTTACCTTTTGCTTTTTTCCAGTAAATTCTTGGGTGTGGGAATCCATCTGCTAAACAGTCCATTGAAACTCTCTGTCCAAGAATTACAAACGAATTTGAAGGTTCAATTACCCATCTCGGAGGGACTGTAATAAAAATATATATTCAGTGCAGTATATAGCTAATATTTAAAAATAAGTTATTTATTTAAAAACGGTTCTCAGAATCGAATTTGTAGAACATAACGTTCAGTTGAGCATTTTTTTATATTATAAGTACACTTTTTTGTATTAATGATAAACATTAAATGATGATGTTTAGATATGATTAGTGCCTTTTGCCTTCATTAAACAAATTATAAATAGGCACTAATTTAATTTTTATTAAACGTTTTAATATTTATGGTACAGTATGCGAAACTTAGTGCAACTAAGGATGAAAGAATTAGAGAACATCGTTAGGATTAGCGAGGATCGTGATTCTAACCTTGCTGTTAATATGCACTTGTGCCGTAAAGCAGTCGATTGTACTGAAGACTGAATGGTAGTTTTAACATTTACTTGAGGTTTTTATATTTAAAAAAAATAATAATAAAAAGCTCATATGACATAAATTTTATTATTACAAATAACAAAAAAACTTATTTTTTTTGTTGTTGTTGAGTGAATAGTTTCAGCTAAGTCTCAAATGTTTAGGTAAAGAAAAACTTGGGTCGATGATTTTTAATTTGTCATTCCAGTTAATATAATAAATTTGAAATTTATTAAATATAAGTAAATGCGATTTAATACATTAAAAATATCATTAATGCATACTTATGCCTAATTGTAACGACTTACAATTTTTCCAGCACTCTAAATTGGAAAATTAATTTAATTGATTATAAAAATCAAGCGGATATTAGATCCTGCATTATTTATAATTTTAATCGCATAATTTATCATTTTTGCATCGCCGAACTGAAGCCTTTTGGCTGTTTATTTTAGTAAAAACTAATTTAATGGATTTTCTCTTCAACATCTATGGATTCACAAGGTCGATTTTGTTACTTCTGAAAATAATGTTTTATTTATATCCAAGATGTGAATGCCAGCTTTAATCTTCTTTCTGTGCAATAGAACTGTTTAAATATGTGTATAATATTTACACAATTTACAATGTTTACTAGTGATGGTAATACGCGGTAGATGGCGCTCGTGTTGGTGGTGGTAGAAGGATTAAGTAAGCCAGACGGTGAGCTGTAGAAGAATAATGCGCCCTCCCACGATGAGTCCTTGGATCCCTTGGAGTTGTCATATAATAATAATTATAATAATAATACGTATAAAGTACTATGATGCACTTAAAAGACAAAAATACTCTGAGTGAATGAAGAGAACAGTAATGAAGGGGATGCTCCGATAATGGAGACTCTACGGGAAGCAACTGACAATAATAAAATAGTTTTTTTTTTTTTAAATAATAATAATAAAGAATAGAAGGATACCTTTTTAGAAATCTATTTTCTGAATTTCCAATATAAAGAAAATCACTCACCATTCACAATCAGTGTTGTCGTGCGGTTAACTGCGGCAGCAGAATTGGAAGCCACGCAGGTGTAATTTCCAGTATCCTTGAAACCGACTTTGCGAAACACCAGCACTGCAGAGTCCTCGAAGTTTTGCAACGTTACGTCGGTCTCTAGAGGGACGGGGTAGTTATTTTTCATCCATAACACTCGTATGGGCGGGTCTCCCCTGACGACACTGCACATTAACTTCACTTTCATCAGCTCAGTGGCATAAACTTTCTCTGGAAGTGGTTGAGGGTCGATCATTGGAGCCACTAGAAAATAAAAATATTTGAATGCACTTTTCATGCTTTTGAAAATGCGTTTCTTACTAAGAAACCGATGAAGTTATGTAAAGCATTTTTAAAATTTACAAAACATTCATTTAATGGATATTTTATCTGAAAATGTGAAGTAGCTGACGTATATTAAAAAAAAAAAAAGTAATAAAAACGTTGGAAAAATAATGTGCACATATTTTTACCTAGTACACGAATGCTAAAACTTCCTTTGGCTGTCTGCTTCTTTTCATTTGTTGACATACAAGTGTATTCCCCTTCATCGATCATTCTCTGTACATCTCTTATGATGAGTTTTCCGCTCGACTCAACTTTCTGCCTGTGATTGGCCGGTAAGGTGGTGCCATCTAGGAGAAGCGTTGTGAGTTATGTCATTGATTGAATAATTGTTGACTAAATAAGTGCAGAAATTAAGTAATAAACGTTATTTTCACGATTAATTTCCACAATATTTAATTAAGAAATAACTTTTAAATTTCGCGTAGGTAAATTAAATTCAAATTCTATTTTATATACTTGAAAAAGATCGACTTGTTAATGAATATGAATATAGTATGTAGCAATCTTTTCTGACAACAATGGCTTGTGCATTGCGCGTGTTAGTTCGTTGTATAATTGCAAATACTGTATATTAAACACCAAATCCAATATTTAATTACAATTAAATAATATTAACGAATGTTATTTAATATTTGTAAATAAGTTTTATTCCTTTAAATATTTTTGTGTCACTTTTCTTTCATTTTATTTGTTTTAATGTTTTGTCTATTGAAAGTAACTGCCTTTTAGTCTGTATTTTCTCTATTTCCACGTGTTGATATACAACATTACGATACTCCAAGAAAATGGCTTCTCTCCTGAAAGTCGCAAGAAAAATCACTGATTACCTCAGATGAAATATTTACGGAAACTCACCTCTTTCCCATGTTACGGAAGCTATCGGATACCCCGAAACAGGACATCTCACGGAGAAGGTTTCCCCAGCGATCACCGAAACATTCCTCATCGTTCTGATAACCGGCGGGCCGTACACGTTTACTCTTGCCGCGTGACTTGTCGTGCCGACGGCGTTGTTCGCCACACATCGGAACTCTCCTCCATCTTCCACTCGGATCTCGGATATATTAACGTAACTGACCACGTGAGCGTCTGACGTTACAAAGTCCCCCACTCTGAAACGCAGAGCGTCTGGGATTGGAGCTTCGTCTAAATGCCACGTGATCTGTGGAAGAGGATTTCCAGAAGCCGCGCATTTAAGCGATATGAATGTTCCTGGCTGAACTGCTTCCTCAGGAAAGGTGTGGATCAACACAGGTGCGACATCTACCGGAGAAAATCAACATTATATTATTAACTTCGCCTCTAAATATGAAGTTCTGAAACAGAGTATGGTATGCAAATTCATAATAAATTTCGAAAAAAATAACAAACAATGAATAATAATTTAAAAATCAGTATTTTTCACCGTTCGTGTGGACCAATGTTTCTCTAATCGATAGATGCTGACTTAAAATCAATATTATAAGGACAGCTGAATCATAATATGATTTAAGTTTTTCCAAATTAAGGGACCGGGAAATCATCAAACAAACGTCCTTTTTCTGTAATTCACCCTTAGCTTTAATAATAAATTAACTATTAATAAATTAGCAGATATTCTTATGTTTAGAAAAGGAGAATTGAAAGATCACAAATGAAACTTTTTTTAAAAATCTTACTAAACTGCTGATGAGTGCTGATAACAGCACTGGAAAAGAATGATTGTTTTTGGTGAGTTTCTTCACTTTCTTTACTGCAACGTAATGTCGGATTAAAATTCTTAGGTTGGCAACCTTTTCTCTACGATATTTAAATAGTCTTCTAAAGTGATTCGTTCACAAGCAGACTTGAACAGAAACCCGAGCCCACCACTTCTTGTCATCTGGAAGGTTGTTATTCGTTGGTGTAAAATGCAAGACTTCTGTTATGCCAGTGACTATCTACGGAATTGACACACAATAATACGCTGACGGAACTGATGTATCTCATTACTCACGTGATTGATTATATATTATATTATCAACTGCATTTTTTTAAAGGACAAAATGTGGTTAAGTGAGTTCAGATCTTTTTGCATTTTTCTTGAGTGGTTGATCAGATTTCTTTTGTATTTTTCTCTAATGCTTTTCCTGATGATGTTTCCATGTCTAGTTAACAGACGAAATATCGAAGTAAATCTAATTTTTGTAAAAATAATTTACGTGTCTTACCCCTCATTCTTTCTTTTTGTGATGTTTTTTTATAACTCATTTTCAGTATTGTAATTGTAGGCTACTATTTGAGCACCTTGTTTTGAAAAACGTCACTGTAGTGTTTTACAATACTGAATATCTAGAAAAAGCCTTCAAATTGTAGTTACTCTTATTTGTTGGCTTGTTTATATTATTATTATTATTATAATTATATAACATGCCACAATACCCCACAAGGAGGCCAAAAACTTATTATAGGGGAAAGTACCTATGCGCACAACCGGTCTACATTACTGCACACAGCGGAACTCCCCACCATCTATCTCACACCAAAATCAATTTTTGTTAGTAAACCTCTGTGGCTTTTCATGGCCTACCTGCCTGCATTCGAACTGAAAAAAAAAAAAAAAAAAAAAAAAAAAAAAAAAAAAAAAAAACCCTCACTTTATTTACAGGCATGCGTTCACCTATCCCTTCCTGCTTTGTGTATTTTCACTGTAATCCCAAAATATTTGCTCACAATTTAATTATACATAGATAAATGGAGGCCATTGTACCATTTCCCGCTTTTTTCTCACCTACTTACTTTCTACTGTTTTTTTTTTTAAATATTATTGCTGATGCTTTTTTATGGCAAGTAACTTTAAATTTGTTTTCCGATTTCATTAACTGCAAATAAAATTAACTAAATTTTGACTACCAGAAAAATTGTTGTCACTTTGAAACTGACTCCTAACATTTCAAAATTAGAAAACCAACGTTTAAGATTTATCTCAAATTAGAGTGTGCATTCAGTTGAGAAATTTATTTGCTCTCAAAAGTTTTTTTTCCCCCTTTCGCAAGGTTGTTATACATTATATTGGAAAAATTAATTCCAAAAGGGACCTTTCGATAAAATAGCATTTATAAGAATTTTGATGTGATTATATAATGTAAATCTTAGTTGTAATATAAATGTTGTTATTAATGATTAGCTGTTATTAATTAACGGCTATTTGTTTTTCTAATAATTCATTGATGGAACTAGATTTACTCGGGGCATTCTTTAAAATTAAATGCACCCATATACAAATAAAGCGCACGTTAAATACACTTTTATAATCTCTACAAAGCGATTTCTTATAACTTACCAGATAAATACATTGGAAATGTTTCTGTAACAAAAATGGACATTTTTGGTATTAGAAACACTTCCATAAGTAGGAGTGTCAAAAATGACACTGCTACTTATGGAAAAGCGTAAAAATAATTAAAACCATTTAAAACACAAAGCAGTTTAAAACCATTTAAATTGCTGCTTTGGAGTTAGTCGGCAAGGGAAGAATTTTCCATTGCCATCTCATTGTCTTCCATAAACGTCTGGAGAATAGTGTCCCCAGCTGAGGGTAATTAAGCGCTTTTCCCATGACTAATTTTTTTCCTTCATCGGCTCTTTAAAGAAGAAATCAAGGACTGTTTGCTTTCCTCTCTAGTCAGCTTTCATGTCTGATATGCAGAGGATACGGGTGATGTGTGTCACTAGCTCACCACTTAGTTTCAACTTGACAGTATCTATTTAAACATCCAGTATTTGTTTGAAATTAGAGGTAGTGCCCTTTTCTTTTATGCAAGGGAGCTGCATTTCTTTGTGATCATGGGTACACAACAGTAAATAATAATAATTTGGTTACCAACTTACAAGGGAAACAGATTATACATGTGTGTATGCATGCGCAACTCGACTGAGCTGTGCTGGGTGTTCAGGTGAGTTGAAGGACTGTAAGGGAAAAGATTTTGGTGTTCATTCCTATCATGATAACCATGAATATTCAGGGACAATTTTAAGTGTATTTTTTGCGAATTCGTATAACCAAGACTCGTAGTGGTGACCGCTTTTATCAAAAAAAAAAAGAATTTTATTGGTTAATTCCTTTCAGAAATTTATGGCTTACATTAGTTTTGAGGAAGAAGTACTGTTTCCTACACTTGAATAAAACGAGCAAGGTTTCCACTTCAGCAATCTTGCTCCCTTTTTTTAACATTAAACCTGATTTTCAGTGTTTACGTTAGTGGAGTATTTCAATGTATTTTAGAAATTCAGGGTTGGCCCTGAATTCATGCAATGAAAATTAATCAAATATCCTTATTTCAAGGATATGCAGAAGTGCTTTGGTGTTTTAATTTTGGTTCCGGTTATCTCTACTTGAGATTTTCAAATCATGAGAACATTTCGTTAGTGACGTAAATAATAAGATCTCAAACTTTATTCTGTAAAGCAAAATATTATTGGATTTTTGTCATTTAATATAATACATTTGGCTTTAGACAGTTTTTGTTTCATAGATAATTTTAAAAGAGAATTTTGACGCTCTAAAGAAAAAGCAAAATATCAAGAAGAAAGTAAATGAAAATCTTGCACGTAATTAAAAAACGAGTGTGGATAAATTAACAGCTCATCAAGAGAAGAAAAAAGAGTAAACAAAGTCACAAAAACTGTCTTTTAAAACCAGAAAATTGGATTAAATAAAGAATTGTTCCTACAGAGAAATTGAAACCATGTCTCAGAAAGCAAACTCTCTTAAACACAAGCGAGAAAATTTCGTACACGCTGTCATCACATACCTTTAACCTTATGAATGAACGTATGAAAAAAAGTTACTGAAAAAAATGCATCCTTTAATTTCATGTACAGTGCAGTTATGTCGTAGTTTTTTCAATGCACAAATACTTGCCTTTAGCAATGACGGGCTTGGAAAAACGCACTTAATTTGTGTATAAATATTTAATTGTTAAAACACCAGGATATTAAGTTATGCACTTAAAATAAATTCCGCCTGTTTTTTTAATTCTTAAATTCTTATATTGATATGTAAAGTTTTCTTATTCGGAGTTATGTTTAAACATTCCCAGAATTCTAATGTACGCATTGCATATTAATGTCAACGGAATGAAAAATGTTTTTTTAATTTTTTTTTTTTTTTTAGAGTAAATAAACCAAGTCTTTAAAGCCTTCAAAGTATTCAAGTTTGCAAACGTTATTTTTGCGATTTGTGTTCTTCACAAGTGAACCTACCGGGTTGTTAGTAGAATTTTAGGTGTAATGTGGAGTAGCAGCAACCCAAACAATGTCACGAAATATCAGGTGAAGATATTTTTATATTAAAAATGATTCTTTCCCACAGCACTAGTTTTAGGAAAATATTATTTCGAGTCACTGCCAACAATAGTAACTGAAAAGATCAGCGACGATTTCAAAATCTTCTGAAAGGATAATTGTCCTAATAATGCACAAAATCGACGAAATGTTTTCTACTTTATTTCTTAATTTTGTGTCTTTCCCACGAATGTTTGAACCGCTGTGCAGGAAAAGACTGCCTCAATAGCAGAAGAGAACGCAAGAAATAAGTAAATACATCATATATTTAATTTTTTTTTTTTTTACTGCATATAAAATGCATGTTTGAATAATACCTAACTATTGAAGTATGCTCTCGTTATTTTTGTTTATAACTTAAAGGGTTCCTAGTTTCTTAGTACACCTTCTACTTCTTTAAATAATTTTCTCCTAAAAGGTTGCCGACAAGAATTTAGGTATGTTTTATCCTGTTACTCTCGACAGGTTTTAGCGTTAATAATATTTTCTTCAAGCGAAATCGTAAGCTTGTGTACTCTCTCTCGCGGTATGGTACGGTTAGAGAAAAGAGTAATACCGGGATTACAGGAGAGTGGGTGCGATGGACTAAGCTAATGCAGGTCAGCGCCCCAGCGCGCATCAAACCGAGGCATTTTATCCGTCTTCAAACATTTGGCAGCTGACGTACTCTAAAGGACTGGAAAGGCTTCAGCTTTTTCCCATCAGCTTAGTAGAGAATGATGGCAAACTATATTTTGCTAACCAAGCAAATGCAAACGAAACAACGATAAAACCGAAGTTTGGGTGGTGATAACACATTCTCTCCCTTGAAGAGCGTAGTGTTTTTACTGATTGGCCAAAGTATCGCGCTCCTCAAGAAAGGCACATGTCATCGACAAGTGTTTCCCTGTCAGTGCAGGGGTCTTGGTAGTAGGCACAGGATTTAAGTTTTAGTTAGAGAGGACGATTTTTAAGTCTTAGGAGTTTAACATTTCTTGTTTTGCTAGTACGTTTGCTTTGTTAATAAAATAAAATATTAATTCAAGTTTTGATTTAAAAATAAAAAGTTAATCTAACGGATTTCATTCCCAAGGGTTGAGCTCCTTTTGTTCTAGCTAACTTTTTAAGGGTCGATGGTCAACCTGTCTCATTTCTTTAGCTATCAGTATTAGTTGAGCTCGAAGCTGTAACTGAATAAACACTATTAAATCATATTGTCATTTGTATTATAATTCAAAAATTTATTACGCACAAAGGTTTCGTTTATGTAATTTAACAAGCGGTTCACAATTTTCTGTGAGATACATTGAGGTGATGGCAACTTACGGATCCGTCAAAGTCCTTCGGTTGGATTAAGCAAACAGCACTAATAAGAACTTTGGCAATCCCTTGTAGAGTTTGTGGTAGAAGGTTAGTCTCCATCACCATACTCAGTACAGGCGAAAAAGTTGGATGCATCCTATATTATGATATATAATGTCTTAGGCTTCGACATAAATTCTAACCTCTACCAATGTCTTAATTATGAAATGTTACCGCATTTTGCTGGCACTGATGTATTGGATTTATTAGCCGAGAAAATTAAGATTCAGCTAACCCTAAAGGAGACAGTTACATTATCATATATCATGCATCTATAGATTTTAAGTTGAACGTTTTATTGAAATAAGTATTGATACGCTTCCTGTTTTCGAATGAAACATACCAATGGGTATATTTCTCTCGTCACTAAGCAGCCTGCCGTCACTTCAATCTGACCGTGGTGCCAATTGAAAATCATAGTGGGACAGTATGCTGGGAGTAGAGGAGTACTCTCGAGGCTAATCATTAAGAGGAGACTGTGCTCCCTCTTAATGGGTGACATGTTCGTTAGTTTTTACCTCCTCTTAAGTACGTATGCTTATTTAAATATTCTTCCATGCTATCAAATATGAAACAGAACATGAAAAGTACGTTATTCTGCGCGGCGGGAATAAAATCGCATTAAAAGGAAAACACACAATCACAGAAATCGACTTCAGCTAAACAACCCGCGACATATATCATCGCTAATGCACGTGGATGATTTCACATCCGCAGTATTAACATTCTGAAAACGAATGTCGATGATTTGATGTGAAAACCTTAATTACAATACAAAAGCACGTGCATCAATACTTAAAATCTCTTGTCTTAAAGCAATCTCAACTGCCTGTCTCAACTAATTTCCACCTGAATTACGGAAATACACTAGGAAAAATTGTGAACGTCACGTGCTTGCCATTGCATGCAAATCTGACAAATGGACACGTGGTTTATTGTGAACATTGTGGTTCAAAATTTCCCTGATACACTTTCTTCCTCTCATTTGTTATCTTTACCGCTCTCCAGATTATAATAACCATCCCGATCTCTTTGGCTATTTCTCTCGTAAATTGTCCTTCCTGCAGTCAGTCTGGTTCAAATGCCCAGATAACCTTCCTTGGTATAGTTACGGGTAGCAGACTGTAAGTTAGAAAGCTTAATTTTTAAAAAATTACCTTCCTCTAACTAATGGGTTGGTTAGTAGATTGTGGTTAATTTTTACGACGAATTTTCCGGCTACGAAATCTCATAATCCTGAGATTTATCTCATATTAAATCTCGCACACCTTTCTCCTCTTCTTAGCCATTTTTTTTCATCTATAATGTACATGTTATGAGATTCTCTATTTGTTAACTTCAACCATCTATCTCTCCCTTTCGTCTGATTCAGACGGGTTGGGTCTCCTCCTAATGAGGAGTCACGGCGAAATAGTGCAGCCGGTACGCCACTTCACTACTGCATCCATAATGGAGGTATTCATGACTGTAGTCCGTGTGTGTTCACAAGGCCGATTTGCGTGCTTTGCGAGATGAAAAACCTCCAGCTAAACTGGGGATAAAACCCTACTGCCCGCGCCCAAGACAGGCTATCTTGGCTATGGCTGAGGAAGATCCTTAAACTCCTCACGTCTCCGACGAGAATCGAACCTAGGACACTCCTTCCGCAGGCATATGGTTGCGAAGCGCACAGCCACTAGGCTAATCGCGTGGACAACTTCAACCATAAGATTGTTTAAATTTCCCATAATACGGAACGCCATTCATTCAGCCATTCTCAATTGTCCTACCCTTTGATAACGCCTTGGTGCCGAATAGGATAATTTTCTTCGTGATTTCTGCTTTACATGGTGTAATTGGCCTTTCTGTTCTCCTGATCGAAACCCTTGCATCGACTGAACAGCCGAAATATTTGTAAGCGGTATTCATTTCCCACTCCATTAATATTCCTGACTGACTATTATCGTAGTCTTGATTCTCCTATGAGTGGCCTAATGTAACTAACCTAAAAAAGAAATTCTGCGTATCACAACTGCTACGAAATCCGAACTTTGTTTTACTTTGCACTCCAACTGTAACGCAAATCGCAATGTTAGCAAAAAATAATAATAATAATAATCTGAATGGTATTTTGAAAGCGAGTAAAACAAAATTTTCCAAACTCTAATCCTTTGCCAAGCTACTAGGCACATATTTCTACACCCTTCTCGACTTGCAATTCTCTCGCTCTCTAACACACACACACACACACACACACACACACACACACACACACACACACACACACACAGCACTGATAAATCAGGTCTTCTCAATTAAGTATTGATGGCCAATCATCAGTCAGGACTGGGAAATGATACTTTCGCATAGAAATTGTCATTTAATAAAAAAATACAAAAAGAATAAGAGGTATGCAGTTAAATGGCACACTTTTCATAAATTCTTAAATGAAACCAGTATAATGTAATTCAGGAAGCAACGTTCTAACATCTTAACAGAGAAATGCTACCTTTATTGGTAATATCAGTAATGGCTACAATTGTAGATCAGCTTGGTGATAAATTGGATTTATTAAGACTGATGACGTGATGCAAACGATAATAACTGGTGAAGTCGTAGAAATTTTCAGACAACCATTTTTGACTTTTCCCAGAGGTGTGGCAAGGGGCCGAATCCTGCTGCCATACATACGGCCTAACATTGGCTACCCTTGTTATCCAGGGCTTGACTACAGTTAGCAACTCCACGAACAAAGCCCGAATTCCAATGCCAGGGTTCTTCAACACCTGTTCCTGCAGATTTGCGAGGAATTCTGCTGTACGAACGCAATCAGATCGTCTGCTAGGGATCTTTCTTCTTGCTACATCCTCGTAGTCACCATTGCAAGTCTCTAGTTCATGCCTGATTGTTTTTACTGTATTCAGGGAGCATTGGGCAGCAGTCGTAATATCCTTATTTTGATGGCGGGCACGAATCATCATGATACAAGTTATTCTCTTCCATGATTCAGGTGGGTTCCAGCTATCCATCCTTTCTGACATCTTGTATGTGAATGAAGAAGGGTCCAAACTTTTAAATGAAGAGAAGTGTGTGTTAATACATGTAACTTACGGAAAAATATAATTAATTATAAATATGTCAAATTTATCCCGAACACCCTGTAATATATAAGTCACAGTGATCTCTTAAATTCTCAATCCTTTTCTGAAAGCTTATTCTGAAGTTATGAACTTTATTTCATTAGGCAGTTTATTGCAGCTACTTGTTGCTAAGTGTTCAAAGCATTTATGAAAAACTACTTTATTTACCTAAGGAACTATGAGCCAATTCCAGCCCCATCGTAAACCATAGTCAACACTGTAATTTTTTTTCTTTGTTTATAATGTAATTTCTTACATATAGTATACAACAATAAAGGTAGAATTTCTGTAATGGCAAAATATTATGAATAGCAGACGGGTAATTGCTTGAAAATGCGAAGTCAGTAATGACTATTGCTCTAATTATTCTATTTTGTATTCTCATCAGAGGAAGTAGATTGTTGAAGTAATCTTCACCCCAACAGCGATACCATATTGCAGTGAGGAATTTACCCAAGAATAAGCATCTTAAGTGTATAATTAAATGTATATCTTAAGAATGCTGCATTTACAATTTTTAACATAATTTATTCTGTTAATTATATACCTCAACAATTTTTTTGTTAAAAATGAGAGATGAGAGGTCTATTTCAGGTTGCCGTCTATATGGAGGTCCAAATACTTGAATGATATTGTTGATTTGATAAGCTATAATTAATTTTGGAGATCACTACATTTCGTTTCATTCCATGATGCAAATAATCTGTTAACGTGAAGTATACATATTTACTTTTATTGCTGTTGATTTTAAGTCCGTTATCTCATCTCATCTCATCTTCCTTTTTCCTCTTTTACCTTGCGGTGTCGAGGGTTTATTAATCATCGGACCTCAGCTGTTCTCAGGATAAGGTGGTCAGACCTATGCCCCAACGTATCCCATGTTCGTAGTGGTCAGGGGTGTTCAACCCGTCGATCTCTTGTGTATTCCTCCTTACTTACAAATTTAATTAAAACTAAAAACATAATATTTTATTTATCATTATTTTGTATTATTTTTAATTCGCTTTAAGTGTATTGCTATTTGTTTATTTATTTTTCGTTAAAATTGTCAAATCAGTAATTTTCTTAATAAGTCCGGGTAAATGAATTAATTTGGATCAGTGGAAGTCAAACAACGAGCCAAGTGAATACGATTATAAGCAAAGTGTAAAAACTCGATTGTAGCTTAAATATTCAATATTCCGAAGCACATTACATCGACGTTTTATTTAGGTTAAGCCCCATGTGAATATTGTAAAAAAATAAACTTTGTTTGTCTCGGTATAGTTTGTATTAGATGTTTTTGTAAATAACTCTTTTGAAGTTAACTGAACTGTATATACTGCTTTAATAAAAATATGTTAGAGTGTTAAAAACAAAATCAATGTTTTTGTTCACCGAAACTGTACATGGCGGCATTAGAAAGATTGTTATTGAAACTTGTATCTATGAGAAAGGTTTGCAGGCTCCAAGTGTAAACATCTCCGAAGTCAGTCAGAAAGAGTTCAAACAACTTTCCAATGGCCGGCAACTTACAATCAAAAGAAAGCGGAGGAGAACAAAAGGCGTGCCGAACTTGAAACTTAAGATGAAAGACTCATACCGATTCTTTGGGGGTTGCCAAACTTCATGCGAGGTCTCAGAGGAGGCATAATAAAAAGGGACTGAAGCAAGCAGAAGGAGTCCCGGTTCCAGAATTGCTGTCAGAGAGGAGGCCGCCCGGTCCAGAGTCGCTGGATCCACGTTGCTCGGGAGAGGAGTTTCCCGCTTCCAGAAATGAGCTTCTGGTTCGAAACGTCGCTAGAGAGAGACTACTTCTAGGCCACAGACAAGGTTTCAAATTGCCGAAAGGAAGAGTTCCAACTGCCGGAGAAACGTTTGGTCAGGTTAACGTCAACCATTCACCAGTGTGTTGCGTTTTCATTACAATTTGATGAATCAAACGACTTCACTGATATTGCTCAGTTAATGGTATTTATTCGCATGGTATTTCAAGATTATTCAAGTAAAGAAGAACTTTTGAAAATTATACCATTATTGGGAAGGACTAGGGGAGAAGACATTTTTTCGGCATTTGATGAATTTGTGAAACCACACAAACTTCCGCTTTTTAAACTTGTGTCTATTACTACTGATGGTGTTCCTGCAATGATAGGTAATAAATCAGGCTTCATTTCATTATGTAAAAACGATGACAAACATCCAGATTTTTTAATATATCACTGTATTATTCACCAACAAGTACTGTGGAGTAAAAGATTAAACACAAAAGATGTTTTGGATATTACATTTAAAATTGTAAATTCTGTTTGAGGAAAAGCCCTGAAACGGAGGTTATTTAAATTACAGGCAGATGATGATAGGGAACTTCTGTTGTTCAATAATGTTCGCTGGCTCAGCAGAAGTCAATTTTTAGAAAGATTTCTTGTATTAATTAACGATATAAAAATTTTTCTTAATGAAAAAGGAGATATTTATCCACAATTGAGTGATCAAAGGTGGTTGTTACACTTATCATTTTTAGTAGATTTCTGTACGAAATTAAGCAATTTAAATTTAGAGTAAGAAGGTAGAGATAAAAATTTTATTGACGTGTTAAGTTCAATAAAAACTTTAAATTAAGAAATTAAAATTAAAGAAAATATAAATGACCACAAATTTAGACATCTCCCATATTTATTAAACTTTTTTGAACAAAATCAAGAAATGCTTTGCTATGATTTAAAAGAATTTATTAGTGAGATAGAATTAGTTGAGGAAGAAATAAATTCAAGATTTAAAGATTTTAATAAAACTGAAATGATTGTATCTTTTATCAATAATCCATTTTAAGAAAACTTGGACATCACAGAAATTTCAAATAAAATTAGTGGGCTGTTTGATATAAACCAAGCTGAAGTAGAACTTGATATAATAAACATTCAGAATAGTTTACATTTAAAATCAATAAACAGTGAAGTCATTTGGAAGTATGCACATGAAAAATTCCCAATATTAACTGATATTGCGCGAAAAATTCTGTCGTGTTTCGGATCGACATACTTGTCAGAATCCGCTTTTTCCAATGGACGTCATAAAAAATCAGTTAAGAAACCGAATTACAAATGATCATTTGGATGATTGTCTGTGATTGGCCACTTCTTCATATCAACTTGACTATGAAAATATTGCGAGGTCCAAACAATGCCAAATTTCACATGAATTTTTTTTTTTTAATCAAGCAGCATTTCTTGTAACTTGTGAGGTTGTAATCAGTCTGTTGTTTTTTCTAACTTTGGTTTTCGAAAGTAGAGAAATAAATATTTTATTTCAATATATTTTGTTGTATTAAAATATTTGTTGTATTAAAATAATTAAAAGTGATAAATAAATTTTAAATACATAAATGAAGTTTTTAGTTGTGTATTTTTTTTTTAGTTATTTATTTGTGCGTGATCAGGTTGGCAGAACGTGATCTATATAAGAGAGTAGATCGCGGAATAACTTTTTATAGAAAAGTAGCTCGCGCAGTAAATAAGGTTGAACACTAGTTTTTATCTCGGAAACCAACAGTTTTGAAGGATTTTTTATCCTGCAGAAACTGGAGAGAAAAACCCTGCTGTTTATCCACACCCAAGACAGGCTAACTTGGCTATGGCTGAGGAAGATCCTTGAACTCCTGATGTTAACGGGAATCGAACCTAGGTCACTCCTTCCCCTGGCATATGGTTGCGAAGAGCAAAGCCACTAGGCTAACGCTGGGACCCAATAAGTCCGTTATTTTTTATTTTTTTTATGTTGCTCCCACCAACGAAAAGTTGTTAGCGGACCTATAGTACATTTTATACAGTGAGTAGGCTGAGGATTTTTGTTTCCATTTTTATCAATTTTGCATACTCTTTTCCGGAATCCCTGCTCTATAGACCGAACGTGGAACGTTTTCAAGCCATTTAAGGCCTCCAATAAGCGGGAGGTGGTCTCACATCGGGCGATGAAGTTAATCTCTCACCTAAAGACATTGACAAACCATGCCTTCGGAAGGACTGGAATCTGCATCCTTTTGATTGGAAGACTGCTTCGCTACCCGCTCTGCCATCCAATCCAGCATTATTGCTAAACCACCTATTTAGTTTCAACACATCATGGCTGATCCCATTTTGCAGATCCTCAACAGTCGTTTCAGTGTATGTCATCAGCGAACGACATCATTTTCGAAAATCTTTGTACTCAAACAGATCATTAACAATATTAAAAATAGGACAGGTCCTAGCATCGAACTTTGCGAGACTGCCTATTTTATTATTCAAAATAACTTCTGTGAAGACGAATTCATATTAAACTTGCGCTGTTTTTTTTTCTCCAAACCTTCCACGCTGTTCGGCTACTAATTGACCTATTTCAGACAAGCTGGTGTGTCTGACGTGGCCCTCGAGGTCGCCATGTGAGAAGCCCCGCTCTGTATTATTCCACCGCTCATGTGTGAGATTGAATTGCAAAGAGATCTAATGTTAACACAGTGATGAGCACATAAAGAAGAACTGATCAAATTGAAAAGTCGGTGATATTATAGGAAAATTATGCTTAAAAAATTTACTCTCCTGCATAGTTTTTCGTTATTTCAATACCAAACCTTTTTGGAACGAACTAAAACTTCACGACAAGATGAATTCGTTCAACAGAGATACTTAGACTAGTAGTCATAAAGAAGAGGAGTCATAAATGCATTTCGCATTATCACAAAGTGGTAAAAATAATGCTAAGAGAGAGAGAGAAAGCGATTGAGAGTGTGATCAGACCAAAACCTTTTGGAACGAGGAAAAAACTTAGTTGGACAAAATGAGTTCGTTCAGCAACGATTCTGGGACTAGTGGTCATGTAAAGAAGAATAGTAATAAACCTATCTCATATCATCTCGTGTTGGTTTGGCTGACTTCGCCATATAATCTCTAAACTTCAACTACGTATCCACAATCAGCTACACCAAGTCGTTGGTGTATCACAAAGGGTGAAAAGAATGCTTAGAGAGAGAGAGAGAGAGAGAGAGAGAGAGAGAGAGACTGCGTGTGATCAGGCCAAATTAGGGATTAATCAGTATTGGTGTGTGTGTGTGCGCGCGCGCTCGTGTACGACTTTGCTTGCACAATTTAGATCGCTCTGAAATATAGTCTTTTACTTAAAATTGTCTTTTACTTGTTTTTATCCCCGAAAAAAATATTTAAGAAAATGACTAATGCGAATACCCTTGCTAAGTAACACGCATAATTTCCATTCTCGTGTACTGAAAAAAGTACTCAATGTCAATAAAATCCCTTTAATAACTTATATGCTTCTATTAGTTCTCCTATTTTCTAGATATCAGCTAGTTTTTGAAGTCCACAGACCGTCAATCTAAACTCATAGGGAGTATTCCATAGACATGTCACAATTTTTATCACTCGTCTCTAGATCCTCTCCACTAGAAGTAGTAGAGAGGATCTAGAGACGGAATCCGGGTATCCAGATTTGCACACAGTAGTCCAGATATGGCCTTATAACCGTATGTAGGGAACCCTAGCCTTTCTATATCTGCTTGTTAATGTATTCTTCAACAACCTCTTCTAGTGTTCTTTTGGCTGTCTTCGCTATATATGACCTCTAAGCTTCAACTAGATGACCACAATCAACACCAAGTCCTTGGTGTGTCCAGTAATGCAAGATATGTGGAATGCTGTCAAATGCCTTCGGAAAATTAGGAATATCACTGAAAAGCCATTTCATTTATCCATGTCCATTGTAATTTGATTATAAAGAGTAAGCAAATTACTAAGTCAAGACCTAACTTTCACAAAACCATGTTGTTCATATAGAGTCCTGAACTCTGTCTTTCACTAATTTCTCCAATACCTTAACCACGACTCCTGAGATGTTGATTAACCTGTAATTTGCTACTTCTCTCACTTGGGAGTCCACTTTATGCTGTGGGACTATTTTGCCCTCTTTCCACCCCCATTGGCACCTTACCAGTAATGAAGCTTAAATTAGTCAGCTCGGTCAGAGGAGCTCATAATTCCCTTGCACACTCTCGTAATACACGAAGCCGTCTAATCCTATGGCTGTTTCCGCATTGGCAATATTTTAAGCATCTCCATTTCTTCAACCTCTGATATCGCATCAGATGGTGTGACATCTGGCATTGCAACATCATTATCTAGGTGCTATATCCATGCAAAGTGATTACTCCGTAACTATTTTGTTTACTTCTGTTACTTTTCCACCATCAACTCCTTTTAAAGTCATCTTTTCATAGGCGTTTCTGCTTTTTTAGCCTATTGAAAGAAAACCTTAGGATTTCTTTTAACCTCATCAGATAGCTTCCTCTAATAATTGGCCTTCCTTAACATACTGGTCACAGGCAAGAATTGCATGTGCCTTGCATTACTCATAGGCATGCTGATCGCATTTTTCTTTATATTTCCACCAAAACTTTTTCTTTATCTGCAACTCATGCTTAATGAAGCTATTCAGCCATTTCGTTCCTACCGGATTTATGTTCCTGATTCGGGGTATACATTTTGATATTGCTTTCTTTAAACATCCTTTGACCACTTCCCATGCACCACCAACATCTCTCTCCTCTAAATTATGCCAGAGCACTGCTGAAATATGACCTCTCAGGTTGATATCACCTGCTCTGTAATTCCACATATATCCATTCTTAATAGAAAATTTTACATGTCTGGCAATCTCTCAGTCCAGACTACATGATCACTTTCCCCAAGCGGAGGAGGCGTGGCTACATTCTTCAATTTTTAAGTTCTCTGATACTATGATCGTATTCAGCACTCTCGAGAATCGTGTCCCCTCCATTACTACTGCCTCAGGTAATTATCTGTCAGAAGCTGTATAAATTCCATTTCCTTCCCTCCCTGTGACCATTCCTCCTCCCAATTTATATTCCCATAATTGTTTATTCTGCACTCATGGTGCTAATTTGCTAATGCATGTTATGTACATTATCCCTTGCACTCCCACGATTACAGCAGCAACCAATTATATATTTTATCTGGAGATCCTCATGATCTGCCCTCTACATCCCTGTCCTTCTGATGTACTTCTGCTCTTTCTGGCTTCAGTTCCTATGCCCTTAGCAAAACCTCTTCCCCCTATTCTGTTCCTTCTGTCCTCTTGTAGACGTAATATCGTTTGCATTTTATTCCTTTTACCATATCATTCTCGGTCAACGAAGTCTTACTAAATGTTTTAAACTTTTGGCCAATGTGTTTTGGCTTAATTTGCTGACCAATCAATGCGGAACATAAGCACACTAATGTTTTTCTTATATTTATATAAACTATTGGTGAAACACCAGTAATGAATAGTTGATTGTAGTGCAATTGGAAGAATGACGGTATATCGCGCCCGTTTATTTGAAAATACTGGCGTTCGATTCTTGTTGTGACAAGAGGAAAAATACTATTAGTGAGAGGTGGATGGAGGATTAAGTTACGTCTATGATGATATTTAGTCTGTATCTTACTCACTGCTGAGTAAAAGCCTCTTACACTGCTAGAAAGTTGGATCTATTTCTCCAATGGCGACTCATTCCATCTTGGGAAAGTGTGTATATACTTGTATAAATGAATGTGTGAAGGTGAAAGACAATCACAATATCCATGCCCTAGGCGGGATTCGAGCCCGCAGCTTTCTGGCTGAAGAGCGGAAACGCTAACCACTAATCCGGCAGTAGCCTATATATGCTGAGGGTTATATGTGGATGAAGGATTAAGTTGTGTATACGGAGAGTTATGTATTCCTGCAATATGCACAGTACAGTATTGAAACACGTCCGGTGTGACGCTAGTGTAGTCATTTAACCCCACCTGACGAGCACGCATCACATGGACCTGGACTGCACATATGTCTGTGTGCACCTGATATCATGGTCGCGGTTATCATTGTTTGTTTTTATTTGATATACCGGCCTTGTTTTGAAAAACTTCAGTGAAAGTTTAACCAGTACTTGATTAATAATGAAATATTTCACTGTGTCTACTCTGTAAGCCTCGGAAATTGGTGAGTAGGAGAGCTGACAAGTATTTGTCAAGCTCTGCTTATTTCAATATCGTTCAGTGATCCAAACAGATGTAAGGATATGTAACCAGTTTAGCTTAAACTCATCCATTCGGAGTAAATATTTGCATTGCCTTGGTTTCGTAGCTGCAGCTTGCTACCGGACAAGGCGAATTTTATTCCATAGAATTATTTTGTAAAAGATCATAAAGTTAATAAACTGTGTGTGTTTTTATAAACTTTTGCAATATTTTTAGAAGTAAGTAACAGTTATATTATACATAATCAGCGATTCTCATAAAATGGAAAATATATTGAAGTTCACACTGGAATTCAATATTTGTAAATGGTGAGACGTTTCGTCGGACAGGAGGGAATATGTCTCATTTTTTTTTTTTTTTTTTTTTTTTTTTTTTTTTTTTTGTGTGTGTGTGTGTGTGTAATGACTGAAGATTTTTATTAGAAGGCAAATGTCATAATTTTAAATTCACTTCACGTTCTTTTATGTGTACTAATAATATAATGAAGGTTTTTATATCATTCCCACTAAGGAAAGGTTGGTTGAAATATTAATGAGCACCCCGAGCATACCTCCTGCCGGAGGTATTTTCCTATCCATTTCAGACTTATTCCAAGGAACAGCTACGCCAGGTTGTAAATTAACTGCGAAGATTAAATGAGTTAAGTGCAAAATGACATTTAGCACAGTATATGTAATGCTATCCCATCCATTGAAAATGCATTCTCTTCCTTGGCATATCAAGGAGTAATTAAATAACCAGACCTGATCTTTAATCCAAATATCCACCTAATAATTGTCCCCGTTTCCCTACTCCTTTTTAAAGAATAATCCTGGATACATTTCAATAGCCTTCACCGTTTTCCAGGGAAAAATGCACTTATTCATGCCTCGTTCCTCCGTCTAGTACCCAGGAATAGGCAATACTACCTCATCTGAAATGACTGTAAATGCATGGAAAGATATTTTAGTGTTGTTCTTACGTAAATGAAGATTTTTTAAGATTTCCGATTAACTAATAATTCTCTTCTTCATTGGCATGTAAGATATTTCTCAAATTAAACTGGCCCATTTTAGTAATCTTAGACAACTAAAACATAAATGAAAGACATTATTTTGAGTTCTTCATTTAAGAAGATCCCAAAAGAATGACTCGTGCAAACTGATTAACATGGGCTGTTTAAGTCTTCTATGAAAAGTTTAGTTCAATTTCGAAAACAGCTCTTTAAAGGCACAAGTTTTTTGGGAATTGATATTTCGTTCATTTTACAGCGAGAAAATAGAGCGAATTTGTGAAATATTAAACGAATATCCACTCCTACTAAAAGATGTTTAAAGTTTTAATGGACTATAAAATTGCATGAAGTAAAAACGCGTGCAATTCCTTATTTATTACATTCTAAAGCATTTAACGAGCAATCATAAACTGGATGTAACGAAAAACTTGACCAGCTTAGCAGACGTCAGTGGTACATCATTTTACTGTTGATCAATTTTATTATCTGCATACAACTTTTATATTTGTGCCCGTGTTTCGATGCATTCCAAATAGCTTTGAATAACATTAAGAACTTTATGTTATAAATAATTAACAGTTATACTTTTTATTAACGACAGGCTCTTTGTTAAACTAAGCTTTATGTACACTACCAGCGACTGTTGCAGCCCACTGCAATTACATACCAGCAAACTTCCGTGAAGCAGCATTTCTTTTATACCAACTATTCATTGGATAAAACACATCACTTTGGTTTTCGGTTTTAAGAGGATAATATATTTTTTTCACTCACTGCTCTTGCGAGTAATCATAGTTTTAGCGCCTCTGTTGAACAATACAGTAATGGCTGATAGAAAGTAAAAATAGAATAGATTAGAGGTTCTGCACTTACCCCGAAACTTACTAGATGGTTTCTTGTGGCATAATAGTATTATACTACAACGAATCTATCGATTCCTTGTGGTATAATTTAATTGCCGTTCGTTTTCCAGAAATTATGAATTTTTAGTTAAAATCATGAATTTTACAGTAACGTATAAACAATTTACTGTAAAATTCATGATTTCAAGAAAGAAAACTATATGCAAGTGGGTTTTTTATCAACAGAAAATGAACAGTGACCATTTAGAAAGGCATTTGTAAATCAAATCTCCAATAATGCAAACTGTTGTTTTTTTATACAAATTCGTTACTCTTTCTCTCTCTCAGATATTAAAGTGACATCGTTATCAGGTCAAACAATCCGGTATCGATAAAAACCTCAACACTGGACCAATACTAGTTTCCAACTTATACAGCCGTGCCCACTGATCTTAGTGAGGTTCTTCATATTTTATGCAATACCAACCCTAACACCTAATATCATAGTAAAAATATTCTCATTGGCTAGGCGTGGGGTCTTCTGAAAAATAGTCAAGTGCTTCACAATTATTATAATCTTCGTTTCACATAAACTACACACTACTTCATCCATTAACTCATTCACAGGTGTAAAAGCGAAAAATTGTAGATTGTACAAGAGTTTTTAATTATGAGTGAAGTTTAACAATACTGTGACAAAATATATTTCAGTTTATAACGTAATAAATTAAAAAGAAATCTTAAAGATAATTAAGCCGATAAAGTGGAACGCGATTTATCGCCGTTACGTATTCTCCATTGGAATCGTATAAACGGTATTAGTACTGTACACACAAATATTTATCACAAAAAAAGTAAATATTAATCACTGAATGACTTCTCAAAATTAACTATGCATATCTCTTTTTACAGGCTTCTAAACGTCGTTTCTGTGTTTATGTTTTTTAAAGTATAAATTTTTATCGCTATCATTTAAATATTTCCTGTTTAATTTAAATTTTCTGTCGGTAAAACTTTTTTTTATCAAATTTCAATTTCCTGTTAGTTACCTTTCTTCTATGAAAATTCGATTTTTATAAAAGTTCTTTTTTTATGAAAATCAAACGACTTCTGAATTTATATGCTTCTAGAGATAATATAAGTAGATTAATCTAACCTTGGTTTGAGTAGGTTCGTTCTTACCTCCTAGTTTTAATTCAGCGGAATTCTGAGCTGATTCTATATCGTTGTACACAAAGCATTGATACATTCCTTTATCTTCTCTGTGGACGACTGTGATATGCAAAACTTCACGAGATAAAAGTACAATTCTTCCATTTTCGGGCAAGGGACGCTGATCTTTAACCCAAATGATTGTTCTCACTGGATGGCCAGAAATCGTACAGTTAAAAGTTGCAGCTCTGCCAACATCCACCACTTGTCTTTGGGGATAAATATAGGAAGACAACGGCGCTAGAGAACAGAAACGAAATGATAAATGTATATATATGACATAGCAAATGGTAATGCGCAATATCTACATGACATGACTGATATCAGTTCCAATGACTCCACAATTCCCACTATACACAAACTGAAGGCTAAAGTAATCAGTAATGTTCTTTTATAAAGTCTAAAAATGTTTCACTTGTGTAGTTTGAAAATAAATCATTGGAATTATTCAAATATGTCTTCATTTTGTTTTTATATTTTGTTGTAAAGTTTATATTGTCTTACGTGAAATATTTTATATTTCACGTAAATATCCTTAAATATGAATAGATAGACATGATATAAATAGATAGCATGATATAAATTAGCATGATGAACTACAACATTAAAAAGCAATAAAATAGAAGCTGATTCATGCAAGGTTGATCAGTTATTGCCGCGGGAGGTGAATAGGTGTTCCACGAGAAATTCTGGAAATTGTCATTTTAGTTTTCTAAACATTTTTCATTAATCAGTAATTTATAGTAGAAATATTCTGAGGAGAATAATCGTGAATATGTCGAAAAGCTCAGACCGAGAACGCCTAATAACATCTGCGTATTGTTAATTTTCACACATCGAAACCTTTCAACATTTGGGAAAGGGAATACCGCTGTTTATGATGGGTCATAAAAATTGCCTGCAAGCCGATTACAACAGTGGGCGGCGTTTTCTCAAAACTGAACAAAATGACATCTGTGTAGCAAATGTCAGTGACCAAGCAGCATATTTTTAAACATGGAAATATTCATGAATTGTCGTTAATTTTCACACATCGAAATCTTTCAACAATCGGGAAAGAGAATACCGTCGTTTATGACCGATTATAAAAATTGCCTGCAAGCCGATTACAACAGTGGGCGGTGTTTTCTCAAAACTGAACAAAATGACATCTGTATTGCAAATGTCAGTGACCAATCAGCAACGAAGTATAAAGAAAATTTTTCCACTGAAATTGCAGATCAAAGTAGTCTGTATCCGATTCTCCAATCTAGTAATACTGAATACTTTCTTCGCAAGTTCGTATTGCAGTGTGTAAGTGCTTGTTCTGAAACCGGAGTGCCGTGAATTTTTTAATAGTAATAGGAATACAGATTTAAATTCTAATATGAATAAGAGACAAGGCGCTGTTTAATTTTGGTATTAAGAAATCTCTAATTGAAGGTGTTTGTGACGGAACAGATAGTGAGTCATCCACCTCAAGCCTACAAAGATCTCCAGGATCTACAAAAGGAGGGCAAAACTACCAGCACAGGAGAAAAAGTCTGCATTCACTCGTAAGTCCTTATAATAATATTATAAATATATTTGGTGATCAGAATAGGATACGTCAATGAAAATCAGCACAAATTAATTTAATGATGGTTTATCGACGCTTTAATTAAATCAATTAAATTAAAACATAAATTAAATTAAACTTTAATTAATGGTTTAATTAATAATTAATTAACAATTATTAATTAATAAAAATCAGCTAAATTACCAGTTAATTATTAATTAATACATTACAAAATAACCAAGCTGTTCCGTGAACATTTCGGGATTTGTAAAGTGTTCCGTCGTAGAAAACGTTTGAGAAACTCAAGAGTTATTGCATGCCTTGGGTAAGTGAATTCGCCAATAGCGAAATATTCGCATTGTGAGAGGTTATGGAATGACAGAAAAAAAATTGCAGTTGGTTTTCAAGAACATGTTCTTATGACACTGAAATCTAGTGATGACTTCCTTTTTCACTTGATGCATTCAATTTTAACCCGCTAAGGACATCTTGATTTTATTTTTCACATTTAGTATTTTTCTAATCAGGAAGACCGCTTTTGGGTTAATAACCAGTAGTTGATTTTACTGCAACCAAGGTGTAAAACCATGGCGAATTCCAATTAAAAGTTGAATCGATCGTTTGCCCTTTGTTAGTCGGACAGTTTCCTCTGTAGCTGCTCACTGCGCCTGATAATATGTGGTTCTTTATCCTAAAAACTTCTCGATTAAGCTGGAGTAATTACACACTATTTCGCCTCTATACATTAATGACTACGGTAGTACTTGACTGGAAATTCCATTCTCTGATTTGATAAACATAATACACTGTGCTCCTCTTTGTTATTGACAAATCTTGTTAGATTCCTTTTCAAATATTGCCCAGCATTGAAAATTTCCAGCTACTTTTGTCCATAATTAAAGTAATATATTTATTTGAAATCGTGCTATTTTTTCCCTTTTACGTTAAACTAATTGTGGTAACACTTCGACTTTACAGTCACAAACCTTTTTACAGTGTGCGTTGTCGTGATATCCTGCCGTTCAAAAGAAATGCTCATCGAAGTGCACTTATATTTACTTTTTTTTAGTGCTTTAAAAACATAAATGAACCGATTGGTTATATTTATTAAGCCTCGTACTATAAAGCTATAAAACCAATGAACGCAGCCGGATATGTCAATTAGGATCGAGCATTTACGAATGGCTCATGCTCTCAATGAAGATGTACGAAACTCGATACCCGTGGTAATGATAAGACTGCTAATTTCTAATACGAAATAAACGCATTAACTTAAATGATATTAAATTAAATATCAAGATTAAATATTTCAGTGTATTAGGCATACAATACATGTTTCCTTTGGAGACAGTAATATGTTATAGCGGCTATAGGCACATTACAGCTGTAATTACGTAGGTAGAGACCGAAAGGTTTTTCTCGGTTCCTTTTTATCGGCCATGTACTTTGCTACATAAAGTAGATTTTTCATAATGCAACAGTAAAAATACCGATATTTATACTGCTATCCGTTATCTGTACCTGCCAAATGCTCCTGATTAAGCGTGTATTTTCTGTTGATATGCGATATTATTACATATTTTAATAAAATAAGCATTTTTACATTTTCTGTTGTTTAATTGTAATTTGGTTTAAAAAAAATCGTTGATAACTTAATTTTTCTCTATCAGCATCGCACAAGCCATATTTCAAGCCTACAACAAAAATTATATTGCACTACTCCTGTCATGGGTATAACGCGAAAAATGTTTATAAATCCTGTTTTTTCTGAGACTGCTGTGTCTTTCCTCCGAAAATAAAAGATCTTTCTTTCATTTACCAGCATGTTTCCTTTCGAAAATTAGTTTGAAAATTAAAATTATCTTCACAAACAGTGACATTCTTTCATTTTGATTTGTTTGGTAGATATTTTCTAACATTAACCAGATTTATTCATTTTATTTCTATTCTTCTAACGAATGGTTAACTTATAGCAAATTTAGCACCGCAGGCAGAATGTGAGTTACACAATCTGGAAATCTAGGTAAAAAAAATCACACTCTCAGCGGACTACGAATATTGCTTACTACGAAAGAAAAATCTTTTCACGAGCGTTTGACCAGAGTTTTTTGTGTGGAAACCAGAGATGCTAATCAGACCTACGACTTCGCCTCTCTTCTAACTGCCTTCTCGATGTTATTTTTTTAATCATTCCTAAAAACAAAAAGTGAAATATCATCCTACCTGTGACTGTCAAAATTGTTCTTACTCTCTCTTCGCCAACAGAATTATTCACAACACAGACGTATTTCCCGCTATCTTTTGAAACAGCAAATTGAATTACTAACGATCCATCGAGTTCAGTCATTCTGTGGTTTGGAATTAAAGACACAAGCGCTCCATCTTCTTCCTTGTACCACCTATATCAAATTCAGATATTAAATTGAATCAAAGAATAAAATGCAGTGTCATACATCAATATTTAGTTAGATCAAAATTTAGATTCGAAAAATAGTTCATTGAGCGGTTATATATCAATCAAAAGAGTCTGTAAGGAAAGATGACGGTGCGTAGATTTCATGATTGATACTTGTTGCGGTTCACATGTTCCCACTCACACGCATAATCAGATATATATATATATATATATATATATATATATATATATATATATATATATATATATATATATATATATATATATATATATATATATATATATATATATATATATATATATATATATATATATATAAGTAAGCTAAGTGCGCGGTGGCACTTAGCTTTTCACTGCACATTTAAGAATAGAAATACATGCTGCTGAGATTGTCTGCCAGTACAATATACTTTGCTTTATGATTTCACCTTGTTTTATTCTTTGTTCCCTAAATGGTGTAATGCAATAATTGAAGTGAGAGCGATCTAAATTTATTATTGTTGTGATCTCTCAATTGTTACTGAACGCTTCAAAACAATGTAAATAAACGTTAACAGTTAACAATGTACGCATCTTTTATGATTTTTAACTTATGGGTTTGTTAATTAGAATTAATTATCAGTCGCATGAGTAACTTTACCCTAATTTGCATTTTTTTTTTTTTTTACATCTGCCATCTCGTATATACCCGAAAGATTGCGAGACCTATAATATATAAGTTCCATATGTGGGAAAGAAGATAAGAGGAATGGAAGAGTCTCTTCACTTTTTTTTTCTTTTTTGTTGAATAACGGACGATTGTATTCTTTGGGAAAGGCAGGGTTCGGGAGGCAAAGAACAGCATACGCTTTATCCGAAAAGAAAGACCTAATAATTTAGAAAATTTTTAACTAAGCCTTAAGTTATTCGTGATGCTGCAAGTAAGTAGTGTTTATTCTTAATACTTGAGTTCCAGTTTTTCATGCTTGAAGATATTTTTGTACTTTTTACAACGTAGACTAACATTAACTCTTCTGAATGAAGGTACTTATTTTACTATCTAAACGTTAAATTATGTTTACAAATTCTGTGATCCACTACCATTCTTGAAAATCCAGTAGTTCTTTCTTCTTCTGACTTCCACCCACGGAACTTTTTAAACCTATTGTACATTTGTATCATAGGTGGGATAAATTTTTTTCCCTTTTTTTCTCTAATTCTAATTCGAGCCTTTAGTAGATCTTTTGTAGATCGGCTTCTTTTGAAGTGAGTAAAGCAAGATTAATAACTAATCACGGAAGGTACTTAGTAATGATAGTCTAGAGGAGGGACAACCCCAGTTAAATATCCAAACGAAACGATTCAAATATAAATCAAGTAAACTCTTTCATTCCGCTCATGATAGTTAAAATAAAGATGTATTGACCACATTACCATAAACATTTGGAGCATTAATGGATTGGTGACAAGGAAGTTTGGAAGTCCAAGTATACCAGTGTGCAGAGGAACTGTCGAAGACAGGCAATGGACCCGGAAACTGGGTGCTCTCTCTCTCTCTCTCTCTCATTTATTTTTATTATTTTTTCTCGTTCAATGGGGATGCATGCCTGTGGGTTCTCTATTCCTACTACATCCTGCTCATTAACTGTTCCTTAACAATAAACAACCATGAAAGACAACATAACTAAATTCGTTTTCTTATAAAACTGTGTGCTCTAGTTCTCGCTACCTCTTGTATGTGGGACTGACATTAAAAAATATAAATTACGACGGACTTTGGAGAAAGCAGCTTAGGAAATGTTTTAAGTGAATTGAAATATTAATTGTGCTGATTGTGAAAATAAATTTTAAAAATTACAACTCGAACACCTGTTGTTGAATGGTAATCAAAATATAATTAAGAAGTGCCCCAAGCTTCACTGAAATGAGGATGCAAATCGTGGAAAGAATCATTTTCGTGGGGTTCTTACATTGAGTTTCCACTGTGAGAAAGAACTGAATGGAGTATGAAGCATTCGCTTCCGAGATTGTAGCAAGAATCGTCTATAAAACGTGTTCTTATGAATGCATTTTGTGGAGCATATCCTGCACCTTCCTAGGTGACGCGTTATACCGGAGGAGAAGGCGAAAATTGCCACGAACTCTGTTATGCGAGGTCTTGAAAAGCGTTTTACATGCGCACTATACCCGGATGATGGGCTCTTGTATTCGAAGCAGAAATGTTTTCGCTTTCCGGAAGGAGCACGAATTCTAAAGAATGCTCGGGTATATTGCAGGTGGCAATATAATGCACGTTGTGCACATGGCGGAGAAACAGAAAATGCGATCAAATTTGTTTCTTTCATAGGCACAGTTTTCTCAATATGAAACGGTTTGTTCCATTTCCAGAAAATACGCCAAAAAAAAAACTTTATTTGAACTCTCTCTTTCTCTCTCTCAGGATATTGATTAAAAACCTCCTGAACCAGTCTGAGATCTATCTACCTGATTATGAATAAATGAAGGCTGATAGATTATCGTTAGATTATCACCATTTAGCATCTAAAACATCGGTCTTTGTAATCCGAATGGTAAGATAAACAAATCTGTTCTAAAATTTCCCCCTCCTGTAAACAAATGAAAATTTTGCTTTGAAAATTAACTAAGCTAAGAACCATTTTCTCATAGCTATTTTCTGCAGTTATTATGTCTTAGTTATTTTGCTTACCGAATAAATCTGTGCTGTAAAATCCTGCAGTTGGCGCATTTGAAATATCTATTATTAAACAATAGATATTTACTATTTAGATCATTATTGCTTCCCTGATCATTATTGCAGATTCTTAATATTTAGCATTGTTTGAATGTTAGCATGCAAATGATATGAGCCTGCATAGCTCAGTTTTTCGTCGAAGCAATTTGGTTTTACAAAGAAACCCATTAAGGGATTGGAACTCCGGCCAGGAGAAAGCAAACAATTTACACACAAGAATAGTACTAACCACCTTCTTCTAAAAATAACATCGTGAAATCTTATGCAAGGTTTTGAATAGTGTGGGTATTTATTACTTTTTACGCAAATAATATAAGGAATTTTTATAAGTCTTCGTCCGTCACTATTCTTGAAACATGTACCTCCTAACTGTAAACCAGAATAATAGGAAACCATGAATTATTAGGATGTTATTCAAAAACATACTTTTACATTCCATCCCAAGTAACTGATATTGGTTTGATTTGGAAAACAAATTCAGTTCAAATCAAGGATGGATGCTTTGGATGTTAGCGATAATGAATAGGCTGCCAGCCTTCTATTCATCGTCAACTAGAACTCGGGCTTCAGACGTCTGCCTTTTTAATTTTCATATCAAATATTGTTACCACATGCTGTTTTTTATATTAAGCACTTGTGAAATGCTTACAATAATACAATTTCCTTTTCATTATTGATGGGCATTTTTTATATTTGACAGATTGTGATTCATTTCGGAACTATTTCTTCTTATTCTTAGCAGAATGCTACGTTGGTAAGGAAAATTAATTTTGTAACCTATTTATGAACATCTGTTCTGTTGTGGAACGGTAATTGTGCGCAGTATTATTCATTATTAAGCTTGACTAAATAAAATATTACCTGAAATTTAAATATATATGTAGGCTTAGATTTCTTGTATAACACGTTAGGAGTGCACATCAACAAATTAAATGGGAAATACGTTCATGGGAGTTTTATCAAGATGTATTATTCATCATTTCATTAGTGAAAGAATTGCTTGACTAGTATTAAACAAATACGGAGCAAGCAGAGTGGAAACACTTCATCCTATCCTTGATGCCTTCCGTTTACATTAAGATTTTCACAATTCGCTGTATGGGTGTGGGAGGGGGGAAGAGGTGTTTATCTTATTTTATTTTTATTGCTTTTTTGCCGCTAACCAAACGATTTGATTTTATCAACTGTTATTTGTAGCTGAAGTGGATCTCTAAATGGTTTCAATATACTAACTAATTGATATTTGCATTTTTTTTTAAATAATCATATTTTTATCAGCGCACCTGCGCATTGGCCGAACATATCAATTGAAGAAATGAAAAGATTTGTTTCATAATAGAAAGAAATCAAACACAAAAATAATTACTGCAATCATAGTAATAATATGCGTGGGATTTGTTTGAGAAATCAATATTTTGTTTAGGGATCAATATCAATGGTTAGTTGGCAGAATACTCATCAGAGTGTGTTAAATTCAACGTAACTGTAATGTCTAATTTATGAATTCCCAAATGTTTCTTGATTAAGATGGATCTGACTTTTTGCTTCGTGTTTCGAAGTTTCATACCAAAGGACAACTGTATTCTCCTTTAGTATGGTAGTGGAGTTCTTAAGCATTTGAGAAAGGCGTCTGTGATAAGTTATGCTCTTTCTCTACCACATTTAACTTGATGGTTTTCATCATCACTAAATAGACGCCGATTCATATCTTATTGGTAAGTTGCTCTCGCTACTATTTCAAACCATAATTGAATGTAAAATATGGAAAATGCTGTGTCTGGTATTCCTTTCCTAATCCGCTGTTTATATCTCCAACAAGAACCAACTTTTCCTTTTTCTTCGTGTCAGCTATCTTCTCCAGTGCTTCGAAAATTCTTCCGTTTCCTGCTTAAGAAAATCCATCTATGGGATCATAGGCACAATAAATCTCATTGTGCAATTCCCCTTTCCGATATTTACCTGCATCATTCTAATTGATGCTGTCTGTCTGCCATTCAATACTGCAAGCAACTTCTCTGATCGTCATTGCTTGAATATTACTTATTCATTTCATTGCTAAGAAGAATTTCACTGGTTTTCTATTCTCTGTAACACCTATTATGTCGTTGGGGTACTTATCCAATTCTTCTGTTAGTTCCATTTCTCTTTCGATAATGCTTTTTATGTTGATAATGCTACACTGCAATTACCTGTCATTCAACTGAATGACAGGTATTTGCAGTTTGGTATTTCTTTGTCCTTTGTTATGGTAGTGGAGTTCTTTAGGCATTCGAAAAAGGAGCTTTGATAATCGAGGCATCCATGCCCATAAATCTTTGATGATTAGTACATCAATGCTGTAAACACCAGTCCCATTAATCTTTGATTCATAAGACTATTGGTCTCTTAAATATTCTGTATTGCATCATTCAGGCATCCGAAATACTGGAAAATGTATTACTAATGTCGCCTATGAAAAGTCTTTATTCACTGAAAAAACCGTACTAACATCACTGTTTTCAGAGAAGCAATTTGCACAAATTACTAAGGCAATGATTATCCACCAACATCTCTGATCTGGACAACCTACACGTAGGGGATTCTTCTTGGCAATGAAATGAATAGGAAGTAATATTCAGGCAACGACGATCAGAGAAGTTGCTTACAGTATTGAATGACAGACAGACAGCATCAATTAGATTGATGTAGGTAAATATCGAAATGGGAAATTGCACAATATAGTGACATAGCTAGGCTTTTAGTGCCTTTTGGAAAGCCTTTTTATAATATCATAATTTCGATAATTAGTAAAATATACTAATTTTACTAATTATGGCGTCTTTCTGATACCGGCGCCTTTGGCAACTGCCCCAATGCCAAAGCTTACCTCTGCCACTGATAACCACATTCCAACACAGATCTTCTTGAAACTGGAGAAGGGCCAAAAGAACCAAACAATAAAATTATCCAGCTCAAGGATAACCGCAAGGCAAACATAAAGTGTAGCATCGAGATAAACAATCGGTAAATTGGCTCGAGATTGGGCGAAATAGAGAAACGCAGCATGTACTGGATCTCATTATTTTGAAACGGGTAGTGCAGCGTGCTTCAGAAACCGGGGGAATAGAAAAATGAGAAAATCGAATCAGATGGCACGAAGGGGTGGGCAGGGGGGGGGATATGGACAGATATACCCCTCGATCATCGCTACTTCCTGAAACTACATTTCACCAGTGTAAAAACTCATGCGGATCAGACATGGGACTTGATGTGCCATCTGCTGATCACCAAAGGTCCGTTTTGGAAGATTTATTCTCCTTCACCATTTTTGCACACGAGCTCATATACTCTATTTGACTTTAGAGCTCTTTTGATTATGGTTCCAGATCTGACAGTTTCCAAGTGTTGGTTCGGAGACCTGAGAAACTGTCTGCTCATGTGTGAAAGGTGAATTTTTCATAAGTGAATTATCGTTTGGAGCATAAAGTTAAGTATAGAAGAAATGGTTTTTAATGCCAAATCGAGACTTTGAGGTTCTAAAAATAAAATAAATAAATAAGTGTTTATAACCCATTTTCCTCTTACGTCGAGTCCCCGTAGTAGCTCAAGTAGGCATTGGCTACGCTGGTTGGAAAGACTTGTGTTTGAATTTCGTCTAGCACTTAAAAAAACTATACAATAGCTTTTCATCTGAAAGTGAGTCAGTTAGTTTCATACGGAGGTAGAAGGGTTTTTTTTCCCCCAGAAACGCGGGAATTTCATCAAAATAGACAAAGTTAGTAGAGCATTATGCACTTAACGTACATGCTACTGACATAGCAGAAGACTGCGTCTATTCTGTGTAGACTCGGTAGTCAACTGGGAGTACTGATGCGAATGTGGACCGATGAAGCGAGAAGTTAGGGAAATGTTTGATATCGTTCATATCAAAAATAAAACCTATGTAAGTTTCAGATCTTTAGTGTTCTTTGAATGTCTTTGATAAGGTCTTCATTTTAATAGCCTGAAATTTAAAAAAATAAATAAATTAATATTCCTTTTGCTTCAGTGTCATCGTTAAAACGTATGTGTAATTCAAGATCTATAGCGTTTTTATAAGAACTCTTATCTGATAATTCTGATCATCCAACCGGTACAAGTGGATTGATGAGTATTATTACGCCAAACACACGGGGTTACTAAATAATAATACTCATATCAGTCCGCTTGTACTGGTTGGATGACACTCACAGTGTTAGCATATGGACTACCATATTAGCGTGCTATACCTCCAGCTGCTCATGCAGTAATAGTCAATCACAGTGATAATTGGCACGGTTGCTTTCTGTGCTAAGTGAATGCACACCGATGAACGGACAATTTCGCACACACCCGACAACGTGACGTGCACAACCAGCCATATGCGTTTCCTTGGCAACGACTACTCGTTCTCCACGCTCTTTAGCTCATTAGTTTTCACTGTAGTCTCGCAACGTTGGTGCTTTTCTCATTCGCATGTGGATGCAGAACACCGTTCAGCGCGCTTAATACATAACCTGCTCGCTCGTCAAGTAAGTAAGCTGTCAGATGCCAGTTTAGAGACCACGATGAAAGTGTGTGTGGGTGCATGCGTGCGCTCTTAGGTTTGTGTGTTAGAAATGTACAAAAGTAAGATATAAACCAGAGCAAGAATACCAAGTTGATGTCGAGTTGCTCGCGACTTTAATGTGCAGTTGACATTTTCCCATTGAAAGCAGTTTCACACAGTTAGGGTCAATAACTCTGTATGGAAACCACATTCCAAACGCGGTATCTAATTAAAATAAATTCTGCTGGAACTACCGCTAAACAAGTGAGCTTGTTATGTAAGATAAAACGCTGTCATAACTTGCTTTCAAAGAGCTTTTTCTTTCCCCTGCGATGATTTAGGAACAGTTTGAAATGAACCTGGCCATATAGATTGCGAGAGGTTCAATACGTAATTACTGTGACTGTGAATGTATATAACTTCGAATTCTAATCTACTCCTCATTTCTACGAGTAAATTACGCTGGCCATTATCACAATCATACTAACTACGTGTTTATAGTTGTGGTGAAATTAATATTACATTATTTCTTAGAAAAATAATGCAAAAAATGGAAAATCTTAACGAATAAAGAATTAAGTGAAATTATCTCTGGATATTATCCTGATAAAAAAACTTGAAAGTATTTAAGTGCATATAATGCTTTGAATAAAACAAAGTTTTATTCAAACTTCTGTAATAAAACTTCTATAACAATTTGGGTAATTTACACGAATTTTTTTTTATTTACATGAATTACGTTAATATTAAGGCTACACAGATATTTCAGAAATAGTTTAATGAGAAAGGAGACACCACATTTTATTATTAGTAACCAAATGCTTAGCTCAGTTAACTCAGACAACTTATTAGACATATTAAGCTAACATTACAGTAAACCTAACTTACTTATTGTGTTCATGGTAATGATAACCAGAATATAATTATTGTAAAGTGAACAGGTGATGCAGTTAAGTACCTGTAACTGGGAAGTGGATAAGCTTCAGCTGCGCACGCCAACTCGACTGTCTGACCTTCCTTTGTTGTAACAAACGGACGACTATCCGTGAATTTTGGAGGGGAGCTCCCATGAGGATCTGAAATACAAATTTCGCCATTTATCGTGCACTTAAATGAATAGAATAACAATGCATTCACATATAAAACTCTAATTTTGGCGATCTTGTAAAATATATTAAATAACGTACGAGGGGGCTTGAATGTGTCTCGTAAGTTCTTTCATGGGTTATTAGATATTCCATGCGTTTTTCTTACTTTGTGACTTGAAAAAATTCTGGATGATAAAAGAATAACATTTCGTAAATGAATTTCTTTATACGCATTTTGAAGCTGATGAGTTCAGCAGATGCATTTTGTATTCAGAGATTATGCACTGTTTAGAGACTTAGCTGGAATCAGTAGACACCAAAATGTCTGTCGAATTAAGATATTTAACAGGAAATGGTAAATAAAAACTTTTCGATTTTAGTTTGTTTATTCTTCAGGAATAGATTCAAACTGAAAACATTTTAAGCATTTTGATTTAGAAAACGGAAAACGTTCTAAACTTCACGTGATCCATAATTTAATATAGGGCGCAATTTTTTTATTACTTTTTATATTTTTATTATCAATCTCTGCAAACGAGCCACCGTTTTTTTTTGTTTTGTTTTTTAGCGAAGGGTTGACATTTCTAACTGAATTGGTGTATTCCATAAATACGTGTTGAGATCAGCAGTAAAAGTCCTGATGGTGAAGAAACGGATTTTGTTCAATCTTCCTGAATCAGCTGCCCGCTACATAATACGAAAGTTAATTTTATTTGAAAATCCAAAACCCATAATATCATCTTGTAAACGAGACGAGTACTTTGCATTATTTCTCATATGATAAACTATAAAATGAAACCTTTGTCATAAAAAATATACTTGAAAACATAAGTGGGGAATTTCATTTGTTGCTAATATGTCATCTGCGAAAAGTTTAGTAGTCCTGAATAGCCTTTAAAATAGCATTCATATTATAACCATTACATCTCCCAGACAATATTTATGATCCAGTAGAGTATTATAATTTATATAAGGAATATAATACGAGGGTGGTCTGAAAAGTTCCCGGCCTAACAATGAAAAAACGAATTTATAATTTAAAAAAAAAATTGTTTTTTCAACATAATCTCCATTAAGACTAATGCATTTATTCCAGTGATGCTCCAGCGCCATTATCCCGTCCCTGTAGTGGTTCTCAGTAGGATCTGCAAAATATCCCTCTACAACTGCAATCACATCTTGATTCGAAGAAAAACGCTGACCAGCGAGGAAGAGTTTTAGTTTTGGGAAGAGATAGAAGTCAGAGGGAGCCAAATCTGGGTAATAGGGTGGATGTTCCAACAATTCATAGTGCAGATCCCTTAATTTTTCTATTGTCAAAACAGCTTTGTGGGTAGGTGCATTGTCCTGATGAAAGATGATTTTTCTTCTGCAAACCGGGTCTTTTCTCACAAATGTTTTAGTCTAGTTGGTCAAAAGATCGGAATAATATCCCCCGGTTATTGTTTCACCCGTTTCAAGATAATTAATAAACAAAATGCCTCTAGCATCCCAAAACACCGATGCCATGACCTTTCCTGCTGATGGAACCGACTTTGTCTTCTTTGGCGCTGATCAACCGGCTTCTGTCCACTATTTTGACTGCTGTTTGGATTCTGGTGTGTAATGGTGAATCCAAGTCTCATCCATAATAATAAATCGACGCCGAAAATCAATTTTATTCTTGTTAAAATGCTCCAAAGACTGTTCAAAGATTTTCATGCGAGTGGGTTTTTGATCTGCTGTGAGCAAGCGCGGCACCCGTCTTGCGCAAAGCTTTTTCATTTGCAACTCTTCATGCAAAATATATCCTACACTCTCTTTTGAAATGCATATAGTCTCAGCAATTTCACGCACTTTGACTCGCCGGTCATCCAATACCATATCGTGCACTTGATAAGTGATTTCTGGTGTTGTTACACATCTCAAAGGCTGATACAGCTACGTTTAAACTCGGCAGCCGATTTCGTAATTGTCAGAAACGAAGGAGAAGAGTACCCATAAACTTTTATGAACTTCGAATGAATTTGTTTTGGTGTTAAACCTTCTATTACAAAGAATTTTATAACCGCACGATACTCAATTTTATCCATTTCAAGGGATACAGAGAACATTTTGCTTCGGGTAGTGTATAAAACAAACTACTTGATAGAATTACTTGCAATTTCACATGGATGCTTATGACAGATGTGCCAACTTAGAAACAAATCTTGCAGATAATGTTGCTATCTATGGTCGAGGCCGAACGTTTCAGGCCAACCTCGTTAATGTTTTTTTTTTATTATTATATAAAAAAACAACAACTTCAAAATAGCCATATTAACTGAAGAAAATAAACTAGAAATTCAGGTACGATAATTGTAGTAAATTATACATCCTTATCGAAACTATTTGAATGCATATCGAACTGATTGTGCATTTAATGCAGGAGCCATTAATGGTTTGTTAGCGCGTAAAATATAGCCTCTTTACGCGTAGCGTATAGCCTCTTTCATCAAGACAATTGCCCCTACTTCGGTGTGTCCTGTTTTCACAAAGGTAGCTCCCTCCTTCCTTAGCTGGTGGCCCAATATAGCAAATGACATTCATAGCGGTTCAAACAGTACAACTTTGCTTGTTTGAGGACGTAAAGTGCGTGTTTCCCATGTTTCGTTTCCAGGATACGGTTTCCGGTTTTTAACCCTCTTTTTCATCTTACATGACATGCTGGATGCATTGTAAGGGCCGTAAATATCCTCCATTCAAGGATACAGCAGTGAGAAGGTTTTACTCTCCAGCCGCTAGATCAGTGTTTTTCAAACTTTTCTGACGCACAATAGAAAATACATCTTGCATCTCCCAGCACAAATTATGTCATCTATCTGAGTTAATCTGTTGCAAATACTACTTTTATTATCCAAAAGGCTGAGAATCGAAAAGCGTAAATATCTGTTCCTATGAGTTTAATATATATATATATATATATATATATATATACACAATTTTACTCATTACGCCTATTGTTTCGGAAGACGAATGAATAAATGTTCCAGTATAGTGATAAATAGCCAGTTTCCAAGAAAGATAAATCAAATAGTGTTATTGTACTACTAAGTACAGTAACGATTATTTACTATACAGGGTGTTCGGGATAAATTTGACAGTTTCGTAAGGAAAAAGAAAATCTTCTTTGTATCTATTAAATTTAATGAATTGACAAAAAAACATTACAGGCAGAGTTAATTACAATACTATCAACAAGATTTACTCAAAATAACCACCATTAGCATCGATCACAGCTTCAATTCTGCTTCGGAACCTCGAACAAGCTGATGCTACAGTCTCCCTGGGAAGGGCCGCAAAAACTGTTTTAATTTTATCCATTAACTGGGCTTTTGTATTACTGGAAGTGCGATTGGTGTCTTTTTCAACTGCGCCCCATACAAAATAATCCATGGGGTTAAGGTCTGGGGAGTTTGGAGGCCAAACATTTGGACTGGTGAAGTCGTAGAAATTTTCAGACAACCATTTTTGACTTTTCCCAGAGGTGTGGCAAGGGGCCGAATCCTGCTGCCATACATACGGCCTAACATTGGCTACCCTTGTTATCCAGGGCTTGACTACAGTTAGCAACTCCACGAACAAAGCCCGAATTCCAATGCCAGGGTTCTTCAACACCTGTTCCTGCAGATTTGCGAGGAATTCTGCTGTACGAACGCAATCAGATCGTCTGCTAGGGATCTTTCTTCTTGCTACATCCTCGTAGTCACCATTGCAAGTCTCTAGTTCATGCCTGATTGTTTTTACTGTATTCAGGGAGCATTGGGCAGCAGTCGTAATATCCTTATTTTGATGGCGGGCACGAATCATCATGATACAAGTTATTCTCTTCCATGATTCAGGTGGGTTCCAGCTATCCATCCTTTCTGACATCTTGTATATGAATGAAGAAGGGTCCAAACTTTTAAATGAAGAGAAGTCGGCGCAAAGAATGAGATAAAAGCAGTCAGTGAACTATTATTCCATTGTTCTCACTGCACTTCTATCAAAAGTAACGGAAAAAGCCATCAATAATCAACTCCATCTCCATCTTGAAATCTACCAGTTAACTGGTGATCACCAGAAGTCCGCCACTCTCGGTCCACAACAGGTCTCCTTGCTGTCATCACCCAAACTGTTTCAACTTATATGATCACTCTAGATATTTCCAAGGCATTGTCGCACAAAACAAATCCCATAATGTAGTTTAACATCAACTCTTGAAAATGGGTTGTAAATTTTCTCTCTATTCAGTCACTGCGTGTCGCTATTCAGATTTTCCCTCTATTCCTGGAGTATTCCGCTCCTTTTTCCTATTCGTAAACGAACTTCTCTCACTAACCTCGAACCTCTCAGTTTTGCCGATGACAGTACACTCCATTAGTCTTTTTCATTTGACAAATCTTTGCAGTGTTCATAAATCTCAAGCCAAAATATTTTCCATATACGTTCAAAATTAACTTCATGGATATATTTGAGTGAGTTGAGGACAAGCTCGTCAACTCCTTTTTCACTAAAACATCACCCAGATGATTTCATATAAGGACTACAGGCATCTAGGAAAAGAAAAAAACTTTCAAATAGTTAATATGGTAATTACATGCATCGGGAGCGCTATTGAGAACATCATTCAACAGTAATGAAATCGTGTTCGCGTTATAACTGAAAAATATTCATTTATTTAATATTAATTAAATATTTTAAAATGGATTACTTGTCTATTTATACTTGTATATTTTATTTTGTCGAGAAAAGCAATTATTTAACGGAATGTGAATTAGTGTAATTCCTATTCCTTTAGAATAAGAATTATATTCTAATATAATTAGAACATGAAACTAGTTCGTTCCTTTGAGGTTACACTTGATAGTAATTGCACGCTTTCGAAAAATTTTCCTCAGATACACTTTTCATGCATATTTGAAGAAAGGAACGAGTGGCAGTCCCGAAGAAACTAATCGCGGACGCAAGGTGAGACTTTCTTGACAGAAAGTTTCACGAGTTCGTCAGCGAATTCAATATCATTCTTACGCTGCTGTAAAAGCAGAACACGATCACGCTAATTGCATTCGGTAATTGCATTTATTAATGAATGCTCATTAACAGAAGGCGATTTATACGGCCTAATGATGTTTGCTATTAATTATTCTCATTACACGTTTAAGTCTAATAAATGAAAGTGTTATTAATCATTAGTAAAATATTTTCTTAATAAGCAATTAATTACTCTGTCCCAATGGACGAATTTCATCAAATTCTAATCGAATGCATTCTCCACGCGAATTGTCAGCACGTGGACGCAATACTCATTTGTGCCGTTTAACAGAAGACATCGCGTGATACGCAGGAATAAAGAAACAATGAATGATTTAAATTACCCGCAGTAAATGCTGCACGCTCTGTGTTAGCCACGGGTATGAAAATTAGTCAGCTTGTGTTTTGGGAAAATAATTACTGTGACCAGTCCTGATAACAGTCCATTATTTTGAAAACATCCTCAAGGAAAATCCTACTACAGAATGTATGAACAAGGAACATTTTTGACATATGGCTGCCTTAGTAATTCTTAATTTTTTCTGAATATTCTTTTTGTTTATCAGTAAAATAATTTATTACATTTTTTCTGAGAAATAGTGTTGGTACACTTGATAGCATGTCATTGTATCCATTATATTTTCAAACATACAACCAAGTCAACTTCAGTGAAATTGAATAGAAATAGAGAAATGCTATGGGCCATCTTATGGCTCTAGCGTAAGTCATAGTGATCGATTGGAATCACTTTATAAAAGTAAACATAGCCAGAGGAGGGATACGCTGATGTAGTCAATGCGTGGGTAATCACTTTTTTTTTTATTATTTAATTCGTGAAAAATGTGGCTATATACTTTAAGGCAAAATGTTTTTAACTCGCTAACTCCTAGGGCAGTGTTACCTTGGGCATGAACTAATTCGGATCATATTTTTTAAAATTGAACTTTTGGAAATCAGATAATCTTAACTAAGTTTTTTTTATATATTTTTTAATTCGTCACCTGAGGAAAATGTCCCAGTTTTGTTCAAGCGGGAAAAATTAGAAGATCAGAGCTAAATAATTTACAAAATAAGAGAAATAATCGTTATAAAGATGACGCCATGGGGTCAGAAGACTCATGGCGGAATCCCCTTGTGACTTATTGGCCACCTTGTATAACGTTGATGTAGATAAAATTCTGTTAATTTTTTTTTAATAACTGCACAACAAAATATTGTCAGTGTTATCTATATCCAGAAATAATTTTATAATATTCTCAAACCAGAATTGTTCCTGAAGTGACATTGAGTCAACGTGTAGTCTGTAAAAATGGGACAATTGGCTTAGTTTCCGTTATCGAGGATTTCTTTAGTTTGCGTATTTTTCATTAATTTTATTTTCATGTCATGAAATTTTGTGATGAATTTTTCATTTACTGTTTTCAAGCATAAATGGGAATTCCCACAATAAACCATTCCAAACAAGTTAGGAAATGTATTCACAACGTGATATTGTAGGCATGTTCCCAATATTGCAGTTCCATTTCTTCGCATGTTTGTTTTATTCTTGGTTGCCACTTCATAATAAGACATGAAATTGGAGTATCTGATGAGCAAACAGAAACGTTCTTGCTAGGTTTGTAAATGTCATTTTAATCCTGTATAATTTTGGCGTCATCACATTAGCAGTGATTATTCTATGAATCACATTCAAAATTTTCGATATACTCTATTCATTTTGAAGGATGAGCGATGACACGTCAGGTAATTTCTATAAAAATAAATTAATCTATTGCTAATATTTATAAAACAAACCAAACATCAGATACATTTACAAAGAAATATCTAAAATGACAAACCTATTACTGTTTTTTGTATTGTACATTTTACTCGAAGCATAAACTCAAACAAAACGACTGTTTACATAATGAACAAAAGGAAAACGTTTAGTGCAAAATTCATTCGCTGGAAGAAGCTAAATCTAACGCCTGGCACTATTTCGTTTTTATACTGGAACTCCTAATAATGTTAACACGAAATTTGCTCGCTTGAATTTCTAGGAGAGAAGCAAACTCTGGAAATGATTCAGACGCGGATAACCAAAAGCATTTCAGGGTTTCTGGAGTATTGACTAGTCTGACACGCTGAGAGAATATAATTCGCACAGTTTGATAAATATGCGGAAGAAGGTGTGTTTGATTGAGATATATAAACTGTTAAGAGGATCTTACTAGATAGACACCGAGGATGTTTTTCAAAGGGTTGAAGAAGAAAAGAGCATGATGACACGAGATAATTCTTTGAAAATGTGTGAAAGTGTAATGAATAAGAGAGTGAGGCATGTTTGTATGGAGAGTGAAATGTTTTGCCAAATGAGATGATAAATGTACAAACATTGAATCAGTTTAAGATGCGGTATGGTAGATATCTCTGATTTAGATTCACCTTATTAATGGCTCCTTGGATGAATCTTAACTCCAGCATCGTCAATAGAATGGCATGTGGTTCACTAATGCATCGAAACAGGTCTAAGGTGAAAACTTCTCGGCAGAAGGCCGAAGTTATTATTTATTTATTTTTTTGAACATAGCTGGCCCGAACATAATTCTTGTCCTCACAACTGCTGTGCTATATAGTTACTTGTTACTGTCACTATACGAGTTTTTTAATTAAAAGAATTCTTTAATTTCCTTCAGCTTTTTTATATATGCGTCTCCTGATGAATGTCAATTGTGATAGCAAAGGTGTTTCATAGGAAACGAAACCTAGGCTGCTGAGGACTGGGGAGCAGAGCGGGAAGAAGGGGGTTGGGTAGTTGGTGACAGTCGTCGACGAGCAGGAAGCAATGTCCACGTCTCCGAATGTTGGAAAATCGTTTGTGTAACGCAACTGTTTCATGTTTCCACGACAGCAATACGTACTTGGGAATCTACCAGTGTTTTTTGTTGCTCTCGCCCACGAAAGGTTATTTGCAAACACATATTGTACATTTTGTATCGTGGGTTGGGCTAAGAATTTGTTTTCGAATTGCTTTCTTTTAGATATATATGTTGTTCTCCCAGAGGTATTCTCTCTCAGAGCGATGAAGATGTACTTCATCGCTCAAAAAAGAATAGCAGAGAAACAGTTACATAAATTATAGTTTTTGTTGTAAATAACAACACACGTGTGGAGAACAAAATATTATTTGAAAAATAGCTGAATGGAACAGTCGCTGAACATTGTTTTAAAGTTTACTTTGAGAAGTTTCGATTTCAGAGGCCTTCTACTGGTTTGTGTAATGGGCTCTCATTCTTGGAAAGGCAAAACCAGAATTTGCTCGTGCATTTCAAAAACATCTGAACTCTGTATCGGTTTCCGCTACTTCTGACGGGTAAGAGATAAATTACCCGATTTCGTTTGACAGCAGTGCTAAACTAAACGGATATCTTGAAGGTAGGAGTCTTAAAAGTTAATTGAATATAACGGACTTTAGCTCGCGTTTAAACAAAGGCATATAAGTTCCTAGACTAAACTTCACTCAAAATTTCTCAAAAAAAAAAAAAAAAAAAAAAAAAAATCCTAACTGTGTTTTTTTTTTTTTCACTGTAATACTGTACTTTCCTAAAGTAATTTTCATCTTATTTCCCGTATAGTTACAATTTTTTATACCTTAATTTCCACCCCAGTGAAGGCAAAATCTTCATTCTATTTTTTTCTTTTATTTTACTTCTACTCTCTTGCCAGCAAATTACTACACCCACCCACCCCCAGCTGGTATCTAGAGATCAAGTAACTCAGTAAAGAATAAAAGTAGAAAATCCAGTGATATATTAGTTCCGAGTCCCACTTTTAATAGGATGTTTTTGACTAGAAACAAACTTCGCTTATCAGGGCTTTTTCATTGCCGTAAAAGAGAAAGAAAAACTGCTAAAGATCGATGTCTTCATGGGGAGTGGACTATTGTGCACGCAGTATCTAGATAGAAATCATGCTGCCTCTATCTTGAGAGATATTGGATCAATTCTTTCTTAGAATTTTTCACACTGCCAACGATAATTTAAGACAATGCAATAATTAGCCATAAGCTACGTAAATTAGCGTACATTTGATGTTGATGACGTTGTTATTGCATGCATATGCAAAGATTGAAAAGCAAAGAATAACACATCTGTAGAAGCAGCTATTAAGTATCGTAAAAATGAAAAAAAAAAAACAAAAAAAAAACGGAATAAATAAAATCCTATCAGCAGAGAGAGACAGAATATCTGTATAGTAGTTTTTCTTCACCGATTTTTCAGAGAATGTTAATTAGACAACTTTAAAATTTTGATCTAAGACTAAATGTGTACTAATCAACATCAATCAGTGCGAAGAAATCAGTATAAGAGAGCCACTGAAATCTATTAAAAGTGTATTGTTTCTTATTATGTGGTCTGAGAAGTTGAGTCCTTTTGCAATTAATGCAACTCAGTTTTGATTCAAAACAGTTATGCAGAACTGAGTTATGAATTTTCAGAAAAAATAAATTAATGAAAATATACTACAAACATTTTCATTTATTTGTTTTAAGATCTTTCTTACAACTCATTGGAAAAGTACTTAACTTCTCAGACCAATATTGGATACAATACTTTTTTATAGATTTCAACAGTTTTCTTATAGTGATTTCTGTTAGAATAAAAACTTCATTTTTTGAACATTTCCAGCATTTCATGAAGAATAAGCTCAATATTTTGTGTCTTTAGAACAGGATTTCGGAATTGTCTGTTCCTTAGTACGTAAATTTATTAATTACTTTCTAGACTTGTAGGTGGGATTACCCAACACACACACACACACACACACACACACACACACACACACACACACACACACACACACACACACACACACACACACATAAACTTGGGTTGATGTGCCTGGCTGATATATCTGTATATACTTAATTAGCAGCATTTGTGGAAAGTTTTAATGAGCAAGGTAAAAGAATAATAGAATAATAAATTTCTTTTAAATAATATGTAAACATATTTTTTTAGAATATTTTGAACGTCATCTTTCAGTACTATTGATATTACTACATCCATAACTTCGAAAGAAATATATTTTTAAAACGCATCACTTGGCTAGCCTTCCCTGCTCATTCAAAAATTAGGCATTCCTATCATTTTGCAGTTGCTATTATGTGGAATTATATTCGAAGCAACTAAGACTAATGAGGATACGGTATTCGTCTTTTAATTGCACGTATTCTTATGCCGGTGTTTCTTTTAACGTTTTGATCAGCACAGCAGCAAATGTGTAAATTAAAAAGCATTTTGCTGTGGAAACTGTTTATTGAGTGGTCTCATCCGACTATTTTAAATTATAAAATTAACAGTGAATTGTACATAATACGTCATTTTTGTAAGATATTCCCACCTGCGAAAGGTTTGATAAAAATGCAACATATTCGTGGAACGAGTATGTTGCATTTAACATAATTCTCCTGTTGTTATTTAACATAACAACAGGAGAATTATGCTGAAAAAAAATGCAGCTCTCTTTTAGTCATCTCCAGCCTCCAATAAGCAAAAGGCGGTCTCTCGCGTATTGTATTGTTCATAATAATACTCTTAATAACCCTTCGTGAGTGTGGTTATTAAGTTTTTTTGAAAAATTCTTATGAAAAATCAGGGCAGTTTAAAAAACTGATAAACGGAGTTTGTTTCTAGTCAACACAAAAATATTTCGAGGAAACAAGATTAAAACATTTTTGAATAGTGAGTTATTATTAAGAATATAATGCGACTAAAACAATCTTAATTTAATAATGTGCATAAAATGGTAAAAGATCTCTTGTTTTGTTTATTTATTATATTTTAAGCCATAGACACTGCGTTGACTGTAAAATACAATACAATAAAGGTGTATTGGTGAACTGTTTTAACCATATTATTATATTACTATTACCATTTCTAAGTCACTATAGAAACATCATAAAAAAAATAAGGGTTGATATGATTAAAAATAAATACAGTGCTTACCAGTTACAAAAAGACGTCCAGAGATGGCGCTGCTAATCACTTCTCCAGTTAGTCGATGTCTAGTTTGGCAACTGTAGCTGGTTAAACCATCTGCTTGATTTACGTTCCTAATATAAAGCTCTCCTGATTGAATTATGCTGTATCTGCCTCCTGTTGTCAACAGAAGTAAATTGCAGTGCGTTAAATGAGAAAAGTAAGTTTTTCGCTAAAATTTATAGAAAAGTATAGGAAATCCAGACAATATGTAGTGACATAGATAACAGAAATCAGTAAAGGGAAATTTCTGAAGATTTTAGTTGCATGGAAATTTCCAGAAAAAAAAAAAGAAGAAAGAAACAGGAAGGAGCGAAATACAATTAAAATTTAGTTTTGGAATCGAAAAATTCGACAGTGAACTGTAATTGACTAGCATGTTATGTTTTATGCTATATAGAGACTTCCATATTGATTGCAATATTTTTACAAAACCTTATGCAATATTTATTTATTCAAGTTTTTGCAAATTTTCAGTAATATTTATTCAAGATGAGTACGTGAACAGCTATTCAAGTTAGATAACGATGAGTAATTTACTTTGATAAATATTTGCATTTAAAATAAGGACATTATTTGGGTAGTTATAGAGCCTCCTTAGCTCAGTTGGTATAGTCTATAACAGCGTTTCTCAACCTTTCTAAGCCCAAGGACCAGTAAAATGCCTAAAACAATTCTACGGACCACTTAAATCTTGCCATACTGTCTATGGCAATAAAACTATATTGTTGTTCACCCCTCTTTTATTATTCATCATTTTGTCGCTACAAATTTAGCGACATATGAAGTGAACAACAATATAGTTTTATTGCCTCTGCGAACATTCTGACGCTATTTGTTGATTTTTTTAAGGATCCATTTGATTTCAATAATTTTTACTTATTCAGTTTTAATTTGTTTTGTTTGGATAATTAAAAAAAAAATTTATTTAATTAATTTAAGTCTGCCTGCGGACCACAGGTTGAGAAACACTGGTCTATACCAACTGAGTCTATACTATAGACGAAGCCCTTTCGTCGGAAAGACCTGGCTTCGATTCCCGTCCATGATGTGAGAAACCTGGTCTCTTTCGCCCAAAGTTGAGTTAGCCGAACTCACACAGAGATAGAAATGGGACACTCCCCCCCCCCCCCCCCGGTCTACTTAAATATATATATATATATATATATATATATATATATATATATATATTGGTGTAATTATTTGTCTCATAGCTTTGCCTCCCCGGAAAATTTAGCTTTGTTTCCCCCCCCCCCTCTCTCCGGGAAATTTTCTGCGTACGTCCATGGATAGAGGGTTTTTTTACCCAGAAACTCGGGTTTTTCGTCTCTCAGAACGAAAATCCCTCACTATAAGGTCTCAACCAGTCCAAAGGAACGGGGGGGGGGGGCTCCATATTTATTTCGAGAAATACTGTCAACACAACTGATGTTGACAATATTTCTCGTCTGTGTGTTAAAAGGTTTTTTTTTTTTTTAATAATTGAGAGGTTTTGACCAAGAGAAATGATTATAGATTAAGTAAACTTGTAACGTGGTCTCTTTCTTCACCAGTCTTTTTAATACGTGTACTTAGATAATTCAAAAATGCTTTCATGAATTCCGTCTAAATTTGTTCCGAAACTCTGAAGAGGTGCGATTTATTTTACTCGTTATATAAAGAACTTCCTAACTTTATGTTAAATTCTTTGTTTGAAATATATGAGACTCGGCGATCTAATTATTCTTATGTATAAAGAGGTTCTTCTGTCGTTTCCTTCACATGTCTCATTTATTTTTAGATTCATCACTTTAGTCTTCTACTTTGACATCTGAAAGCTTGGGACACGATTTGTTAGCCGAGTTACATTTGCTTAAGGTTAGATTATAAATCGCTGCGTGGGGGAAAATCACATTCCGACTACAGAATGGAAAATGTAATGATTTAAACTTATTCTTTTTTTGCAGAGAAATGTAATCTGGGAAGCATATCTTCCTTGAACTCGTTTAAGTATTTCTTTACTTAAAATGTTCTTGATAATCGAAATGCTTTAAGAGACGAAAATACGTTTTACTTTTTGCTGAAAACTTTATTCCCCATACAAGTTATTTAATTTTAAAAATGATTACAGCTGCGATCAGCGAAAAATGAAGCATCGAATGCATACGGTTGAAATAAACGTATATTTCTAAAATTTGTGCTGAAATTTGTAAAGAAAACTAAGTGGTTAAAAACCTTGCGAAGAACAGGATACAAAAAACTTACATCAAATTCGTTCAATTTTAATTTTACTTTGTTTTATTTATCATTCTTATTATTACAAATTCCAAATCAATTTTTCATGGTAATAGCAACTCTGAATTTGACTTATTCATGTTCAGTAAAAATTATGTTGATCAGCAGGTGCCAGCGGATCAGTTGATGCTTAACAGCTAGGAGGTGTTTACCTCTAATCACAATGTTAAACAGAGTACACACTGCATACCATTGCTTATACATGCTAATAACACTACAAGAATAAAACACGGATTTCACTACATTCTTTTATCCCTCAGTGTTGAATATATTTGAATTGGATTAAGAACTTATCAAGAACTTCCAAAATCGCTTCAGTAAGTTAATTTATTGTCTTCTTTATACGTAATTTTTGAAGTATCCATTTAAAACAGCTTATGTGTAAATTGTGTACAGACGTATGTTTCAAGTCGTTATTTTTTTCATTAGAAATTAAATATATACTAAACCGTTCTTGAAGCTTAAAATTCGTACTTAAGTATCGGTTATCAAAACTTTTCAGTTTTCAAGTCTATGCTTTTAAAGGAAGTTGCATCCAAACCGAAACATAATTCTACCGAAATATTCTTGACTTTTACCGAATTAATGGATTGCCTTTGATAATTAAGGAGCTTATAAAGATTCAGACTTGTCTAATTTAACTAAATAGGATTACGTTTGATGAAAGTAGTTAATAAGCGAATGCAATCAAACGTTTTGAGTATTTCAGCTAATTTCCATATTGAATCAGAATGCAAAAGCAATAATGAGGAACTGTACTGCATTTTAATCGAGAAGATAATTGGTTTATATTCAGCTATCAAAATTTCTATTTTTTTATCCTTTTAATCTTTTTCTTGATTGATTAGGTATTAAAGCATTGATTCCACTTAACCAAAAATATATTAAGAAAGAAATTTAATCACTTTTGTTTTCAAAATTGTACGCAACAGGCATGATAATATTCTTTCTATATAATAAAATACTTTTCTGTTTTGTTTGATAATCAGTACAGTTTTGATGATGCTCTCATCGTTGCTATAGTGACAACAAGTTTTCTTCTTGGGTAAAGTAGTCTGCATATGTTCCGTAGTCGCAGGCAAGGCTGGGTAATAGGATGATAAGATGCACAGTATCACTTAGTAGCTAATAATGTAGAAAAGACCTGGGTCCGATCCCTCTAATACTCGAAGAACGGTTTTAAGGGAATTTTGAACTAAAAGTGAGCTAGTCTGTCGCACACGAAGGTGGCAGGATTTTTAATCCCCCAAAACAGGTAGATGGTCCAGACGAACACACCCAATTAACAGACATCCTTATTTCCACAAACTAATCCCAACTCAGTTGCCCTTCAGATGTTCAACGTTTGGTTCAACTTATTTCACAAACGTCCTTTTCAAAGGATCAAAAGAAAAAAAATTAATGAAATGTTTTAAAATAAAATGCATTTCAGTTTTTCTTTCATGGGTGGTACCAGCATTTCTTTTAATTCATTCCGATGTTATCCCTACTTTGCGTATAGTTAGGAACACTTGTTGACATATGTTAGATGTTTTACTGAGACATTTTTTCGACAGAGAATGGAGGAGCCAGAGTCCGTCTTGAGTGCTGTCTTGCTTCAGTGGCGACCGTATTCTTCATTTGTCTTGTTTGTCTTTACTGATGTTTCCTAAATAGCTCGGGTATGTCTTGGTATGCGAATAGGGCTGAATGCTTAGAGAAACTATTTCTCCTTCAAACAGTTTCTCATCTGGATCTGAGATTGAAGAGCATTCCTTTTTTCTGAGTTTTATAAAATTTTAGTAAATTAATTAGTTCACCGTGTTTTGTGTCCTTTCCTAAGGAAACAATTATCCTAAATCGAAAATACAATAACACATTTTTTTAGATAATTTTGCAATATTTTTTCCCATTCAGAAATTGGATGATTAGAGCTTCGCAATTCTAAAACTCTTAGAGACTGCATTACTTTCCATAACAGAATATCGTTGAGTCATTTTTGCGATTTTTTTTTCTGATAAGAGTTTAAATGAGATCAAAGATGCATCTAAAAAAATCAGCAGCCACAGATTTGTGATATTCCGTTTAATATGGTTCTTTGTGAGAATTGTTATTTTTGCTGTAATACTGACACTTAAAACTGAAAAACACGTAATTGTGTAGCCTTCACTGTAGTTGCCAAGTGTTTCATCTACTTGGATTCCAGTTCAAGACAGGGATGCTGTGCGCATATTCCCAGCATCCAAAATATCGTAAATCATCGTCTGTGAATCTTATATGGATTTTATAACCTACCAAGTGTCTCAATGGCTTTCGTAATAAATATTTAATAAATATTACATTTTGTAACCAATTGCGTATGTCCTCCTGCCCGGTCTGCCTGGAGATATTCACGAACATCAATGTACGCGATCATATTTCAGACAATTAGGGAACTATTCAGATAGTGATTTCATTATCACAGCAATTGAACTTTAAATACGTTTCTCAAAGGGGCTTATGCTGGAGGAAGCTGTGTTGCAATTCCTAACATATAAATGTATGTCGTTTCAAAGCATTTTAAAATGGCTGTATTAACCAAAAGGAATCGAGGAATTTCATAACTGCTGAAAAATCGACTTAGCTACAGACTTAGGAATTAAAGGCGTCCAGACTACCAAACAGAATAAATGTAATAACTGCTATGCATTTATGGAATATACCTGAAATTCAAGTATGAAAAACAATAAATATGACTATATATACAAAAATGATTTTCGTTAAATATTTTTCTTACATTAATCGTTAATTCAACAAGAGCATGATTCTAGCTTTTCGAAATTATATTTTCTATTATAATTTTCCGTGAATACCAGCGCAGGTAGATTTTTCCCATTCATGTTTTGAATGTTGTCTGCGCTGTTCAGATTATGTTCTGAATGTTCGTTTCCATTACATTGATGTGTAATGATTCATATAATGGAACGTCTTATATTAATCACTGAGATACTCTTAGAAATGTTAAAAATGTTTATCTTTGTAGTATTCTATGTCAAATGTATAATACTTCGATATTTCAGTTTCTTCGATATTTCATTTGTACATTTTTCCGATTGATTCACAGCTTTTACGTAAAGATGCTCACATTTAGAATTAGATAATTTTATTATATGATCATGCTCTTGATTTAAAGTATCTTAAAGCATAATTGGAATTTTTCAGTTTCCAACTGAAAAGTTTAAAAATACGACACTGTCATTGAAAATTGTGTTGGTTTTTATTTTCTTCTTAAATACTTGCATATCTTCTCCATCGAAATACGCTTAACAGTGACTTAATTAAGATTTAAAATCAAACACTAGAAATCCTGCGAATGATATTACAGCAAGATTGATTGGGTATACTTGACTCCTGCTAACACTCTGCGGCGGGTTTCATTGAAATTCTTTGCGAAGTCAATTTAGATGTTAATAATTCTCGTTTAACGGATGCATTCCCTTAGGAAGATATGAGAACGGGCCTTGACGATCTCATCCACACTTTTCTTTTCGACCTTGCGACAATCGGAGTGACAGAAAGACTCGAGTTTATATTCTTTGTTGTCTGAAGTGCGCGCACGAGCGGGACTTTTGGCCTCTCACGTGATCCTCCTTATTATCTTTGCGCACATGAACGGTAATAGCGTTGAGAATATGAAAACTTCAGGGTGGAGCAGCACTGTGAGTGTACGTGCGTGTCAGGCAGTTTGTTAGAACAGAACAAATCGTGAGATTGCAGCACCTGTCTTAGTGCTGGTATTTCCTGGAGATTTACCGGTACGTCAAGGAGGGAAGGAAGCGAAATGCTTCACATAAATTACAGAGACAATATAACAGGATGTGTGCATGTGCTGCCTAAGTGTATTAGAGAGAGAGAGAGAGAGAGAGAGAGAGCGAATACAGTTTATATCTGTAATATGTATTAGATCCACAGATGCACGGCAAATGTTTATTCTGAATTCGCGTATTGTGCTTAGCCGTTTCTGTGAGCATCAACACCTGCAGTGTCTGTCCCTCTGCTTTTCTAACAAAGAACATAATCTAAACTTTAACCCAACAACTTCTTAAGGGGTTTCTTGAAATGGGTAAAATAAATAAGGGTATGAATACAGTTTGCAAAGCTCCGAGAAAGTTTTCGCTTGTTGTATTGAATCAAATGGAATTTAGGACAAAAAGATGCGAATAAAGATCTGTTTATTCTTATTTGCATAAAGGTTACTTGAAATGTTTCTCATCAGACGGTTGGAGGCGCATCTGATTCAGCGAAGTTGGTTGAAAGAATTCTAAACAATAACTCATTCTCGTTCCATACTCGGAGTACATCACATCTTAAATTATATTCGTCCAGAAAATAACTCTACTACCGCTGTGAAGAAATGATTGGCCAGTTAAATTATAATATTAAGATTAATGGAAGTATTTTCTTTCACAAAATTTAACAAGAGAGAGAAACATCAACTGCTACGACAGGCATGCATCGTTTGACTGAAAATCCGTTCCTTTTTATTTATTTAAAATAACTTACACGAACGTGCTGCTTGAATCCCATTTATTACTAATGGGAAATCATTGGTAATAAATCTGTTCTATCTGCTTCAAGCTAAATACAAATTGGCATTTTATTTTGATTTCAAGTTAAACATAAATGTTCGGTGCATGAAGAGTGCAGCTCTTTTAAGTGAAATATCAAATGAAAATGCGATTATTTTGAAATGATTAGACAGCAGAGTTACATTTCTTCAGCATTATTAATTATAGTATCTCTGGAAGCTGATTTTTGAAGTCTAAGAATTTGTTTTTCATTTGGTGGCATTCTCTATTCTCTAAGAAAATAGACAACTTTAATTAGCTGATTACTTTCTTTCTTTTTTCTGAAATAATTTTCAATTTCGTTTATGCCACCCGCTTTTCGTATTCATGAAATTATCTTTACATGTCTTGCAAAATACTCTGCACTGTTGAACTAATGACATTTTTAACTAAAATGAATGTTATGTGACTCGATAGCATTTTAATGTGTTGAACTGAAATGTGCATTCCAAAAATTTCGATCACAAGGACTGATTTCTTTTATAAATATGTATGGTGTTATGAATACTAAGAATAATTTTTCATTAATTAATTTGTAAAAGTAAAGAAAGAAATATTAAATTAGTAATAGCTATTTGTATCAGTTGTGAGTCTTCAAGCATGAGAATGATTGGAGTATGGTTTGTTCATGGCTGAACTTTTGAATAATCTAGATTCAAACATCTTTGAATGTATACTTTTAATTAATTTTTATTATGCATATTTAAACGTCCGTCTGTAAAACAAGCACGATTTATATGTGTGTGTGTTGTTTCGTTTACAAGTAGTAAACAGCGACACAGATCACTGGCGAATGATATTGCTAAGGATAGATTATTTGGTATGCAATCCTTAGCAATATCTTCGAGTTGTAAAACGAGGAGCCCCGGAAAAAGCCTTTGACTTTTATTGCACATTTGACATTTTGGAGCTGCCATTAATTTGGGACAAAACTAGAAGACCACTAAAAGATTAATTAAATTGAAATCTAGTGTATTATCTGGATTTTCTATAGCAAAGTGAAGATTTCATATCATACCCAAACTTAAAAATCCTCAAAAGACAATCCTTTCAACCTTAACAGCGCGTACACCATCATCACCGCAAGCTGTTGCTGTAATGACAGATAATGAACTTTTACTTCCAGTATAGAGCACAAAATTTCCGTTTTCAGAAACGGAAGCAATACCTTAGCTTCATATTTTTGTTAAAGAATGGAATTTGTTACTGCTATGATGACCTTTGTCGAGAAATGAATGAAGGTCATAAGCTCTGAATCTTTTTTATTTTTTTACCTTGGGTATAATATACGTTAAAGTTACCAAGCTATTTTAATTATAAACCTGGCTTTAATCTATTTCCCAGGTAAGCAAACAGACAGGTAAGTCATGTTTGCGCCTGCAAGTAGTGCAAGTCTCAGGCAACTCGTGGTAAAGGTGGAATAAGTTCTGATCACTATTCTTAGTATTTACCCTTAATGCAAAGCACATCTCCTTGAGGAGATGTATGATGCTATGTCAAAGCACCTTATGGTAACTTGTTTTGGTAAAATATTTATAAGCTCTGTATTACTTAAACCTTAGTATTTCTAAGCCTGGCTCCCACTGATGAGACCTCAATGAAGGTCGAAACCGGTCTGGGTAGTGGCCCCTTGACTTTAATGCACAGCATCTAAACTGAACATTACATAAAACTGTGACCTTCCAGAAACGATTCTCGGCCAGAGGGAGAGAATACAAAAAACACAAGACTTTGGCTGACTTCAAGAAAACATTTCTGCTGTCATCTTAAATTAAAGTGGGTGTAACGAAAGACTTCGTTCAAGAATTGCGCGCACGCACACACACACACACACACACACACACACACACACACACACACACACACACACACAAACTGCATCCAGCACCTAACTAAAGCCATCCTTATTATTTGTCGAATGGTTAACAACGCATTCGCTCTCCCATGAACAGGTTACGGGTTCAAATCTCGCCATGGGCATGGATGTTTGTGATTGTATTTAGGTGGGAGATAAATTTCATCTCCCAGTGCCAGACCATCACCCTGCTAATTAGAGGACTGAAGTGATTTTAATAAGTTCCATGTTCTCTAAAGCGGGGTTCCCGACTGTGTAAAAATAAATAAAAATATAAAATGAATAAAAAAAAAACTCGCCCTACTCATGGTACGGATATACTATAGGTTTGCCTTTCGTGAATGGGATCACAAAAAAAGTGAGAATGTAAAAAGTGAATTTCCATTGAAATTTACTTTTTACATTCTTACCTGGACCATTTTCTTGAAACTCGATGCTGTCGTCCCCCTCAGAGTGACCTGGTTTCATCTGGTAAGAACAGCGATTCGAGAGAAAATTGAACTATGCTGGGAGGTTAGTGTAGGCTTCTTCCCAGAGAGAAGTACAAAATTTCGCGTTTGCAAAAGTAAGCAAATCTTGCTTACTTTTGCAAACGCGAAAATTTTAAAAATTTTACAAAATTTTTGAAATTTTGTGAATCAGTAACATTTCATTTTTAATATCTTGCTTATTGTAAATAGTAGCAAAACATCAGAGCCGAGTGTATGAATTTTGACTATTTATTTTACAGAATTGCTTTTGTTTTTCGAATTGGGAAATGCTTTGTGTGTGTGTGTGTGTGTGTGTGTGTGTGTGTGTGTGTGTGTGTGTGTGTGTGTGTGTGATTTTTATCATAGAACAAAAGTTACTCAAACTTATGTTTTGATATATCTGTAACGAAGATCTCTCACTTGTTGAAAAATTACCAGTGGTGAACACTGGTAATTCTGTATTTGATTACGGAATGTTGTTGATGAGAATCTTTGTTGCATAATTAGCCGGCCTGGTTGGCCGAGTGGTTGGCGTATACGCTCTCCAGTCAAAAGTCTGCGGATTCGAATCCTGCTGTGTGCTTGGATGTTTGGGATTGTCTGTGAAAATACTAGTGGTAGTGGTGGGCGGTAGATGGCGTTGGTGTAGTTGTGGTTCATTGTAGTTGGTGGATTGTGGGTGGTGTAGATAGAGTTGATGCCCTCCCTCGACGAGTCTTTGGACTCCCTGGAGGTGTCAAATAATAATAAGAAGAATTCTGATAAGAATCAGAATCTTGTTGGCATCATGTCATCAATTCCCCTGGATTTCTGCTGACGTATGGATCTATCTATTTTATCTGGAAAGGTTTCACACACACAGTTCCTAAATGTAGGTGGGGTCATTTAAGATGAATCGTATCCTTCGTGTGTTCCTTGAACCAGTTGCTTACATTACGGGATCAGGTAGAATGACGGATTACCGTTATGGAAGACCGTTTCCATCTAAGAACAGTCGCAACATAGTGCAATGCACGCGGTTTTCTAGTTGCCGGTAGAACACACCGCCATCCATTTTGTCCTAATTCTTACAAAAATACACCGGATATCATGACAAGACAGTTACTGACTTTAAAAGTAGAAAAAAATTCGGAACTTCTTTCCATATTTTTTTCTCACTCTCCTAGTCGTGTATTCCTTCAGCTTTGGAACCCCACACGTGAAAGGAACATTGGATGTTTGAGCATCGTCAGAGATACCTGGTTTCGAGTCCGGTCTTGGAAGCAAAAACTCAAAACCCACTGAAACTCTAGGTTTTTTTTTTTTTTTTTTTTTTTTTTTTTTTTTTTTTTTCCATCGGGAAAACAGAAACAGATAATTTAGGTGTGAACACACGCAAGTAACAATAGTCTTATCCTCTTAGATTGCTTCAGCTGTAGTTGTCTTATCTTACCATTGTTCTGCTCTCCATCCTTTAATCTTGCATTTGGAGATCACCTGTGTCAAACTAACCTGTACAATTGCCCATATTAGCAGTACTCACCACAAACATCCACATTCCATGCTTCTTTACAGTTTTTTAAGCGGTAGTTATCAAACCAATCTTCTTCATTTGATAATCCTTGTAACACTCAAACATTCCACGCTTCGTGATATTTTATATAAAAAAATGTTCTAAATATTCTGCTTGCCCTTCTCCGGATTGGGAGCGGACAACACATTTAATTTTTGTGCTACCAGCATGCTCTCCTATTTTAATTCTCGCAAGAAATATCTCACTTCATTCCTCTCACCGTTGATAATACTGTTTTCTCCAGACAAAACTGGAGTTCTCTTCATGGGTTTACTTGAATATCTGGCCTTTCCTGCAAAACACATCGTAACCGTGTTTGCTCAGCCCTAAAAATTTGGACTGAATTTTTCTCTCGTCATTACTACTCATGCATTTCCTAATATTACGTATATTTTACCCCCCCCCCCCACTCCCAATCGTAGAATATTATCGTCACATTTCGTGGTAGACCAAAAATAAGTCTCTAAAATGCTTCTCCCTATCAAGACGATAATCCGATTAACAGATGAAATTCTACCCCAAAATTGTCCCACTCATTTCCACTACACATTGTGTTTCGAACGTATTCCTTTTCTTTCGTAATATCATTATCCTCTTTCCATGACACAGGTAACCACGAGTATATGCTAGTCATAATCCATATCCATTTGAGCATTAGGTTTGCCCAACCAACAACTTCTCGTTCTCCTCCATCATTCTAGGCTACTTACCGTGCTTTGAAACAACCTTCCTCTCATTTCCTCACTACAAGAACATCTAGCTTTTCCAGATTTTTAAGAAATATATCAACAGGATTCTTCTATTTCTATCTTTCGCTGCTAACATACCACACTAACAATCTATGAGAAGCGTCTGCGTACTGCAATTGAAATGACGATGGCACATTCTGCACTTCGATTGGAAAAGGACCTGAGTTTAACTTTTGTCGTGAAAAGAGGAATTTTTATTTAGAATTTTCAGCTGAAGGTAAGTTAGCTGATCTCATACAGAAGTAGTGGCATCGTCTTTAATTCCGGAAACTCCGATTTTTTTCATTGCTCATACACGCAATGTGTGTGTGTGTACACACATAGTTTAGAGATACAAAATAATTTTAGTGATGCTAGATGAATGTGAGTACGTGATGGCATTGGGTGTAGATGGATGATTAAAGTATGTTGACAGTATGTTGTGTAGAGTGCAATGCCTTCCAGCGATGACACCTTAGAGTCCTTAGAAGTGTCACGTAATAATAATAAGTTCAATAGGTAACACTAGTCTTGTATCGAGTGTTAGGATTGAATCATTTTGAGAACGAACAATACTGTTAGTGATAGATGAGAGCATTAACTTCATTTGAGGTGTACTTTTACATCAGTAATACTGACTACGTTAAGCAAATTTAAACGAATTAATATTTCTGTAAATAGCCACGTTGGCCTTCAATAATCGACGCAGTGAATGGTTGAATATTCAGATAAAGAACTTTCAGACACTACCATTGAATATATTCACAAAGTGAAGCATTAACAGTTAAGAAAACTACTTTTTCTTCCATGCGTTTTTAATTTAGTTAGTTTTTTTTGTTTAAATAAACAGTTTTTCAAGTTGCTGATTTTCAAAGATTTAAATCTTTTCTTCTTTACTTCTCATGCTGCCTAAAAAAAAATCTAAACCATATTTTAAATCAAAACTTATCTACAGTAGTCATCAATCTTGTGACGAATTTAAAAAAAAAAAAAAACGTATACGTTTTTTTTTATCTCTTAAGAATAAGATTTTAGTACCTACAAAAAATATCAACGTTCCTGGAGTTTTGTTTTCGTTCATCTTACTATAATTTGTGGATTAATAAGTGGATTAAAAACTCATCAATGGAATGAAAAAATAAAATAAAAGAATATTAAAAAATAAGTAACTATAGTTAAAGAGGAGAAACGTTATTGGGTTATAAGCTAAAACCGCGTAAAACCGGAACATTAGCTCACTTCAGTCCATTGATAACATGTAGAATTATTTCCTTTAGAAATTTGAAACGCCACAAACTAACGGCATTCATTAAGTCGAGTAACGCATCTAATGGAAGTTACCGCTGGTGCCATTAAAATTGAGACACAGGATTCATTTAAACGAATGAGTGAAATTAAATTGTAATTCTTGGAATAATATTGATAACTGTTCAAATTTAGTATACACTTGAATAGATTTGTGATACGAGAACAGTTTGCCTCACAGCCTTGGTTACTTCGTCCATAAACTCGCAAAATCAGCAACAACTAAGAGACCAATGATTATATCCCACCTCTTTACTATGGTTGACTTTATTATCTCAGTATCTGGTTTCTGGAGGACGGTTATAAACCCTTGGCCCACCTATTGTAGCAGTACTTCTACTCTAGACTATCACTTTTCGTAGGTGAGATTCTCACGACTGTGTGAAATCCCCATTTTTTAGAAGGAAAATCCTTCCGCCTATATGCGAGTCCAACTAGTTCTTCAGATCAAAATAGCTTTAGTAATGTTTCTCGCAACCTAATCTACGGAGCTGCTCATTAATTACCCTTTCTTAATATGCAGTTCTTTGCCAGCCTCGGTGGTTGAGGGTACGTGCTTGAATCCACAGTCTTTGAGTGGGAGGTGATTTTTCATTAACAGTTTGAGGTCACATGACTTATTGTGATACGAGAAAAGTTTGACTCATAGCCTTAGTTACGTCGGTCATAAACTAGCAAAAACTAAGTGACTAATGATGTTTTGATAAAGGCCTTACAGTTTCCAGAACTAGATTTTCAAATAAAGTAATACGTTTCTAATCGATCATTTAATGTTACAGCTTTTTATGAGTAGAATTCTCATGAAAATACTGTAATTATCTGTTAGAATGAATTTTGTATCCGAAATATTGCAAATGATAATACTTGGACAGAAGCTGAAATCTGTTCGTGATCTTCCAGATATTTTATTCCTCACTCTAAACTAAGGAATTAAAAATTTTATTGTAATTTCAAATTCATATTTGAACTATTTAAGATGTTCTTATTTTTTAATTAAAAATGTTAACTGAATCTCAACCATGGAATATCTTCGGCCGCTTGTTCGGTTACTGTTCCAGGCTTCTGGATAATAGTGCTATAAATCTTAATGCTTTACTCTGTGAAAATACCTTTTAAGAAATGAAAGTGTTTCAAACGCCTTCTTTCTTTTCATATAAGTTCTTTACCACATGCCAAGAGATTTTCTTTATTAAAGACAAGTTAGAAACAAACTAAGCCAAGAACAAAGTAGACAGGTGGGTCTTCCCAAATGAAGAACAATTAATGGAGGTAACAGTTCACGTATGGCGCGAATGTAAAAAAAAAAAAAGAAACAGTCAGGAAATAGCACTGTAAATCCCAAGGTAAAAGAGTTGCTCTTCTACATCTTCCAACGCAATAAAATTTTTCCAGAAGGCGATGGCGAAGTTGTGTGCTTACGAGGGAAATTACAATTTGCTTTCGAAAACAGTGGAAGGCGAAGCAACAGTAACATTTAACCTTGTAATTAATTTATGTGAATAAGAAACTCTTTGTTGGTTAGCAATTACAAGATTACAAAATTACTCCGAAGAATAAACGTGAAAAAAAGTGGGCAGTAGAATTTGATACCTTTCCTTCAGACGAACTACTTAAGATGGGGTTCTTAGTGAATATTGTAATTATCGGAGTAACAATTAGAGGAAAGACGAAAGAAAGAACATGGGATCATCGTAATTAGTGGCTTGAGTCCCTAAATAAGCATACTGGATAATGTTGTTTGGGGTGTGTGTGTGTGTGTGTATGTATTCTCTTTGACTTAAAAATAATAAAAGGAATGATAATGAACAGAAAGAACGGGTCTCTAATAAAAATTATTTCAATACTGAGACAAAGCGCCACCTCCGCTGTGAAGTGTGCAATAAAAACTTGGCTCATTTCGCATTGCGATCGTATAATAATAAACTTAATGATACGTGGATTAATAACATACTGCGGTTGTCTACCCAAGCATCTCTTTCTTTTATTAGTTTCTCGAAATGTTTTATGGGCCTTATTCAGAATATTCGCTTTCTCATTAAAATCCATTCCATGTTGCTTTAACGTGTTAGACTCAGAAGCCCCGTTTAAGCCAAGTAACTCAGTTTCACATCAACCTAATAAATGCTATGCCAGAATGGTTAATCATATCTATTTATTCTTCTGTGTTTATCCGTTGTGCGTGTTTTTTTTCTTTCTTGAATGAGGAAAAAACGACCAGTTTCCAGTAAGAAAGTCCTGCCATTCGGCCATATAATACTAGTTCGGTTATTTTTAGTTGAAAAATTCTTATTGAAAGTTCTTCGCATACTAGTTAGAATTCACTTGGAAAGATCGGAATTCGAATGGCATCCAGGACACGCTTTGGCAGTAGCTCGTTTTCAAGAGAAGGCCATTTAAAACATCTCAGAATACACTCATCGTTAACAGCCATAAAATACTGGTCTCATAGCCTTAGTCGCTTCGGACGTAATTCTAATCAAACTGAAACAAATCTAGACGAATTTTCAAGTATGGTCGATCCAACTAAAAGGCATTACCGACAGCTACGGTTGCTCGCTTCCTTTTTATACTATCTTCGATTATTTTATACTATCTTCGAATATGTAATGGAAAGTTTTATTGAAACAGCAAACGGATGTGACGTAAAATGAAGTCTTCATGCTTCCTATCTTCGTATTTTTCGGTATATGTATTAAAATTATTGCTATCGCTTTCTTACAATGTCAGTAAGATTTTAGAAGTTAAAAAAACGTATTTATTATTCACAATAGTTATGTTTATCTTCATAGGTTACGTGATGACTTAAATTTATTATATTAAAGAAAAGTATACGAAAGAGATACAGATAAAAGTTTGTTTTTATTTTGAATGATCATACAAAAACTTATTACAATACTAATATAAATATCATAACTAATGGTGCCGTTATTTCTCTTAGCTCATGCTAATCGAAAATTATTTATTTATGCGTAGATGTCAGTATCATGCTTTCGTAGACCAAGTGTCAATTCTTTTCTGTACTTGTTAAGAAGCAAAGTGAAATTAAAAATGGAAAATATATTGTTTTTAAATGCAATAAATTAAGACTGTGTTAGATATGCTCTTTTTAGCCATCCCTTGCAATTACACTTTCTCAAGTTTAATTTTTAATATCAAGAAATGTATTTACTTTTATTTCGAAATGTTTTTATTTTTAACACGCATTAAGAAAATAAGTTTTCTGTCAGGATATTCAGATAATGCAGTCTATTCTAATATGGAAATATGGCGGAGATGTTTTTGGGATTTGTTGAGTGCTGAAATGTGGAATATGAGGAAGCAGTCATTGACGACTTAGGGTGTATTGACAGAGCTTGTATAAACAGGGTGCGTTTTAGTATTTAATGTTTTAGAAGCGTTTAGAGCATATGTTTAGCGATATTTGCAAGCAGTGTCGGCAGCCCTCGCTCTTTTCAACACTAATTACTTCTTTCGTTAGTGTAGTTTACCGGATCGACATATTGTAGGGAAAATGGAGTGTTGTGATGTGATAAATAGACATGTTGGTAATACTAATTGATATTTTCATTATCTTCAAAAAACGTTAGGATGTAAATGAACTCTATTATTTAAAAGGAAAAAAATTAAATACCTATAATTCTCTTTAATGCATATTTATAGTTTTTTTTTTAAGAAATGAGACTAGTTATTATTATTATCTTGAAGAAAGGGGGGGGGGATTGTGTATATTTATTATTTGTGGAATGCATCCACTGAATGAATACATAGACCATCAACTGCATCAAAATTGCGTATTATTTACCGTTTGCAGTAATATTTCCAGTTCTTTTTTTTAGTTTTAAGCAGAAGAAATTTCGGCAGTGCCATCAGGAAATATTCAGGTCCAATCCTACCCTTATGGTTAGATAGCTTTTACAAAAATAATCAGAAATATATGAATCTGGTGCACCGAAAGAAAAACTAAACAGGAAGCATGTTTGCTATTCGTAGTGTTATTTTTAAATTTCCAACTGTGATAGGGAACCATATCTTATGCTATTTTCAGAATTAAAAACGTTAACAGCTGGGATACTTTTGAAAGAATGACCTAAAGACGTTGAGTTGATTATTCCTATAAATAACTGAAGCTTAGAAATCAGTAGATCAACATCGTTTGGGATTTTAAAAGTAATGAGCGTTTTTCCCCTCTCATGCCACGATTTTTCAACGATATATTTATTGATATATTCCCAGGGAGTAATATTATTAAGTGACATACTCCAAGGAGTTTAAGGCCTCATCGCAGGAGGGCACTCTACTACATTTCGCTACACATACATCTAACCGTCTCATCTACTGCTTAATTCTCCTACCATACACAACTACCATTAATGTCATCTACCATATTACTTGGGTAATATTGCTCAGGTAATGCAGTTAGGCAAAGAAATACTATATTTTATGTATTTAGGCCATATTCGCATCAGATTGTTTAAAAAAATAAAGCAAGTTAACACCAATATTTCTGAGGATTAGCATATCATCATTTAATTTCCAGTATGGAGACCACCTGTTTCTTTTAAAAACCATACATAATCAGGGATTCTTGTATATAAAATTCTAGAAAAAAAACTAATTGCACACAATAGATGTTATAAAAGCTTTAACACTAGTGCATATAAACAACGTGACCAAAAACACGGCTGTATTAACTGTGCAAGCGTTTGAACAACGTTAATTGTTCCTGTTGCGTTCTGTGCCATGAAGTGTGTAGTATCCCAGTTCCGTGGTGTTAGATTTATGATGGATGCAGACCAAACGTGGTGTAGGATTAAGGATTAGGCTTTTGTTACATTGTATGTGGGAAGGAAAGGAGCATTTCTGAGGGCTCTTTAAATTTTCTTATTAAAGAGTTTTATGATAAATGTATGACGGTTCTGTTTTTTTGGAAATGCATGTTCGGACATGCATATTTGTTCAGACTGTCCCCATCTGGTCTGCTTGCCAAATGCCACAACAGCAATGCATTTTGTATTCTCCTGGTTTCTGTATAGAAGGACGTGGTGGGAGCTTAGATTTAAGAACCCTGAAATCTTATACATTGTAAAAGAAGCACCTTTAACACTGTACTCACAAAGCAGTATTGCAACTTTATCCGTAACATAAAATAATTAAAAAAAATCGGCTAACGCCTTTTATTCCCTAACAGGGAGTAGGCGAGGCCTTTATACCCTATCTAGCTTTTCAGAGACCGAGTGGGCAGTTCAGTCTCCATCGGTAGCCAATTAGAGATAGCTTGCCCATGTCTATCACTAATTATAGGCGGCTACTGATGAAGAGACTAGCAACCAAGTGCTGCCATTCTTGGTACCTAACCCTAACAAGATATGTTACTGTCTGAAATAATGTCGGTACTACGGTCGATTTTCTTGAGTTCACAGGACGAAAAACCCGAGTTTCCGGGAGGAAAAACCCGCTTGCCAGTGGCAGAGATCGAGTAACTCGGGAACCGGTCGACGATAGGCTTAGAAAAAGTTCCTCCAGTCAGCGACTAGACTAGAACCTAGGTCTAACTTCGACGGCCAAGCGCAGAGGATGCAAGCGCCACTTCCACTGAGCTATACAGGACTCTTATCCGTAACATTCTGGATGTAATTTCATGGCTGAAATCTTGTTTATTTGGAGGAGCTGTCGGAGGTGTATCAAGCATTTTGCTAATCGTCTTCCCATTGGAAGGAGGGAATATGCTTAAGAGAAACGCGATTCTTCACTCCTTTATTGTGACATGTTGGAGAGGTAAGTGCTGTTCCGTAATTGTTTTATAACGCCTCATTCAAACGCTTGCACATTAGCTAATGCAACATTTTGGTCATATTGTGTGTAATTAATTTTTCTTTCTAGTCTGGTTTATACAAGTTTTGTATTCCAGGTGATGCCAGTCCAACGCCTTACGAAACTTGTAGTGTTATATTGTTCGTTCTAATAAATCTGTTTGTTTAGAAATATGTGGTCTCCATTGTGGAAATTAAAGTCATCAACGAATATCATAGTTAATGGTGCCGTTATTTCTCTTAGCTCATGCTAATAGAATATTATTTTCATTATGCGTAGATATCAGTATCGCGCTTGCTTAGGCTACCAATTGTCATTTTTTTTTTGTTTTTTGATGCAGTTACAGCTACACAGAAAAAAGAATCGGGTCTGTTGTACAAATAAGCATTTTGTCCAGAAAGAAAGATGAATGGTGTATTTATACAGTACTCAGCATTATGATGAAGAATGAATGACCTCTGAATATATCGATTTATAAAAGAGCCTCAGTATCTCATTCAGTATAGACGAAGCCTATACTGAATCGAACCCAGGTCGGAAAGACTTGGGTTCGATTACTGTCCAAGACGTCATGAACCTTTATCTGGTCTCTTTTGAAGATGAGTTAAGTCGGTCTCATACGGAGGTAGAAGGTAGAAAAAAGGCGGTTTTTTTTTCGTACCTCAAAACAAACAAACCGGCCGGTAGAACACACGCAATTTACAGACAAGAATACTTAGAGGCATAGGGGTAATCGGGTAAATGCGCCCACAGCATTCCAAGTATCCTTGAATTTCCTAATCAGTAATACGAAGATAAGGAAATTCAAGGATACTTGGAATGCTGTTGGCGCTTATGTGCCTGTTAAAGCCACTGATGAATGAATGAATATCAATTTATAAAAAAAATAAATAATGTAATCCATTTAAAATAGCAGAAATGATAATAATTAAAGCAAATTCATAAAAGTATAACAAAAATGAAACACATAGAAAGTCACTCTACATCCACATTACTAACATTCGTGGTCCCTTAGAGAAATTTAAATTATGTGAGTCAGGACCTTTATGTATGTAAACAAGGCCCATTATTTCTCACAGAATCTTAACTTGTAAGCCTCAACCACTGTCCAAATTACACCCAGAACGAAGCGTTCCATCACAAAGTTGGTACTTGTGTTCATTTGTCCCAGGTTAGCGTGCCAAATATGTAATCCCTATCCTCCTCTTCTGATTTACTGAGGCTTAAAATTCTTTTTCACGCGTTGTTTCATTCACGTATTAACTTCATCACTCTCAAAGTTATAATAATCACTCTGATTTCTTTATTTCTGAAACATGATATTCTGCAGTCCAAATTCGTAGACAGTGAAATCGTATTCCGGGATAACTTCAGTGTTCACAACGCAAACTAGCTTCCCATAATTCCATTGGTCTAGCTGCACTAAATAAAGAGGTTTCGTTCAAAGTCTGTTTATCCAGTAGACTAGTATATAATTTCCACCATCCTTCGAACAGCCGGAGCTTATCTTAACTAGCTTTTTCTCCAAATATACAGTAGATATCAATTTTCTGCTTAGTCATCATAATACATGTATGTATGTCCATGTATGCACACCCTTACAGTGTTTCGAAATTAAAATTTTACTACTTTATTTACTTTCGTCCTTCACCTTATATGAACATCCCCTCTGCCGAATAATTGAAATATCAAATTTAAGAAATACCTGAAAACTGGTGCATCAAAGTGGAAGATCATTTTAACGCAAATTATGAAGTTCTATGTGAAAGGATAGATGTATGCTGTAAAAAATGCGTTTTCAGATTGTTGGAATTTATTCGAGATGGCGAAATGCCTTAGCCTCTCGCAGTTTGTATGGAACATGTTTGTTTGTTTCATAGGAATGATGACATAGAACTTGGCTTTTTCACTTTGCTACAGAGTGTTAAAGAAACAAATAAACATTCCTTTTAGCGAGCATGCCTTTGGTATTCGCACTATGAACGGTGTTACAAGAAGCCCTACGTAATAAGTATGTCTTAATACAAAAGATGGTAGTAGTTCGAGGTAACTAGAAAATAGAAGATGTGAAGTATAAAAAGTAGAAAGAAGCAGCAGCGATAATTCTTCAGTTTGATGAAGAAACTGAGGATAAATTAAGCATTCACAAGTGGAACATGAAACAGAATATAGAAAAGCAAAAACTCGCCAAAATTTAAATTGGAGAATTCAGTTAAGAAATGTAAGTGCGAAATATAAAATAGCTTGAACCAAGTCGGGGATTTTCCAGTTATTACGTCACTAACTGGCATAACAATCATACTCGTAATATCGATTTGATCTTCAGTTATATTATAGCGGAATAATTTTCTCACTATGGTTACATTTGTAACAAATGCGTAAATTTATGTCTTTACAAATAAATTGTATCCTCACTCTCGACTGTGGTCAGACTCAAGTGTTACATTGTCAAATCGGTCAGTTCCGGTTGGACGGTGATCAAATGCGCGCTATTACTCTCACGCGTTCTGCATTTGAATTCAACTTAATTTACAAATATTTCTTTGAATTGAAAAGGGGAAAAAAGAACGTACTGAGCGATAATTCAAGCGCTGCCCATCCGTTAAAAGGCGCCAAAAATTACTTCTAACTTTGACCATAGGATTAGCAGAAAGTGATCCACCGATGTTAAAACGTAGTTTTGATTTTACAGTGTTATACTATACTATCCATAATAGTTGGCTGTAATTAATGTAGCCTTATCAGATTCAGTATTAACATTGCCTCCGCGAGATCATTCAGGAAAGCTCACTCCGTGATGGCATGTCTGATCCATGTAGCCATACGTCACAATCTATTGTAAGCACTTGTATACACGTCGGGAAGCTGTTGAATGCAAGGAATGCAGTAAACAGATGGGCTGCATCTGATGCACCAACACTGTTATTTGATAGATTATATGTCGTTGATAACGTTTTCTCCCCATGATGTTCAACACACCAGCACACAACAGCGATATGAAATGATGAATTGCTTGTTAGTTTAACCCAAACTATTGCGTGAAAAGTTTAAAGATTGTAGGAAGATTGTTCGTGATTTCATTTTTGACAGAATAATCTCTCAATTACAAAATAATTATATTTAACTAACTACATAAACTTTTAATAATTAGTAGCATGCAGAAATTCCAACAAAGCTACAAAATGTGTTATTTATTTCAAGGGAGAGCATTACATTTGATGTTCAGTTTATTATTTCAATACGAGTCAAATACAGTAAATAATAAGAATATTTTATCCATTTTTATCATTTTTGACTCTCACGAATTAAAAGATCTACAAAACATTAAAAAATATTACCTACTCGTGCAGTCTTTTTTTTGTGTGCTAAAAGCATAAATCATACATAGTTGGGTTGGTTTTAGTTGAGAGCACTTTTTATAACAGAAACTTCTGATATAAGAAGTGTTATAATATAAAGTTCTCAAGAGCGTTTGAATTTATTTCTGAATGTCGATTTTTATTGGCTTACCTGGAAACAAGTGCTATATATAGTTATTTGTGTTTCCTGGAGAAAATATTCTCGAGAAACTCGTTTTCCAGATGAAAACTTGAGTTTAATTGAAACGACCCAGGTCTTTTCAACCAAATCTAAACACCAGTAGTTTACACTAGTCACACGATGATGAATAGGAACTTTGATTGTAACTCAATAAGAATTTTTAGTTTGTGAAAAGTTGATATTTTTTATTATTATATAAACTTAAAATTTAAATTTTTGACGAAAACGCATTCATTTCGCATTAAAACGAATAATTCAATTCATATGAAAAATCCAAAAACTCTTAAGTGACATTTGACCCTAGTTAACAAACAAAACATACTTGTTCTAATATTGAGAAGCCCATCTGTAGGAGGTAGGTGAAAGGTTACATGAAAACCACTTCTAATTTCTCCTGAGACTGGACAATTTATTCCATTAAAAAATATAATGAAAAAAAAAAAAACTTTTATTTCATAGGATTCGGACTCTTTTTTCTACCCAGTACATATGAACATTAAAATATACTGCATAAGTAGTATTTACGGAAAGCATATCTGATTTTGAAAATATAGTCCGGCATTCACAAATGAAATATATTTCCATTAAAATTCCAAGTATGTTTTGATATGCCAACGTATAGTAATGTAATATACAAAACATATTCCAGTACAAATTGAACCTTTATATGAATAATGGAAGTCACCTATCCATATCTGAAAATGTCAAAAATATTTACAGGCATAGTCTTCGGATTCTTTCGTTATTCATCTCGATTCATCTTCACCAAAATCACTCGGAAGTGTCCCACGCAGTCTAAGAAAAACACTTTCTTCCATCTCGCTATCAGTATCATCAGAAACAGTCGATATTTGACGTCTGTGTAAACATCAAAAACATAAGACTGGTAGCGCGGCGTAGTGCTGGATTGGCTGAAATATGCCTCTGAAACAAACATTCTCAAGTATATACCACATGGATTGATAAATCGCGACAGTCGCAATCTTGTGGATGTGTAAGCAGCTGTTATCTCTGCATATCACGAAAGAAATGTATAAAATTGCCGGTTCGATGTTGAACGAAAACACTTTTAGGTCTTAGCCTACAGTGTTTTAAAGCCAGTGTGATGGGCATTTAGGTTAAATTATGTCATGACTTATTTGATTCTAAGGAAACGCAGCATTCGACATAGTTTCAAAAGATATATAAAAGAGCCACAGATGATGCTGTTTAATATAGGAAACAAACTTGTAGAGTTTTATTTTGGCAATATTGCATATGAATAGCTAATAATACAAACGTCCAATCAGCATAGTATTATTTCTGGTCTTAAATACCAGTGTTCAGATTTAATATTAACCCCTGATGTGAGTTTGTGAAATGTACACATCTTGTAACGTTCTTATCAATATTGGTTTATTTTTTGTTAGAAGTTCGCATGTTTGACACTTTCAGCAAATTACCTAGCATGTATTAAAACCCAGTTTGAGAAAACATATTACAACATAGAAATGTCGTATTTGGCTGCATTCGTGACTTCAACATGCTGTTTCCAAAAATAATAATCATGCAGCTGTTATTGCACAGTGAAACTATGAAGCCAGAAGTTATTTCTCAATGTAATGGAATTTTTATGAAGATTTCGCTGCATTGAAATTCCGACAGTGAAAATATCCATACCATGCCGGAAGAAAATCTGTCTTCGAAGTTTGTATATTAAGCTTCAGCAACTCAAAATTCAGCGTTTGCGATCTCGCACATTATGGATATTTTTAAAGATAGACGAATTAAACAATAAATCAATTTATGATGATTTATATTCATTCTGAAATCATGACGAGCGGATATTTGCTACAGTTATTTTGTCATGTTATTTTTAATTCTGTAGCAACAATAACAAAAGGACTATGCTGAACTTACTATGCAACCAAAAGTAAATAAAAAGTAAAGAATATAATTTAATACAATTATATAATAATCAGCTAAAAGATGAACACATGAGGTTTCGAATTAAAACTAGTAGAGACCGGGTAGAAATTCAGAATCTGATTCTGCAACACGTCTTTCTGAATATAAATCATCTATCACACTCTTGCTGTTAAGGAAGCACCTGTTTGTTGACAGTGTGTTGGCCTTGTAGAAAATCAAAAAGATTTTTATATCTAACGTGTTTACTGGCTGCAAGAAGGAAGTGTATTGTGCAAACACATTTCGTTCTCCAGCTATTGAGAAAATAATTAAAGTGAAGCGACAGAAAAGGAAATAACAGGAAGTGAGGATGAATCGCAGTACACGGAAAGGCTTGACGTTACTAAACACCGTTTTCGGTCCGAATGCGATACAGATAGCAAACACAGTATGTAATTGCTATTTCCAGCAACACGGTTATAATTATTGGACGAAAGATGGCATGAAAGTAAAAATTTCGTTATAAACAGAGTTGTCGGAGCTTCATAAGATGACGCAGTGAACGAACGATAAAATAAACTCTTGCAGGATATGAAGTAAAAAATTTGTGATCAACACCAGAAAATTCTTCTGACTGAAATTGCGGATGAAATTCTTTTGGGATATTGCTAAAATGAGAATGATAACTTGAAAAATAACTAATTGCCATAACAAAAGTTAAGGGGAAATCAAGAAGTAAAAACAGTTTGCATGCGCAGCCATTTTATTAGCATGTCAAGAAATTGCTCTCACTCTCATAAGATATTACGTTGTTCGTGGAGTTTATTACAAGGGTGAATAGATCAAAAACGCTTCGTGATTTTAAAACACTATTATTATAGACCACAACAGTTGAAAAGGCAAGCCCAAAATGGTTGAATTTGAAATTATCTTCATCCGCATTACATATAATTCGAACGTCTTCCCATGGGATTACCACATTTCTTATTATCTGAAAATTCGTTTCATATAATGAAGCAGCAAGACAGCTCTGTTTCTTCTTAGATAGCATTAAGAAATCTATGGATCGATTGAAAAGGCAAGTGAGATTACTTTGAAAAATAATACCTAAAAGGTCATATATATATTTAATGAAATCTCGAAAGATAAATTTATAGATTAAAGTTTAAAAAATAAACCTTTACTCTTTGATTCTCATCGTTGAAATAATTTATAAAGTTGTAAGTTAATACTAATTGCAGTAGTTCCTCATACGAGTATTAGGAGCAAATAGTGTTAAGGGTATTGAAGACGTTACAAAGGATACAGCAACCAGTATAATCATGGAGTACTTTTAAAGTTTAAAGCCGCGTCTTCTATCCCCGGGCAAAGTATTCTCGTAACTGTTATTATCTATAGGTTCAACTAAGTGAAAAGAAATTCTCGATCATCAGGATTTCCTGTACATGAAGCAATTGCGTCATTCGCTTAAAAAAGATGTTTTTTCTGGAAGCTACTTCCAACACAATCTGGGTCAAAGAAGTGGTTTTGAGAACACAGATACTTTATCCTAGTAAGTAAACCCTGAGGAAAAACTGGCATCCTACTCTAGTGTTAGAGAATAGGACGGGTGAAATCTTTTGGAACTTTGCGTTATTAAAGTGTGTTAACAAAACAAGACATCGAAGAAAAAAGAGACAAACATCGAGAGAGGGGGAAACACCCAGAGAGAAAAGGGGATGGTGCAGTACAGTGTCTGAAATCAATTCCATGATTTTAAGAAAGAAAGATGCCTTCAGGGTACAAGAGTAACGAAGTAAAAAAAAAAAAAGAAGAAAAAAAAACTACTGATATCGAAGCGCTGGCGAAATGGCGCGCGCTCTGAACGCTCCTAACAGTGCAGGTCGAATCAATTTCTCGTTGATTTCATTTTCTAGCTATCTCACATTCTCGGGGATTATCACGCATGGTGGAAGATGGTGGTTGTGATAGGAACAAAATTTTCCCTTGAATCATCCAGATATTCAATAAGTGTCTGAGAAAGTGACTGGAAACTTAGAAGTGGGGGAAAGGAATCGATCTGAACAATTTCTCGTCTCAACTACTGTGAGGAAATGATATTTCGACTTGCGCGTCACTGTCAAGAGACGTGGAAGGGATCTAGATGGGATCTGCAGGTATTGGAAATCTCTTGTGCATGAAAACAGAAAATAGTTCGTAGACATACAGAGCTCGCTAGTAATCAGGATATGCAGATTGCTTTTTTACTGCGGAATTTTTTGTCATTAGCGGATGATCTATCGCTGAAATCTTTCGACTTAATGGATTATGAAATAAACAATTTACAAAAGCACGGACTGAGTTTCCGAAGTGCAATTTTGAAGCCTTACTCTATATTGAAAATGTTTCCGAATTAGGTTGAAATCTCAATAACTGAGACACGGAAATATTGAAGACCATGTTCAAAGGAAAAAGTGTAGCTGAAATTACATTATTAGCACCGATATTTGCAAGAATTCCTAATAGTTTATGAAATGGAAGTGTAGGGAAGGGATATGTATTTGCCATTTCAGCAGTGTTACGGTTATCTTTCATTTCTGAAAGGTGTTAAAATACACATTTTAGAAAATAGCATCTGTAAAAGTATTTTATAACTTTGGCTCTCGTGTACAATCTCTCTAAACTGAATCGAAACGTAATAATTTAATGGTTTTAATTTTGTTGTTAGTTCGTAACGCGAAATACTCCGTCTTATTCTAATTTTCATTGTGAACAGTATTAATTTCATTCTTCATTCATTCTTTAGACTCCGTTGCTTAGTAGATCCGCACGTGCGTTTGAAAAATCGAAACGTCGAAATATTTAAGTTGATTAATAATATTGTAATTTTTTTCATTTGAAAGTGAATTTGCCATGATTGTGTGAGAGTGGTAGGTTATTATTCTTTCCTTTCCTTACTCGACAGACACACGCCCACGGGTAGGCACATATGCCTGTACTATAGTGCAGGCTCGGTTTCCCGAGTGTATACTGTCTGTTCTCCAGCGAAAAGGCTGCAAGTTGGAAACCTACCATTGGCTTAGATGTTTTTTATTATTATTGGCCTTCCAAGGAAGGCTTTCTGACATCCAGAATGACAACAGCATGAACTTCACGAGTTACGACAATAACTCGACGATACATGTAATTGGTATGATGTGTGTTAGAAGTTAGTTTTGTGTGTGTGTGTGTGTGTGTGTGTGTGTGTGTGTGTGTGTGTGTGTGTGTGTGTGTGTGTGTGTGTGTGTGTGTGTGTGTGTGTGCGCGTGTGTATTGTCTCAATAAAGCAATACGAGTACCACCATTGCGGTTTAAAATTAATAACATTTTTAGAAAGATATTGTTATTAAATTTAAAAAAAAAATCTAAATATCTTAATTTGCTGTCTAAATTCCGATCTATTTAGAAGTGGGTTGTAATCAAATATATTGTTATAATGTCAGATATTATACTCAGTGTTGCAATAGTCACATATGCTGATTTAGTTGGAGTTGATTGGATTTTCAGGCTTACAATATTCATAAATGTTCGTAAACGTTCAATAATAATCAAATATAATCTGAATTTTGATTATTATTACTGCATGCGATCAGGAAAGGGAGAGACTTTGTTAAACTGTAAATATCAATGATTTTTCCAACGAATGTGAATATATTAAGCAATAAACTAGTAAAAAAAACTTCCAGAGTAAAGAGTTTCCTTTTGCTTTTTTTTAAATGCTTTATTTACGAGTTATCGATTCATTGAATGAGAAATTGATGTCAGCAATTCACTTATAGATCGTAGTTGATGGATGGGAGTTGGTTCACCTTGCCATGAATCAAGATTGATAGAATGATTAATGGATATTCCGCCCTCCGAGACTCCATATCTAAAGGGAAGTGACGTAAATATATTCTGACTGTCGGTTCTGCACACTAAGTAGCTTATAGAAATTCAGATAAAATTACGAAGCAGCCTCCGTAGAATTCTCCGTAGAAAGCAACAAACGAATACTGTGTGTGCTCTGAACTTGAAATACTTGTAATGAACATATCAAACTTTCAACATCTCGCAGTGTTTTCGGAAACTTCTAATTTGTGAGCCCGTTAAGAGTTGCACTGTTTTTTATTTTTTTAATAATGTACACCTAGAGACAATGGTTTATACAAATCTGAGATATTCTTTTTTTATGTCAGATTTGTTTTATCCACATTCCATATTCGTAGAACTATGCAGACTAGTTTTGTGTTTGTGGGTAGGGGTGATATACATTGTCGACACTTGGTCACTTAACATTTGCTTTTCTATAGAAAATTGATTTTCCCATTTTATATGCATTGACCATAGGTGGCTGAATTTTCTTCTCCTCATTATAAAGAAAATTCTCCGAAAAGAACCTTCCCTTAATGATAGAAAGCATTAAAACCTGAAACATTCCCCTTGTTTGTTGAAACTCGGTTTCAAGATTATATTTTTGACTCCGTTTCAACAAATACCGGTGCTTGTTCTATTAATATTGAAAATATTACTGATTGAAATGATATAAAATTAGAAGATGTAAAACTATTACCAGCTGGCTAATTAAATTATAGCAATCAATTTCGACTTGTAAGGAATATTTCAGCATCCATTTGGTGGAGTGGGAGAAGATATTTATTTCAACAAGCTCGCAGAATTTTTTTAAAATCCGTTCTATCTTAATACATGAAGAATCAACATCACTAGTCTTAAAATGTTCTTCATAAAGTATATTAAACAAAATTCCAATTTTGAATTCTTACCTCTTAGAACAGTAGAAGTTATGGTTACACCATCGTCTCGTTTCCATGAGACAAAACTAACGTAATCTCGAACGAATGTTGGCACAAGACAACGGAGAACAGCAGTATTTCCTTTCACAACAAATTCGTCGTACACCTGAACCTTGTATTTCCTTTGGACCACTGAAAGTAAGAAAACATAATCTGTTAGCCCTCCAAAAACTAATCTTCCTCTTTGATTGCATTTTTGATATTATTAAAAAACGTTGGTCTACGCTTATAAATATTTATTGCAATATTCGTTGCATAGGACAGAGAGAGATTCCTTACCGTGATTTAAATTAATGCGATTCAAATAATATTAGGTTGTTGAAGGTAAACGAAAAAACCTCTACTATGGAATTCATGAAATAACTACGCACGGTACAGTACAGTACTGTATATAACTGATAGCAATTTCAAGTTGTGGCATCACGTTAACATGAGGAAAAAACGACTAGCAGAAAAAAAATGTCTAAGTCCTATATATCTCCAATTACGTAAGGCATCACTTAGTTCTAGAATTGTTTGCTTAAATATAATAGAATAGAATAGAACTGTTGCTTAGTTTTAATTACTATGAACACAGCAAATTTTGATTACTGAATGGCATGTTCTAGCCAAACTGCAAATAGAAAGCCGGAAGTTAGTTGCAATTCTACTGGCATTGCCTTTTAAATACTTGTGTATTATTTTCAGGTGTAATTATGCTCAGTTTGCGGGGAGAATTTAGATTCTCAGTAAATATCGAGAATGTAAATTCTCCTCTATAATTATGATTAAAGAATGTCTGAAAAATAGAAACCTACTTTTTTATGTATTATCCACGAAATGTTGAACATCTATCGTACATTAATACTGCGAGTGGGAGAAATGCGAGATAATCTGGGAATCCTGCTATGAAGACCAAACTTTTTCGAACAACTTCGAGCCTGGAATAAGCAAGATGTTGATGGTTTCTGGGCATTTGATTCATTCTCTTTTTTTCTTTTTTATGAAATGGTGATGAGATTTTTTTAAAACCAAATATCGCTTATTTTTTTGCAGGAGTCAGTAAAACTGTCGAGGTGTCACCAGATGAAACTGTTACTTCGACATATTACATTTTCCCTTTTTCCACAATTCCCCACTGTGGTCAGAATTTCTAAATACAATTTCTAAAATTGAAGTTGTTTGAAGAATTGGCACTGCATAATTGTCTACGAACGGAAGCAACATTATCCCCTTCCCACACACACACCCAGAGATGCCAGTCTTCTTACAGAATCTTCAGCGTTAAATACACGTGTTTTTACAAATACAATTCTCATCTTTCATTTATTAATTTTCATTAATTATGTTGAATATAATAATTTACATTTGACAGATTACTTCTGTTTAAATATATCACGAATATCATCTTTGAATAAAAGTAGCGGGATGATAATAATTAACTTTGAATCCAAGATATTGCAGATCGAATTTTAGCACTAAGGATTTTCGAGCTTACTGACTGGTTACAGTACTTGGATTAGGCGTCACTAGCATGATGACCCTTGAGGTACGATAAATCCGCTCAGTACACTCCATGGAGCAGTCAGCAGAACGAATCCACATTCGCATTTTGGTTGAAAAAAAGACCGAAGTTCGAATCCATTCTGAAACGCAGGAAGTTATAAGGGCAGGATTTTCCTTCCTAAAATTCGAGGTTTCTCATCCTCGAATTTGATTCTTCGGGAGTGGGGGGGGGAGCAAAGGTAAGTCTAGTAGCTTTCACCATTATTGTGCACAAATATCAACATTTTGGGGAAATAATGAGGAATTAAAATATAATAATAATAAACAAGCCCACATATATACGTGTATTTGAGATGAACATATAGTACTTATACGGACAGTGAGAAATAAGAATTTGTCTACGATAAGTAAATGGCTGATCAGCATACAGTCGATAGATGGATTGAACCAGAATCTGTTCTTTTTTGGAGATTGCAGCATTTATAAGTATTTTCAAGTACACTTCTTCCAACATAAAACTATTTATTTATAGAAAGAAGGATTTTTTTTTTTTTTTTTTTTTTTTTTTTTTTTTTTTTTTTTTTTAAGCACAACATAATTGACCTGAGTATTATCATCAGATCAGCAAAAATATATTGTTTTATCGAGTAAGAAGACCTTAAATGGTAAGAGGTAAGGAAGTGAGCAGCTCAGTGAACATATTAGCTTTATGATCATACTAATATATACAAAAAAGTAATAAATAAACAAAAATCTCGGTGTATACGGAAGAAGATGATAGCTACCCATTACAACAAGTAGAGAAAAAACTTCGGGAACACTTTGTTCCCGAAGTGTTTTTGGAAATGTAGGATCATTTGTCATTAGTAACGTCAAGAGCTATTTCTAGATCAACTCAGATTTTTTTCTGGCACATATCCAAACTAAGGTATCATAATCAAGAGATCCTTTCTAAATTGACATCAGCACAATCTTCTGGAGTGTTAGTTACAAGAATAACTTTCAGTTGCGAAAACGCTGGATTATTAATTAATTTCTCTCATATTTTGAAGAGACCAGTAAGACGATAATTCTATGCCAATGATTTCTCTTTCTAGAAATGCCTGTCTACGAATATGCATCCATATGGGTTGACTTTTATTACTAGTCAAAATGAACCGTATTTTCTTTCAACCAAGCCGTTAAAACTGAAACCCTAGAGAATAGACTTAATTAAATGACATAATAAACTATTCCCATGGTTTACTTGCTTTAGCTGTAATCCAGCTTGACGTATACATCGAAATGTTTCAGTCCAGATATAACAACTCAGACGTGTGTACCGTGCACAGAATTATTACTTTTATTATTAGCTAATAAATTAACTTATTGACAACACTTTCTCGAGTTTAAAATGAAATATCAAATCCTATATAACAACGTCTTTACTTTGATGAATCAACTGTTTAAGGTGCATTAATTTTTGCGCAAGGTTGAGCAAGAGCGCTGTGACTCCGTTAACTTGATGTAGCCATTGGCTGTGCTCACCTCGGGTTAACGCATTAGCCCGCAATCCCGCAAGACATAATGAACGGCAGACTCCAAGCCAGTTCGTCACTTTTCATTTGTTATCTGAGATTCTTTTATTTTTATGTGCAGAAAAATTTCGACCATTTCTCCATGCGGTAAGCTGTTAATATCCAAATGTTTTTTGTATGACCTCTTTGTTAGATACGGTAAATAATGTCTGGAAAAACAATCTAAGGATTGCTTTCGGTGAACTATTATAAAATGATCATTTTCCAAACAAAATGAATGCACCTTCCCATCTTTAAAAGATCCATCTTAAAACGGTAAGAATCAAACTTCTTGAATCTCTTACTTCCACTCTGTCTTCCATATATAGTGGAAGTAAGAGATTCAAGAAGTTTGATTCTTACCGTTTTAAGATGGATCTTTTACTGAAATCACTATTCTAATTTTATTGCCAGTAGATCCACCAGTCGGTTACGTTCCAAGCATCGTAGTAATATGATTGATGTATTCCAATATAATTCCCACGCCTGATTTAAATTGATTTATAAATTAGATAATTGCATCCGTATTTTCTTTTCAACTTTTATTCTGCCACTTGGCTACTGAAGAAAATTCCATACATCTTAAATATAAAGACCCAACAGGCTTCATTTCGGCGATATAAACATTAATTAAATTAAGGGGATATTAGATCCCACATTGTTTTAAAACCGAATAAGAAACTCAAAGATTGGAATCAGAGAGTTTCATGCCGAATATAGTATAAAAAACTATAAAAGTATCGGCGAATACTAGCGTGAGCTAATGCAAGTAGTCCTAGAACGTAGTACAAACACGGGCAACTCGTTGCAAAGGTGGGTAAAGTTCGTATCGCTATTCTTGGTATTTTCCATAATGTAAAAACACATTTCCTAGGAAATGTGTTTTTTAATTAAATATTTTCCATAATATTTTCCAGAAATGTGTTTTTACATTATGGAAAATACCAAGAATAGCGATCTGAACTTTACCCACCTTTGCAACGAGTTGCCCGTGTTTGTACTACGTTCTAGGACTACTTGCATTAGCTCACGCTAGTATTCGCCGATACTTTTAAAGTTTTTTTTATACTATATTCGGCATGAAACTCTGATTCCAATCTTTGAGTTTCTTATTCGGTTTTAAAACAATGTGGGATTTAATATCCCCTTAATTTAAATAATTCCATACATCTATTTCAAAGTTGATTGTCTTTTTATTTCAGTTGAATTTTTCCATTAACTTGAAGAATCACTTGCATGTTGTGTTTTATTCTTTTAAATGTTCTCTATCCAATTGAAGTTTTGCATATAACCTAAAATATATTCCTTTCGTTATTATACTTTTTCCTTGACCCTGGTGTCACCTCACTGGATTTACTTCGCTTCGCTCATTCAAGCTGAGCAACAAAATGCCGACCATTCCTTTATCCGATACTACGCTATTCAGTATCACCTGCACACAGAGATCTCTCAGAATGCGATAAGAATATTTTGGAAAGCGACGAGAATTGCCCAAATACCTTTGCACTTGCTTTGCCTGTTCGAGGAAAGTATTTCAAAATGAAGATTTGAAGCACCTCATTATTCTGCCCGGATTCATATATAGCTCCGAGGAAATATTTCCTAGTGCTTGGAATGTCGTTTCAATTGCGAAATAATTTAACACGAGTCAGTGAAACACGTGCCAGAACATGATACCGTCAGTGTGAGACATTTGGCGCATATTACCATATGCGCGTCAAATCGATAAATGCGTGTGAAAAATCTCACCATATCCGCCAATACACACTTGAATTGTTAAGTTTCGTCTTCTTTTTTTTTTTTTAAATTAATCTGCGCAGTGATTGTTATTCACTTTCGTCTTTGATCAGGTCACTTGCGATTGCATGCTCAAAGCTGAAATTTTATTCATCTAATTCGTCTAACGTTGTGAAGAAACAACATTAAAATTAATCGCTCTATCCAAAAGAGTGCATTTGATGATTTTTATATAACGGAAATAAGAGAGAAAATACTTTCATTTTGAAGACTAACCTGAAACAATCGCATGAAAGCTACATGAACATTCTCAAGTACATCAAAGTTTAATTAATTAATCTTTTCCCTTGATATTTCCTCAGGTTCACGTCAGTTCCTCCGGAAGTCACATGGTGCTTTTTTTTCATATTATCTGAGTTAGAAAACAAAAAGCATAAGATGATCATATTTGGCTGCATTGTTTCCAGGCACCCGCAATCTGAAAACAGAACTGCTTCCAAACATCCACATGCCGATGGCGGCGGACGGCCGTGACAGATTACTAATGGTACCACTTTAAGGACGATCCTACGGTTCACTGGCACTAAAGCGCCCCTTTAACAACAGGGTGATGAGCTGTCACACGGTAATTTTCAGATTACCGTGTAACCCATCTGTCGAGAAGTTCTGGAGGTAATCACTTCCCTCAAGCTCGAGTAGAGAAGTTCACTCTAGTTTTGGAACACTGACAGTTAAATGCACACACTATATCAAAGAGTTGGCTAGAGAGAGAAAGAGAGAATAATAGCTGTTATAACTGTTTACTGTTATCGGTATATTACGTTTCATGCTATCTTCACTAACTTCGCAGTTGTTTTGAATATACTCGTGCAAATAGTGTCACGCTTTCATTGTTGACTAGCAAATCAGCATGACTTAATGGTGTGTGGAAAATGTTATAAATTCCTAAAATAATTTCGTTTTTAGCAGTGGACTCTTATTATAATAAGAATGCATGACTTCCAATAGATTTCCAACAAATTAAAATGAAATGTCCTTAAAGGTTGCTTTTATGGTTCCTACTAAACTGAATCAGATCTTATTGTGTCACGTCATGGAATCTCCAGGTTTAGTATTTGTTGTTGTCGTGTGGGGTTACCCCCCCCCCCCCCCAATTTTCCTCATCCCTCCCTTAGGACCGATTGAGGTTGTGTCCTCCCATGAGAGACTTGTATTTTGACTGTAATCCATGTGTGTGTGTGTTCACGGGCCGGTTTGCCTGTTCTAGGGGACGATACATCAGAGCAGAGTTTCCTGGAGAACTCCCACCTCTGTCACCGTATGAGACCGGCTAACTCATCTTTAGTCGAAAGAAACCAGATAAAGGTTCCTCACGTTATAGACGGGAATCGAATCCACGTCTTTCCGCCCAAAGGGTTTCGTCTATTCCGACTGAGCTACGGAGGCTCTGGTTTAGTATTTAAAAAATCGATTACTTTAGACTCAGTATTTTATTTCCATTTTAATTATGATGGTCTAATGTTTGCTTTGGTATTGAGAATTTTATATTAATCCAAGTAGGAAATATTTTTCAGACATGCTCCAGTCGATAAAGTTATACGAGGATAATCTGTATAAAAGTTTTTACCGATATTTACTGTGCAATTTATATTGATAAATAAATAATTGATAAACTTCATAATTTACTGAGCTGGTTTAAAACGTATGCGACTGTCAAATTAAAACTCAAAGGAAATTTGTTAATTTTTTTTTTAAAGTGAGATTGATTTGTTTCCAGTATATAATTATGGAACTACAAATATTTGTCATTTAATGTTTTTTTTCTCTTCTTTTTCCATCAATATAAGATTATTAATTTTCAGAAATTTTAGTAGCCTCATTTTATAAAGAAAAATAAAGCTCGCTGGGGATGTAACGGATTTTAATAGACTTATTAAGGATTTTTTTAAATGCATGCCGCGTAAAAAAACAGTATTTTTTACTGAGCGTAGAGAATCTGAAAACAAGGTTTCAGTGCTGTAGCACTAAAGACAAGCATTATTATCTACCTCATGTAACCGAAATAATTACAACTTTCTGCAAGGAATTAAAGTACGTGGATTTATATACAGCTGATTTTGCTCATAGGAAGAGTGAGATCAAACGTAGAGCGAGCTTCGAGCATCAAAGAATGACATGAACTCTCTGTGGAAATGCGATTAACATCACAAAGGAATAAATTGCAGGTATTCCTTTGGTACAAAGAATATTTGAATAACATATGACATGCGGCTTATTATCGGAATAATCCGCTTTGAACTTACTATGAGCATATATGAATACAAAGTATCAAATAGCTGTTTACGGTTTGCATGCAAATTTTAAATATCCTCAACATCTCCATACCACGCCATTTTTTATTTGATCTTTGTTGCAGTCAGTCATTTTTAGACAAGAAATTGTACTGAGTTTTCTAAAACTGTCTCTTTAAAAATAAAAGAAAATACTAAGAGAAGTTTGTTTAATACCAACTGAATGAATTCTCTTGTTTGACTTGAAACTGCCATACGAACTGAACAATTTTTTTGCCTGATTTTCGGATCCGATTAAATACCCTTCGAACTGTTTTTCATTGATTCTTTTAAATTCGGGACAACATTGGGTGTACAGTCATAAACTTAGTATATTTCATTTAATGTGTAACCAACAACAACAACAACTAGTTGGAGATTGGTGTAATCGCTGCTTCCTTTAGATACAAATAAAGTAAACGCAAAGAAAATAGCTGATTTTCTACTGAAATAACTGAATGTTGGATTTAATCAATGCGTAATGTGGACACAATTGAGAATATCTTCTTAGGGAACACGCAGAAATATTTCCAAATCGAATGGTGCTGAAAGGGATTCTTTGATTAGATAGGATTTCATTTAGATTCTTTAGTATAGGCGATTTAGTTATGTAGCTAAATGTAAATTAGTGAAGTGAAGCATGGGCATTCTCACAGCATTCAAAACAAACAAGCCCGCATTGTTGAGATGTACACTAAAAAGAAGCCAGGAAAAGCTGATGTCTATCTATAGAGTTAATAATAAACATAGCAAGTAGGCTGGATCTTTTTTTTCTTTTCCGGAGTATACATCGTGAGCAATCGTCATGACTACTAGTAGCAGTATTTGCAAATACATTAACTTATGGAGGCTCGGAATGCTTTTTTCAGTTTTTTATATTGTCACTGTATACAAAATTGAATTAAATCCATCTAGGAAAATTCTTTGAAGAGGAACAAATGGGCTTCAGAAGTGGCAGAGAAACATTTGATGCAATCTTTGTAATACACAGACTAGCAGGCTTTACAATAGAAAACAATTCTATTCTTTATTGCTGTTTCATCAATTTTGAACAGTCTTTCGATACAATAGGTAGAAAATACATGATCAAATTCCTTGAAAAAAACTAACCTAAATCCCTTTATAGTATTAATCTTATTATCAAGGCACGAAGTAAATAGTGAAATTTAATAAAATGGAAAAAGAAGAAATACATATTGCAAAAGGAGTTATGCAAGGCTATCCACTCTGACCATACTTATTTAATATATCTATTAGTAATGTCGTCGGGGAGGCTCTAGAAGAATGCACTGGTCTCTCAGTAAATGGAACCAACTTAACAAATATGCGGATGATATAGTCCTCACTAACAGCAAAGAAGATCTGAAATCCATGATTAGCAAAATAAACCAAATTAACAATAAATGTGAGTATATATTTTACTGAAACTAAAATAATGATAATAGGGAAAGAAAAGAAACTAGTTAATATTAATAATAAATATATTGAACAAGTAACTCAGTTTAACTGTTTGGGATCATTCATCACTGAAGATCTAAATTATATGAAAACAATAAAACATAGAATAGGTTTAGGTTGGTTTGTAATAGGAAAGCTAAATAACTTTTGGAATAGTAATAAAATAAGTAAACAGCTGAAATTAAAATATTCAACCCTGTGGTCCTCTACGGATCTGAAAGTTGGATAACAAAGAAAAAAGACAAAATAAAATTACAAGCGTTTGAGTCCAAATGTTTATGAAAAATAAACCAAACTAAACGGACTGAGAAAAAAGATCAATCAAATAGTGAGGGATGAATTAAATGACAAGGAACTAATATTAGACAAACTAAATAAAAAGAGATTAAAATGGTATGGGCATGTAAACTGAATGAATCAATAGAGATTATCTTGCATTGCCCTACAGGGACGGAAAACCATCAAACGGACAAGGGGTAGACTAAGCTGGATCACCAATATTAAGAAAGCTGCTCAGATCAGCAGCTTTCAAGATCTTTCAAGAAAGACTTTATTAAGAGAATAGTGGAGAAGATGGACTCATGAAGTACTCAAGTCATCTTGACAGAAGAGAATAATCATTCATATTGTCAGCTAATTGCGCGTATTTTTCTAGCTAGTTTTCCAGTTGTGTTGGATCAAAAACCCCGGGTGTTTCCAGGAGTATACCGTTGCCATCACACTCTGGGATGGTTTAGTAGTCCTTAAAAAAGGTTTGTGGTATCCTGGACAAACTTCGAATCCGGGTCTTTCCAGTTAAAGAACAAACGCGGTGTCTTCTCACTCAGTAGAGTGTAGTATTGTCGTGCAGTATTGGATTTTAAAATGCAAGCGTTTTTATAACTTAACTCATGACTTGCTATTGCCTGGACGCACGAACGTTTGTGTTTTTTCGTGAGAAAGAATCACGCCTTTTAAGTTTTCCCAATTCTACATATTTAAAAAAAAAAATTAAAAAAAATACAGCCGATCACTATTAGGGGTCAACGAATCCTGCAGGCAATTTGATATCTTGAGTGGTGGAAGTTTTTAATATAACTTGTATACGACAATTTGATTAGCTTAATGCATAATTCCCTTTGCTACCGCTTAGATTACTGTTATATCAATCATCACACAATTTTTTCATTAAGGTGTCTTCTGGCCGTCAATTTTCTTGCTAGGCCGAAACTTTTTCGAATTTCTTATCGCCATTCGGGATGATGGAAAGAGCGCACAAGTCACGGAGAAAAACTTCCCTGCTGCATTCCAAAGCTGAATGCCAATCTAATGGCCAAAATTATGAAAATCTAACGCATTCTCAGGTATTGAAGTCGTGGCCGCTTCCTGAAAATAGAAGATTGGTCTTCAACACGTTCGCCAGGAGATGAGCAAGTTCTTGCATACAATGAATGCTAGCGGAAACGTGAGCGAAATGTTCCGCCAAATTTCTCTGACTCTCAAGAAGTGGAGGCTTAACGTGGTGTGAAAATGGTTCGTGGGGAGCAATAATCAAAGACGATGACAGCACAAGCATTAGGACGTTGTTAGAAAGGCATTTACGATTATCACGCAACAAATGTTGCGTGCCGTCTTCAAATGTACCTGGCGACACATGCAGTTGTGCTAGCGTAATGAATAGCGTCACACGATTCGCTGTCTTGAAAGGTACAAAAATTTGGAGCCATTTGAAAGTCACTTCCTTAGTATATTTGCAACTTCACGTTTGGTGTTCGACAATTTTTAAACGAAAGGTGCGAAGCTTGCGAGGTAGTTCATAACAGAAGCAGTCTTACGTGTTTTTCTTTCTTTATTTTATTAATATAACTTTATTTATTGTTCTTTCAGTTCAGACAAGTTCCGAGATATTTCTTATACTTCGTAATAGTAACTAGCGTTGATGAAACATCCAAATATGTCTTTGTTATTTAGCTTGCATTCTATATTGGCAAAATAGACGAAAAAGGAAAAGAGAAACAAAAATTATTCACATGCAATCAGCCTTTTGAAGAATATATTTTTTTTTATTTCTATGATATTTTGATATTTTCATCTGGTGTGTTTGTTTTTAGATCGTATTAAGTTCGTATTTTGGAGCCCAGTTCAGAAAGGAGGAATGGAGGATCCTCAAATGATAATGGAAATTTTCCATTTTTACATAGATAAATATCTATATTCTAATATCGTCTAGAAACCGATTCATCTTTTTAAATGATCCTCAGCTGCAGATGAGTTATGCAATCTCATGCAGGATATGGCAGGTGTTCCACCTCGGAAAATCTGGTATTTTCATCCGCTGAGAACAGCTTCATTTAACAGATATCTTATATAAACGGGTTTGTTTATTATATTAATCCCATACATGGAAGGTTACTAAATATTATTATTATTACTTGACACTTCATAGGAATCTAAAGACGATGCAGGAAGGAACTTAACACACCGGCTACACAAATTCATCTTCCAACTATACGAACACTGTAATTCAAAATAGTATTGGAGTAATGTTCACGTGGATTTTCTCAAACATTCACAATTAGAAGTCCATTTTGTTTTACTGAGTAAATATATATCTGTACGTTTTAGTCTTCCCATTAAGCGAAGGAAATTCAGTTAGAATTAGTAGCAGATCCATTTAGCTAACCTTCATGAAGGATACCACTTGCGGTATTAGTCAATTACACTAGATTATCCACGTTATTACATCAATTCGTCATAGAGATAGTTAGAATTTATGAACAGATAATTGAATTTGATAATATCAGATCCTGATACAAAGGGTCTGAGGTGTGCTGTAAAGAGGGAAAGAAACAGAATGTTTATAATTGTAAATATATCTTTTGGAATATCTGATAAACGTTCTAAATAATATTCAGGTAACACACTAATTACGCTGAAAATAAAATTTTAATGCAGCTATTTTTAGGTATATATATATATATATATATATATATATATATATATATATATATATATATCTATATCTGTTTATATATATATATCTGTTTATATTAGATATAATAAATTAGGTTTCCCAGCGGAAAGCCAGTAATAATAATAATACAGACAGGAGATGGTTTATAGATTTAAACATTGCTTGTACGAGGGTGGTCTGAAGCGTTTTCTGCCTAACAATGGAAAATAAAAATTCACAATTTCAAAATTATTTTTATTTTCCAACATAATCTCCCTTTTAGACTAATATATTTATTCCAACGATGCTCCAGCACCATTAGAAGTATTATCCCTGTATTGGTGCTAAGTGACATCTGCAAAACACTCCTCTACAGCTGCAATCACCTTGATGCGAAGAAAAACGCTGACCAGCGAGGAAAAGTTTTAGTTTAGGGAAGAGACGGAGGTAAAAGGGAGACAAATCTGGGGAATAGAGTGGATTTTCCAACAATTAATTGTGCATATCCCTTAAATTTCTCATCGCCAAAAGGCGATGGGAAATTTAACACCTTTGTGGGCAGGTGGATTGTCCTGATGAAAGATGATTTTTTCCCTTTTTTTTTGTCTAGTCTAGTTAAAAGATCGGAATAATATTCCCTGGTTATCGTTTTACCCTTTTCAAAATAATTAATAAACAAAATGTCTTTAGCATCCCAAATCATCGATGCCATGAACTTTCCTGCTGATGGAACCGACTTTTTCTCTGGCGCTGTACAACCGGCTTCTGTCCACTGTTTTGACTGCTGTTTGGATTATGGTGTGTAATGGAATCCAAGTCTCATCCATAGTAATAAATCAACGCACAAAAAATCAGTTTTATTCTTGTTAAAACTCTCCGAGTACTCTTCAGAGATTTTCATGCGAGTGCGTTTTTGATCTGCTGTGAGCAAGCGTGGCACCCATCTTGCGCAAAGCTTTTTCATTTGCAATTCTTCATGCAAAATATAACCTACACGTTCTTTTGAAAGCTTATAGTCTCTGCAATTTCACGTACTTTGATTCGCCGGTCATCCAATACCACATCGTGCACTTGATCAATGATTTCTGGTGTTGTTACACTTCAAGACTGGTACGGCCACGATTAAACTCAGCCCATTTCTTAATCCGTTTTCTTCCCCTTCGTTTTCCAAATCGAAAACGAAGGGGAAGAGTGTCCATAAACTTTTATGAACTTCGAATGAATTGCTTTTGGCGTTAAAACTTCTTTTACAAAGAATTTTATAACCGCACGATACTCTGTTTTATACATATCAAGGGATTCAGACAACACTTTTGCTACAGACAGTGTATAAAACAAACTACTTGATAGAATGACTTGCAATTTCACATGGATGCTTATGACACATGTACCAACTTACAACAAAAATCTTGCCGATGGTGTTGCCATCTATGGTCGAGGCCGAGAACGTTTCAGATCACCCTCGTATATTAATTCCTACCTACTTGGTTATATATTAATCCCTATCTCATTACACAATGGGAATGTGACCATTCTCATTGTGCATTTTTACTTCGTTAAGTAGCAGTTTTAGCATAATTATTAATGTCAAATATGAAGGGGATAATCGGTTATTATTGTGTTTGGATAAATATCTGTATTCCAATATCATTTTATACTTTTAACGAAGTCTTTTATTCGCTGATAGATCAACATTTTGTTAGGCTGTGCAATATTTCCATTTTGTCTTTACGTTAAAATGAGATAAGCACTAGTTAGCATTGGATATTGATTATGCTTAAGAAAACAAAGCTTGAAAATAGCTTTCAAAAACTTCAGTAAGAATATTTCACATAAAAAAATATGATTTTATTTTACTTAAAAGAGATATTGATAAAGAATTTCGTAATATCCTCAAAGAAACCTCGAAATTATTTCAATCTAGCTGATAAGTAACATACTGTCTTCAGAAGCAAAGCAAAAGGATTATTTTGGCTTTGCTGTTAGGGAAGTTTCCTTTATTGTAAAGAGTTACAAAGAGCAATAAAAGGCATCAAAAAGGAAGTGTTGTTTAAATTTAAATAGATTTTGATATTTTTCGTTGAAAAAGCAATTAGAAGAATATCCTCAGAGGCATAACCAAGAATTCAAAGAGTTAATTCGCATTATGAATTTAAAAAATAATTTCTAAGATATTAGTGAGTAATATGGAGAAAGATTTAATCATGATATCAATCATGCTGTATTTTAATATAGCAGAAGTGCTGGGATAACGTGGAACGTCAACATTACTGATTTAAACAGTATGATCTTGAAGTGTGGAAAAGTTAAAAGTAAAACTTTTTTATGTGTTTATAGCATACATTTTTATGACAAATGTGTATGGTGTGAAAATTAAAACTATATTTGAAGTTCGAAACTGCGACAGAAATTTAACTAACGTTAATTCTCGTTGTTTCAACCGAATTATCCATGTTAACGTAAACTGTTATATTTCCTATTAAATGCGATGTCTGCTGTTCAAATAATGAAGTTGAGATCCTATAATAATTTTGTGAAGCAAAGGCGAGACTAAGAGCATCTCCTTGTCTTCTTGCATTAGCACAAGACAGGGTGTATCTAAATTGCATTCTCTTCCTGATATACGCTTTAACAGAAAATTCCTCACTTAATTTTAGATGAACACATATTAATTCTGATCTATTACGCTAACGGTCCTGAAGTCTACTAATGATTAAATTATGTTTTTGAAGAAATTATTAGCGTTTTTTTATAATAAAACAAAACAGCTGAGGAATATTTCTTATTGTTTATATAGCAAAGGCGGAACGAAAATTAAAGGCCGAACAAATCGAAGCACGGAAAATCGGTTCGCTATTATTTTCTAATTAACTCTACTGACATCATTAGTAAGTGTCTCTCTAATATTATAGTGGGCAGCATTTTTAATACTTGAGTCTTTCCTCTTCTTTCACACATTCCACAATCTTTCACCTCTACGAACATCGATCTGTCTGCTTTTCTGCTGTTTTTTTTCTTCCACAAAACTTTCCTGCTGATAGAATAAGAAGATTTAATTCATCAGTTTTGGCCTTGCGGATAAAAGTAAGTTGCCTTCCTGTTGTCGTTTTGGCTTAAAAGGAATTTGATTAGCAATATTCTGAACTCATCTATCTCTGCTTGCTCATGACGGATTATTTATTGTTCGATCAATACAAAACTGATTTCAATAACAAATTCGAACGGTTTGAAGTTTAAATTGAAAGTTTTGCACGGAATAAATTTTATAGTGAAATTATGACAGTTTGCGAAGACACCAGATGTTGGATATGGGTGCCTTTATTCCCCAGCTTACGGCAGTACGCTAAAGAGTTTAAGCTTCACTTTTGATGTGAAATGGTGTGTGCGTAAATATTATTTCTTTTGTAGTTCAATGCGCTACACTTACTTATTTCTTCAGCACATTTATTGATGTTTAATTAAAAGAGTTGCAAGACACTTAAATTCTATTCTTGAATAAGAAATGCAAATGCTGAAATAAATGGAACTCGGATATTTATTTTAGCAGACACAAAGTAAAGATATGTCGTCGAGTAAAGCGAATACCGTAAAAATAAATTGCACGTTACATAAATTATTTATTTTTATTCATTTTTAAATTCTATCAGGAAGTTTTAAGATTGGCTTACTGTACTATTAGAAACCCATACGAATAAATATCGAAAGTAAGATTCAGAACTTTAATGTAATTTGTTAAATAAACTTGATTTTATTTCATTAACGATACTGGTTTTCTCCCATGTGCCATTCATTTCAAGATAAAAATCGTTTTTGTGCATAAACCTTTCATTATATGAAATGAAACATTGAAATTGTGTATCAACATTTGAAATCATATGCAATTAAATTTTATATTTTTATGCAAATTCCACTAATAAAAAGCCGACAGTCTATATTCTGTAATCTATAGTATTAGCCCATGAATAGGCGAAGGGTTATCTGGAAGGGTTATTTTCTTAGAAATCAAAGATAGTAGTCTGGCACCACGAAATGAGGTTCATCTCCCATCTAAAGACATCTTTGCCGAATGTAGTATTCGAACTCACAGTCAGTGAGCTCGTAGGGAATTTTATTAAGGTGGAATTTTAATTCTGTTTGAAACAGTGCAAAAATCCTATATTGACTGGATTTATATCGGGGTCCTGACTTCGTATGCATTCGTTTTCTAAATATAACACAGTGAAGGGAAAGGATACAATGAAAGATTGTGAAGGAGTGATTCCGCCCTTCATAGCACGTTAGCCGAGCTTCATTTAGTGGACTAGATTTTACATACACTGCTTCGAAAGAAGTCGCCATAGTATCAGAAACAAACAGCCATGCCGCCCACCTTAATAAGATGTATGACTTCCTTTTGCTGCAGCGGGATTACTGCTGCAATCCTACCAGGCATACCTTCCACAAGCGTACGTTAGTGATCAATGGGAATATTGGACCATTCTTCCTGTACTCATCTAATGAGGTCCTGGACTATTGTAAGGGGACGTTTCTTGACCACAACCTACGCTCCAGTTCATATCACATGTGTTTATTGGGGTTGAGGTCAGGGCTCTGTGGAGGCCAGTCAACAGTGGTAACGCTCATGTCCACAAACCACGCACTTACAGCCTTATAACACGGTGCTAAAAGAAACAATGCTCAGTTCCGTAGAAACGCCAAGAAATAGGAAGCATTTCAGATTTCAGTGTTCGGAGCACCATATAGCGATAATAATTAAATAAATTTTTAATATATATATATATATATATATATATATATATATAGAGAGAGAGAGAGAGAGAGAGAGAGAGAGAGAGAGAGAGAGAGAGAGAGAGTTTGTGTATGTGTTAGCCTAGTGGTTACGCGCTTCGCAACCATATGCTTGGGGAAGGAGTGTCCTAGGCTCGAGTTCCCTTCCCCCTGCTGTCCACGCCCACGTGGACAGCAGGGGTTTTTTCCCCAGCTTTTCCTCCCGCAAAGCTGGCAAACCTGCCCTGTGAATATCACTGGGAATAAGGAGCAACCAACCTATTCCGCGGGATTATCGGTTACGGAAGCTTATGCGGTAAAATGTGTACGCCTGCGCGAAAGCGTAGCATACGATGATGATTATATCTAAAATATAATACGGAAAATCCTGCTCCAGAGACGAAAATATAACTTTTTCTCAAGCTGAGCTTTGTTATCACAGAAGGTAATCACAAATATCCATGCTTAAGTTAGGATTAGAACTGCAACTTTGGTTAGACAGTCGGTAGGCTGTCCACTTTGCGATTAGGTCGGCAAAGGAAATTTATGCCGTGCTTTAGAGGAGTCATTAAGTATATGGTATCTTCAAGAAAAACCGAATATGTTAGATCAAGAACCTCGCTAGTAGAGTTCTTTACCCAAGAACTCTACTAGCGGTTTCTAACTACTGTTATTACATGAATCGTTACGATTTGTGAATCAACATGACGTTATCAGTAATAACGTCATGTTGATACCGTTTTGAAATCATGTAGAAGTCAACAACATATCATCATTTGTTGAATACACTGTACCAAGAAAGTACTTGCCACCGTGCTGTATTGAGAATTGTTATTAGTTTACTCTTGATAATATACGCGGTAACTCTTCTACGATATTATTTATGCTCAGTTAGTTTAAGAGCTCTTAACGCAACTTGAATTGCAAATTCTTAAGTTAGCTTTCGACGCAGAACAGAGCTCATGGCTGGATAGTATCGTTTTAAGCAGTAACTAATCCCCTTCCTCAATATGCGGGAAGGATTAGTTACTGACAGTATATCTTAATCGTCCTTGCAGCTGGATTTAATAGGGTGGGGTTATGGCCGAAGTAACTAAGCTCATGAAGAGAGTTTTTAACGTCTGTTAATTGCTTGCGAGTAGCAAAATCTCTTCGCCGTTGCATGAGATCGATAAAATTACTCTTAGGTAAAACATTCAAGTTCCTCCAATCGTTGACGGGATTTGAACTCAGTTCTTTCCGACTCAAAGAGAGTCTTCTTGACTGCTCGGGGTAGGTTATTCCTGCTGCAGCAAAAAAAAATAAAAAATAAATAAAAAAGACTAAGAAAATTTATTTTGAATGATTTATTAACGAGATATTAAAATATAGCATCTACTAGTCTCATTCTCATAAAAGCGATAGTAAATTTTGAAACTTCTTAAGTTTCTATTTATTTTGGCTTAGGAGAGATCGGTTTACAGTAGCCTTAATATTAGTCACTAATAAATCTTCTATTTCCCCTCTATTCCATTCGAACAGCCAGGCTGTTCGAATGGAAAGCCCTTTCCCTCTTTTATCATGATGATTAAACCATCGGACGATGATTTTCATCGCCTGATGTACGATTCCTTCTCCTCCGTCTAGGATGGGTTGCGTCCCCTCCTAATGAGGGGTTACTAGCGTATTAATGTAGCCGGTTCGCCACTCCTCTGCTGCATCCCACTGGGGGGGGGGGGGGAATACCCTGCTGTCCACGCCCAAGATCGGCTAACTAGGCTATGGCCGAGGAAGATCCTTAAGCTTCCCACGTCATCAACGAGAATCGAACTTAGGACACCCCCTTCCCCAGGCATAATGGCTGCGAAGCGCAAAGCCACTAGGCTAACCGCGCGGACTGATGTACGGTTACTGTCCTGAAAACTGGCTCTCAAAATTTCATATTAGCATATACGATATTAATTAGTATCTACTATAATACTAATATATACATGTGCACAACCTTTCTTGGGCGTAAGAATAAACACTAAACGTTTGTCATTGATTAAAAAATATATATATTAAAAAAACAACATAAATTTCTCTGAGCAATCACGCAATGTTGGATCATATTTTCCTTCTATACTTTCTAGCGTAGTATCGACGAAGTGCATTGTCGATATGATATTTTATTTAATATGAAGGTTAAATTATCATAATTGTCATCATGTAATTATTGTATTTCACTGAAAGTCAGTTAGTCAAAGAAATGAAAGATTTTTTTTTTCCCTTCCGAAACTCTAGTGTTATATTTCGAAAAACGGACAAACTCAGAAAATATACGTAATTAACATAACATAATAATTCGTTGGTTTCACAGCTTTCAGACGTGATACTACCAAGCAGCCAATCAATTTCAGGATGGCACGGGGGGACAAAAAAAGATAAAAGGAAAGCCAAGATATTGGTTGACTGATTGATGCACACACTACTACCTTATAAGATCGAGAATATTGGATACACGGGAGATAATTAACTGAGACGAAAGTTGTTGATAGCTATGAATACTGAAATCTTAATTATATTGGAACAAGACAGTGCTTTTCTCTCGGAAATGAAAACAAATTCTGCTCCTCGCTGCGACGGAGGGCGTAGCAATACCGGAAGAGAACGCTTTACTAAACTTTTATAGATAACTTGGTTTAAATAGTCTTGAGCAAATGGAGCTGCTCCTACAACGCGGGTTAATGATAACTAAATGGACTTGGCTCGTTTAGCTGATTGTAAAGCGAAATTGTTCAGTGTTTACACATACCGAGATTGCTGGTCGCGACTCGGGCCGTGTATTTGTGGAATTAGGATGCAAATTGAAATAGAGTAGAAAGTTCTGTGGCAGCATCCTTAATTCCTTGATTAAAAAAAAAAAGCATGCATGTTTGAAAAAAAAAAAAGGAATATTATTAGTAAATTAAGAAAATTTACAAGATTAAGTTGCTAAATCAAAATGAGAAATTGAAAATCGCCATTTAAAACAAATTTCTTTTCATAATAAATTTTTATATAATTTCGCTTATAATAATTGTAAGAATTTTGATGTGCTTTTAAGCGTTTTTCAAAATGACCTACATGCTAAATTCGTTTTGTTGGTCTTCCGAATATCTGCTATAAAATGTTGCCCAAATTTCCGATCATTAGTAAAATTTATAAACCCGTCATGCTGTTGCTATAAATCGTATTTTGATAGTAAAGCGACTTGAAATTATACAAGTAACTGGTCGCCCAGAATTTATCAAAATTAAGATAATATAGGATCTCTCTTAAAATGGGTGCAGTTCGAGTTTTGATTTTTATCAGATGAGTTTTTGTATGGAAACTTTGATACCATAGTTTTTTTTTTGCTGCAAATCATAATAAACTTAAACTTTGCCAAAATTATGCGGGCATCTCCCATTTTTGAAGAGCAATACGACCTAAGGACAAACTCCGGGAAGAATATTGATTCACAGTATTCTTCACGCCTATTCTTCATGGTTTTGTGGTACAACGAATTTCAAAGATGAAAACGTAATGGCAGGCATTCCGCTGACAAAAAAACGTAATACAGAATAGAAAAGCCGATAAAGCAAATGCATGTCTAGAAGCGATTTCTGCAATTGGGCATTTCATTCCTCCACAGATCTGTGGATTCTCTCAACTAGAGCTAAGTGGACCCACAGCTAATCCTCATTTTTCCAAGCTTGGAGCGTCCTACTATGTGCAGTTACGTCATCATTATCATCTACAAGCGAGACTGATTTCCACAACTTGGACAGTATTTTTATTTACATCAATGCACTATCTTAGACAGTTAACCACTAACGTTATTTTTTAAGCCAGTGGAAGTACTATTCCCTTATTTAGTAACACTTTCTGCTATCATAATGAAGGAGATATGAATCTTTTGATGTTTAACTGCCAGTAAGCGAAACTCTACTCTGACTAAGATCTATTGAGTTTCATACCGAAAACCTATCGGCAAATCCAAGTGTAAGTAACCACTTGGTAGTGCAACACCAAGGCAACTCGAATCAAAGGTGGAGCAAGCGCCCTCACTATCCTTGATATTTTCTCATAATGTAAAAACACAGCCCCTAGGGGATGTAATACTGTAATTACATTATGAGGAGAGGTCACTACCCAGACCGGTTTCAACCTTTTTTGAGGTCTCATCAGTGAGTAGGTAGACCTGGAAGATAACAAGGTTTAAGTGAAAAGAACTTACATACCTTCACTATACGAATGCCATAAAGGTGTGCTTGTATATTATAACATAGATTGAAAGCCAAACGATAGCAGAAAGTTGAAAGCCAAACGGATTTCATCTTTCTGCTATCGTTTCACTTATTCGCTCCACATATATTGGAGGAGCTAGATATTCAGGTCAAAGTGCAAAGTGGAGGGATTTATTTTTCCTCTTTATGCCTAGTTTACTGCTGGTAAAAACAACTGCGTACAGCATGAGGTAATGTTTTTGCGATTTCATACAGCGACGACTAGAAATATCTGCTTCATCTCGTTAACTTTCCTCATACGCTTCTTTAGTGCAGTCGCACCATTGTCCTTAGGTTCATAAGAAATTATTTATAATTCCGTTTAAGACGCACGAAACCTTTATATGAACTTTATGCTGCAGATGACTTAACTGCTCTTACAGGAATAGGGACATTTTCCATCCGAAAACGCACGTTTTTATCCACTCCAAAAATACAGAAGGAGCAGTAGACTTTTGATAAAGGATTATACTAGCGTCCTATAATAGCATCAATTAAGTTTGGGAAATTTGTAAGTTACATGAATTAACAAATTACTAAATACATTTCTGCAATTAACTATAGTAATCCATTAAGCTTAGATTTTTTAATGGCAACTAATATGGGAGATAACATTACTGTTAACCAGCAAAGGCATGAATGAATGTTTTACATTTTATTTTCGTGTACCTTGCCACGCTTAAGCTTACCTGAGTTAATTTTAAGCCGTAGGTCCCTAAAGGGTCAAATCTATGTAAACGGGAAGAGACCTTCACATAGTCTTAAAGCCTGTTAAGACTACGTGAAGGTTTCTTCATTCATTCATTCTCGCATTCCTTTTTAAGAAATGCGCAGAACCAGGGCTTCTGACTTAATGTCCGATCTTCACTTTCTCTTGGCCGACCGATTCTGGATACTGAACCAAAGAGGATTGGCTGTGAGTATGGGATTCAGCTGACCAAATTGTATTCCTAGTGGCTGAAGTAAACTTAAATTGATGGTAAAACTTCAGAATTTCATGCTGGTTTGGGAGTCACCCAGTTAAATAAAGTCACCGCAGTTTTCGTCAACGAACCAGAGAAAACAGTAACAAAAAATCGTTACTGGAACAAATCCCAACTTATATCGACAGAATTCAAGATGATTATCATCTTTCTAAAAATATGAACGGAAAATAATTGGACCGAGGAAAATTATTTAACAAGTAGCAGATCGACATAATAGGTGTTACGACACAAAGAAACAAAAATAGGCCAGAATCTTTTTAAGCAAAACGAAAGATGTTGTATTCGGGCAATTACAATCACGGAAAAGGAGCAGCAATATTATTCCTCACAAAATATGAAGATAATCTTCTTGAATGCAGGTAATATCAAGGTGAGTGATATGGATAAACATCAATGGGAAACTGAACAATGAGACTTATTTATGCCTACGGCCTCACAAAAGGTTATACTAAGGAAGAAGTTGAGAAATTTTTCGAGGCATTAGAGAAGACAGCAGATACAAAGAAAAGGAACTCGGACCTGTAGATTAAGTCGGAGATTTAAATAGCAGAGCCGGAAATGATTACCAGATATATAAAAATGTTTCGAGAAAATTTAGAATAAAGAGCAAATCTAATAATAATGGTAAGCACCTGCTCTATTTCTGTTCCTGACGTGGACTTGTCATTACAAACGCCATCTGCCGTAGTAATGTGCACATATTCACATGGACAGAAGAAATAAGAAAAATCTCATTCATTATGTTATTGCTCACAGCAATTTTTTCACGATGGGAAAGGACAGAAGAGTATACAAAGGATTTGAAATCGGAAGTGGTCAGAGTTTTGAAGAGAAAAATTGAATATCACATGGAAAAAAAGAACGAATAATAAAATTTTAAAAATATACAAACTTGATCAGCTTTCATGAACTGTAGATTCGATTATACATATTATTCAAGAAAAAGCGAAACGATTTGAAAACAAGAACCAGACCTTGAGTAAAGTGGCAGACTCTGAATAAAACATTGACTGATAAGGCCAGGGAGGAATGTGGCCAGGTTTTCGATCAATTGCGTTTCGATGAATTGTCTTTTCGATTAACTGCTCATCGGTGAATTGCTTTTTCGGGGAATTGTCTTTCGATGAATTGCTTTTTCGATTAATTGTTGTTCGATAAACTGATTTTCGATGAATTGTTTATTCAGTGAATTGCTTTTTCGATGAATTGTCTTTCGGTAAACTGTTTTTCGATGAATTGTCTTTCGGTAAACTGTTTTTCGATGAACTCTCCGGATACTGGCCAGGTTGTCTACAAGGAGAGAAAAATCATAACTTCATGAAGGTAAAGGGACAGTGATGTAAAAAGAAGAACGTTTATTGAAGGTTCCTGGCAAGTGAGACAGCTTTATGCTCTGTGAGAGTATAGATAAAATATAGAAAAAAAAATGTTTCGAAATAGAGGAAAATTTTAATTTTTTTACAATTTCTTCCGAAAATTATATAAATTTTCCGAAAACTTTTACAATTAATATTAATCAAGCGGCATTAATCCTGATATCAGAATCGGATTTGCACTTGTTTCAGCTTTGTACTTTATACAGATGATGCTATACTTTAAATAATTATAGTACACGCCTGCATATTCCCTTGCTAAATTCAATGACTGAATTTGGCAATGAAAACCAGCATTGAAAATGAAACTGTGAAAATAGATAGAAACATTAGAAAACTTCAAATGCATTCTCATTGAAGAATCTACAAAACAAATATAACATTTAACCTATTTAGGTGTAATTTTCAGTAAAGAATGCAAATTAAATATGGAAATACACAACAGAATGAGCAAAGCTGGTATGGTTGGAAATCGTACAAATCAGTTTATATGGAATTAGATAGAAATAGTATTTTGACTAAACTAACTGTATCAAGGACAGTGATCAAGACGCTGTACAATTTTAATTTACGGATCTGAGAGCTGGGTTAGAATTAATACAGATGATCAAAGGCTGGACACCACATGTATGAGAGTTCTGAGAAAAAATAGAAGACTGAAAAGATGGTATCACATTGACAATATTAGGATGTAACTTGACATCGTTAGAATTCAGGACTGTGTGACAGAGGAAATCTGATGTGGGCATCATCACTGAAACGGGAAGAGACATTTCCCCCTTTGAGAGAGGGGGAAATGTTAGCAAAACAACTGATTTGATTTGTTTTCTTATAAACAAGAAAGAAATGAAACATTCCAGGAGGAATGAAGACCTTGTTTCATTTGCTAATTTATTTTAATAAAAAAAAATACTTGCTTAATTTTTAAATCATTGAAAGCTTAGTCATTCCGATCCATTCTTGCGCAATTTCGATATTCCGTGTTTAGCTGCCGTAACCGAAGAGGTGGAGTAAAGAAATGCATATAGATAATCGATTTCAACTCTAAAGCATGCGGTTAGAAATGTTTATATTCGGCAAGTTTCAAGAGTTTTACTCCTTTACAAACTCTTTACTTAAATTATTTCTCCCTTTTCCTTCAATCCTGTCAATAACCGTCTTCCTTGTCCTCTTATTCCTACTCAGTCTGTTCTGTCCACTTAACTTCTCAAACAAAGTATGCTGTCAACATACAATATGCACAAATTACAGATGTTCCTTTACTAATAGAAGGATCGCGTGCCTAGCGACGTAACAACGCATCCTTTCCAAGAGAGAGAAGTGTTACTAACTCTAAACACAATTCGTCTTCTGGAATGACAGCTCATTTCCTCGATAATAAACAAGCTGCGGAAAGAAAGTCTGCTAGAAAATTGCGCCCTTTAGAGCCATTTGTAGATTGCAATCCATCGAATTACATTTTTGTGTACTTTGCGATTTAGCTGAAAGTAAACCCTGGCGAGGTATTATTGCATTCTTCTAGATTGCTTTGAAATTATGTTTGTTTTTGCCAGAGTTGTTGTGGTGGGAAAGAGATGTAGTCTACATTTTGCAGTTAAATATCACCCAAGTAAATTCTCCTGTATATGGCGTTTTCTAGCATTAATGAATACTTACCTGCATATCAAGAATATAAGGGATGCAATTTTTTTTTCCCTTTTAAATCTCGCCATAAAGATAGTTTGTGTATTCATTGAAAAAAAAATATTGTGTATGTCGATTTGTACTAACAGTCCAAGTTGTTCATTATTCTCTTGGTGTTCTTCAAATCAAAAGTATTCGATGTTTTATTTAGTTACGGAAATCAGGACCACATGGAATTCAACCTGTATGTTATCACTCAAACAAGAAAACGTATATACTTACAATTGGCTTGGATAATTTTTGTTGGATTAAACATACATGGGATTGTTTCGAAGAAGAAATATTTTAATGGGCAGTTCTTTCTTTTCATTCTTTCAACGTTTTTGTAAAGAATAATAAAACGAAAATCCTTATATATTAGTTTAGGTGTAATACACTAATTGAAATCGGTATTGGGGCACTTTTTGGAATGAAACTGCATATAGATGCTCGTATATTGACGATTCACTATATTGTTCAGCAGTGTTTCGGTGAGTATGACGGTGACTTTCACCATTTTCCTGCCACCACCACCACACCACAAAGCTCGGATCGGAACCCCATTGAGAAGGCATGTGAAACGTTCGAAAACAGATCCGGGAGGAAAGTTCTCTTCCATCAAATCTGGGCCAGTTAAAGGACGTGTGTTGAACTCAGGGTATGTTCTAGACATAGATACAATCCAACACCCTGTGGAGTCTATGCCTAACTACATTTGCTATAACTTGGGCTAAAAGAAGTCCAACACCTTTATTTATTATTAAATAAAAGCTTCTAATTTAGTGGCCAGTACCTGTGTTTATATCAACATAACTAATATTTTATTTCTTCTGTAATCAAAGCATAATTTTATTGGTAATTTGGCAACCGAAACTTTCGAAATCTACGGTAGAGTTTAGTGCAGTGGATAGTTTAAGAGTTAGTAATCAAAGAAACCTCCTGCATTAACCAAGTATGTAACATTTTAATCCGCTCCAGACCGCTAAATAAGCATGTTGGAAATGATGCCACTGAATAATCTTCCACTTACTGTAAGTCACAATGAACCGTATCACAATATGATTTGAAGCTGCAGCAGTTCTTAAAATTAATTCCACAAAATTTTCTTTTTTAAGAAATGGAATAAGGGGGGGAAAGGCAAAGGAACTGGGAGATGGATATAAATTGTTCTACTCTGGAGCGAATAACGAGGGAAGAAATGGTGTAGGAATTGTGGTGTGTGTCAGAATGAAGGGTGAAGTACTGGAAGTGGGTAGAAGGAACGACAGGATCATGCGAATGAAATTGGGTCTTGGAGAAGAGCGGGTGGTTGTATTATGTGTATATGCTCCGCAAGTTGGTTGTACAGCAGAGGAGAAACATGAGTTCTGGAACGTGTTAGATGAGGGAATTGGAAGAAAATGAGATGTGATTGTCGGAGGAGACTTGAACGGACACATAGGAAGACAGAATAGAAACTGTGAAAGGGTGCATGGTGGCCACGGAGTGGGAATGATGAACCAGGAAGGAGAGAAGATTGTGGACTTTGCAGTAGCGTTTGATCTGGCAATTGTGAACTCATTTTTCTACAAGAGGGAAGAACGTTTGATAACATTTACGAGTGGTAACATCAGTTCACAAATTGACTACATTTTGACTAGAAGAAAACATCTTAAGGTTGTGACAAATTGTAAAATAATTCCAACAGATCAAGTAGCACAGCAACACCGACTGCTGTGCGCAGACTTTAAAATAAGATCGAAGATAAGAACCTCTGGATGCCATGGGATGAAGACAGTTAAGTGGTTTCGCTTAAGAGGAGAGTGTGAGGAATCGTTTTAGGGAGAGGGTGTTAGAGAGGATTTCGGATGGACTGGAAAGTGTACAAGATTGGTGGAAACATAATTCAAAAGTAATCCTGAGCTGTGCAATCGAGGTGCTTGGTGAGACATCTGGAAAGATTAGAGAGCAGAAGGTTGGTGGTGGAATAATAATGTACAAGTGGCAGTGACAGCTAAGAGGAAGGCAAAGCAGAAGTGGGATGAGTCAAGAGTGGAATTGGACAGAGAAGTGTATAGAGAGAGAAAGCAAGAAGCCAAAAGTGTTGTAGCACAGGCGAAGGCCATGGCATATCAAGATCTGTATGATCAATTAGAAACAAAGGAAAGACAGAGAAAAATTTACCAACTAGCGAAATGTAGAAATAAAGCAGCAAAGGACATCTTACATGTGAGGCAGATCAAAGACGCTGAAGGAAGAGTATTATGGAGGGATGTGGACATAAGAAACAGAGGAAGAATATACTTTGAGGGACTTTTGATTGAGGAAAATGCAAGGACTCACAGAGAAGATGGGCAGCATTCTGAGGGGATAGTGCAGAACATCAGTAGAGGGAGAAGTGATGGAGGCCATGAAGAGGATGAGGAATGGAAAATCGGTGGGCCCCGACAGGATTCCAGTGGAGGCATGGAAGGCACTGGGGAAAGAGGGAATTGACCTGCTGTGGGACCTGTTCATGAAAGTTTGCCAACAGGAAAATATGCCCGAGGAATGGAGGGAGAGTACTCTTGTCCCCATCTACAAGGGTAAGGGGGGATGCACAAGACTGTAAAAATTACAGAGGAATAAAGTTGATGTCCCACACAATGAAAATCCTAGAAAGGGTTCTTGATGGTAGATTGAGGAAGGAGGTGGAGATTGCAAAGGAACAATTTGGCTTCATGCCTGGTAGATCAACAACAGATGCTATCTTTGGGTTACGGCAGATGATGGAAAAGTATCGAGAGAAACAAAGGGAGCTACATCTGGCATTTATTGATCTGGAGAAAGCATACGATAGAGTGCCAAGGCAAGAAGTCTGGAGGTGTCTGAGGGAGAAGAAGGTTTCGGAGAAATATGTCAGATTGCGGGAAATGTACAGAAATGTGAAGACAAGTGTTCGGACCTGTCTGGGACAGACAGAAAGTTTTCAAGTAACAGTTGGCTTGCAACAAGGGTCAGCATTAAGTCCGTTTCTGTTTAATATTGTGATGGAGGTGGTAACAGAGGTGGTGAGAGAAGATGCGCCTTGGACAATGTTGTATGCAGATGACATCCTGCTCTATGCAGATTGAAGAGAAGAAGCGGAAACTAAGCTGGAAAGATGGAGAAAAGTACTAGAAGAGAGAGAGAGGTATGAGACTGAACAGAAGTAAGATAGAGTATATGTGTTGCACAGTGGGCGGCGGACAGGAGACATCTGGAGCTGGAAGGAAATGTCATCAAGAAGGTGTGAGACTTTAGATAGGTTCAACAGTGGAAGAAGATGGAGGAGCTGAGAAGGAAGTGGGATGCAGGATACAAGCGGGTTGGAGGAGCTGGAGGGAGATGGCTGGAGTGTTATGCGATAAGAGGGTGCCGATCAAAATGAAATGCAAAATCTATAGGACAGTAGTGAGGCCAGCTATGACATATGCTATAGAAACTGTGGCCCTGAGGAAAAATAACATCAGCAGGATGGAAGTAGCAGAGATGAGAATGCTTAGGTGGATGTGCGGTGTGACCAGAAAGGATCGTCTGAGAAATGACTGTGAGGGGAACAGTGAAAGTTACGAACTTAGGAGCGAAAATACAGGACGCAAGGTTGAGATGGTTTGGTCATGTGATGAGGAGGGAGGACGAATATGTGGGAAGAAGGGTCATGCAGATGGATGTGCAAGGAAGGCGGAAGCGGGCGGCCAAAGAAGAGATGGAGGGAGCTGGTAGAAGAGGACTTGCGGATGAAGAACTTGGATGTGGTGGCAGCCCAAGACAGGAAGGTGTGGAGGAGATGCATTATGAACAGTGACCCCACTTAAGTGGGAGAAGCTGCAGAAGAAGAAGAAGAATTAGGCATGCAGTATTATATATTATATTACTATATGCATTGTAATCGATCGACCTTTGTTGTTCATAGTATAATGCATTATAATAGATTTATTATCATCGTTTCCTAGATAGCGAAGACGGTGCATATTATTTCAGAGATTATTTACAAAAAACAAAAAAAAAAACCGATCACTAATATTGAACTACAAAGCATCGACAAGGAATAATCCTTGAATTTGTTGGAATTATGCAGAGTTGATTAGGGCCATTATTTCTAATGACCTTAATACTTCCATACACTGCTATAAATCTTCCATGTATTTCTTTTCGTGTTTTCATGTGTTTTATTTTGTTCTTTTCATCACAAGAACATTGAATAAATGCAATAATAAAAAGTTATTTAGTCAACATTATTTCTAACAGCAACTGACGTATGGTTTCATAGCAGTTAACAGAGTAACAAATACTGTGAATTAAAAGAAATAAGTATCTGGGAAGAAATATCCTCCCATTTACGGCCTTATGTGAATGGCTAACTCACATTTAATTGAAATACCCATAAAAAGGTTCCACGGATTTCAGACCCGATTGAAACGTAGTTGTTTAACTGAATTGGAAATGTTGTGTCCACTACAATATATCGGAAGATTACTAAAATGGGATGATATAGAGTTACTACATGTTATTTACGACGCGTATAGTTGGAACAGAATATCTCCTGTTTAGTATACGAACCAATTATTTATTTTACAGCTGGAAAAAGGTCTCATTTTTATTTATCCGATACTTTATTTATCCACCTGCAATATTAGAGGCAGGTCTGCAGGTACCCCCTGTCAGATCCATCCAATGTCCCCGTTGGAACTTCCAGAAAGCAGACTGGGATACATTTGCTGCCTGTCTTGACAAATATGTCCGTTGGATCCCTCCAACAAGCAGTAATTATAAGAGATTCGCGGGAGCTGTCTTAGCTGTAGGTAAGAAAACCATACCAGGGATATACTCCTTCCGAAAGCGGAAGGAATATATCCCTGGATGGGATGATGATGATAGTAATAAACTGTATAAAGAATATCTAGAGTGTGGCGATCCTGAAATTGCAGATGAACTCATTCACAGCCTTGACACTAACCGACAGAAGAAATGGACTGAAACAGTAGAAAAACTTGATTTTCGGCACTCCAGTAGAAAAGCGTGGAGGCTTCTAAGAAAACTAGGTAGTGGCACCCTGACTTTCCGGGAACAATCAGCTATTTCTCCTAACCAATATGCATCACATATTGTCAACACGTCAAGATATACCACCAAGGACAAACAACTTCTTCTTCTACGCGTTATTCCCGCTTCCTATGCAGGGTCCGCGTGTTACTTAGATGCGACTTCTTGTTAGTACTACTCCCAACCGACCCGTCGCCTGGTCTGCCGCTGGGGGGGGGGGGGATATATTTTTTTGACTGTAGAGGCGTATGTTCACAGGGCCGGTTTGCCTGCTTGCGGGATAAAAAACGCCAGATAAACGCGGAAAAAACCCTACTGACCGCGCCCAAGACCGGCTAACTTGGCTATGCCTGAGGAAGATCCTCAAATTCCTCACGTCTACAACGGGAATCGAACCTGGGACACTCCTTCCCCAGGCATATGGTTGCGAAGCGCAAAGCCACTAGGCTAACCGCGCGGTCACCAAGGACAAACAACACTCTTCAAATAAAAAGAGAACTTACATATTTGAAAAATAACAGACGATCAGACCCTCTATATTCACGACCCTTCACTCTTGAAGATATTAACATTGCTCTAATGGATATGAAATCAGGCAAGGCTCCAGGTTTCGATGGAATTCATCCTGATTTCCTATTGCAGACAGGCCAAAAAGCTCGACAGTGGTTGGTTTGCTTTTTCTCTTACATCCTCCAGACTGGTAGACTTCTAAAAGAGTTTAAGAGGACAAAGTTATCCCTATCGTAAAACCAGGAAAAACCAACAACAAGCCAGAAAAACTACCGACCAATTGCCCTGCTTAGCACCTGCTATAAGCTCCTAGAAAGGCTCATCCTTAATAGAATTGCCCCTAAGATAATAGAACGTCCCAGTGGAACAGGCCGGATTCAGACATACACGATGCTGCTGTGATCAGGTTCTGTTACTCACCACACATACAGAGGCAGGCAACCAACAATGCCGGAAAACAGCTGTAAGATCTACAAAATAGCTTTTGTAGATCTTACCGCAGCTTATGACACGGTCTGGAGGCATGGCGCAGTCTGCAAGTTGCTCCGTGCAGTCCCATGCAAAACAATAGCCAAACTAATCGATAACATGCTAAGTAACCGCCTGTTCCCAGTGTGTATGGAAGAGAACAGAACTAAACAAAGAATAATGGATTACCACAAGGGACAGTTCTGGTTCCCCTCCTTTTTAACTTATATACATCGCAGATATGCCTCATACAGTTTCTAAGTAGTTTTTCTATGCTGATGACATTGCTCTAGCCACCAGGCACACCAATATTACTACAATGGAGATACAGTAACAGACGACCTTGCAGTCCTAGATGAATACTTCAGCAAATGGAGATTACGCCCAAATCCTAGCAAAACACAAGTTTCATGCTTCCACCTGAACAATAACCAGACTAACCAAGAACTCATGGTCTACTTCAACCACAAGCTGCTACACTACAACAGATTCCCGAAATATCTGGGCGTCACTCCAGATAGAACACTATCTTTTAAACCACTTCTCATTAACACAGCATCCAAGCTAAAAACAAGAAACAATATACTGCAAAAACTATGTGGAACAACTTGGGGTGCCTCAGCAACAACGTTTCGCTGCACTGCTCTTGGCCTCGTTTACTGTACAGCTGAATCCTGCTCACCCGTATGGCTGAACAGCGCCCATGTGTATTTGGTTGATGCCCAGCTTAACACCACTATGCGCCTTATTTCTGGAACTGTAAAATCAACCCCAACCTACTGGCTCCCAGTGCTAAGCAACATCCCGTCTTCACACATCCAACTTTCTTCTACGTGAATACAGCAAAATCATGGAAATCCAAAATCTTCCAATCCATGAAGACATCCCACCTCTAGAAATAAACAGGCTAAAGTCAAGGCACCTTCTAATCTTAACAGTAAAAAATCTTGCGGAGACAAGTTTCAACATGAAGGAGAAGTGGAAAGAGTCCTGGTGCAACACTTCAATGGGGATCTTCCATGAATTCGTGAACCCAACACAGATACCTTCGGGTTTTGATCTACCTCGGAAAACTTGGTCTGCCCTTAACCGAATCTGCCATGGTTGGTGCGGATTCGACCACCTTTACAAATGGGGCATGATTGCCTCACCCAGGTGCGACTGTGGATCACCCCGCCAGACAATTAATCATATTATAGCAGAATGTGTCCTACGTGCATACAGTGGAAACCTGTCAGACCTCGTCCATGCTACACCAAGTGCAGTCGACTGGATAATCAACCTAGACATTCATTTGTAGCTTATTCTCGAGTGTCTCTTTTATGACTGTATCATGTCTTCTTATTGTACATATGTCTATTACTATGTCTATATATATTAAGGATTAATGTAATGTAACTTTTCATGTGTGAGCCATAGGCTAAATAGAATAAATACCCGATACTCCTACAACCTACTTAACTCAGTAGAGGCCAACGCAGCATTTGTCCTTCAGTTGGAAGAGCTTTATATTCCTCCTGCGATGACAGGTCTTTTTAGCTGAAGATCAGTTAGCAGGTCTCATATGGATACGGTAATATTTTGCTTCTCAGAGACGAGAATTTTTCATCATACAGACCAGATAAAATTGACTGTAGAACGCTACGTAATTAGGGATGATATGCTGGCTCGTAGGCTCGTTGATCGGCCGTTATTCCGTCTAATTCCAATTATGTATTCCATTGCTCTCTCTCTCTCTCACACACACACGCGCGCGCGCGAACGACGCATGAATATTTGAACAAGAAAGAGAGCGCTTACTTGTTTATCATAAGTCAATCAACCTTATTTATCATTAAAAGTAAAAATAATAAAAATCATTAAATAATAAAAAAGAAAAACAGTACCAGATATACAACATGTACTTTCTGATTAAAATTCAAACCAATGGCGAATTCTCCATGCTTGCTGCGCAAGATCATTACTTGAGAAAGAAGTAATATTTATTTGCATTAATAAGCATTCCATTTAGGCTTTTATTTTTGTAGACAGAAGACTTCTTAAACTTCTTATTGTGCTATTTTCAATCGAAGGTCAGCGACCATCTTGGCGAACAAACTGCGCTCTTGTGCTAATCTGAGCAGTTGTGCACTGCTCTTTCCTGTCCACGTCTTGATGTTGTCAAACCATGATATTCTTTTTCTTCCTCTAGTTCCTTTGCCACCAATTCTTCCTATCAAAATAGTTTGTAGAAGTTGGTATTTGCTGTTTCTCATGATGTGGCCAAGATATGATGTTTTTCGTTTCTTGATTATTTGTACAAGATGTTTAGCTTTGCCAATGGATTTTAAGACATCCTCATTGGTAATTTTTTCTGTCCATGATATCTTTAGCATTCTTCTGTATAGCCACATCTCAAAGGCTTCGATTTTCTTGATGGTTGTCGCCTTCAATGTCCATGTTTCAACTCCATAGAGCAGAATAGACCACACGTAGGATTTCAGCATTCGTCATCTGACTTCCATGTTTAGGTCTTTATTGCAGAATAGTGTTCTCATTTTCATGAAGGACTGCCGTGCAACTTCAATCCTTATCTTTATATCTATTTCGGGATCCCACCGTTCATTAAGCCAGCAACCAAGATATTTATATCTTGACACTTGATCAATATTTTTCCCATTGAGTGTCAGTTTCATTGATGAGGCTGGATGTTTGCTGATGATCATGTATTTTGTCTTGTTGATGTTTATATTTATTCCCATTCTTTGGCTTTCTATGTATACTCTGTCAATGAGTTTTTGGAGATCCATAATGTTATCTGCAATTAGCACGGTGTCATCTGCATATCGTAGGTTGTTAACAATCTTTCCATTTATTGTGATTCCCTCTGGACATTCTTCCAATGCTTTTTTAAAGATTACCTCTGCGTATATGTTCAACAGGAGTGGTGAGAGCACACATCCTTGTCTCACTCCTCTTTTGATGTTAATATCACTGGTGGTAATGTTGTCTAATTGAACGGTAGCTGACTGATTCCAATACAGATTTGTTATTAGTCTTATGTCTTGTTCGTCTAGCCTTGTTTGTTGAAGGGCTTCTATTAAGTTAGTGTGTCTGACTTTGTCGAATGCTTTTTCAAAATCTATGAAACACATATAGACAGATTTCTGTTTTTCTCTGCATTTTTGTATCAATATTTGGGTACAGAAAAGGGCCTCTCTAGTACCAAAACCATTCCGAAAGCCGAATTGTGTGTCACTTAGAGTTTCTTCACTTTTTCTATAAATGCGATTCTGAATTACTTTCAAAAATATTTTTAATGTTTGGCTCATTAGACTAATAAGTCGGAAGTCACCACAGGAATTCGCTTTGGGTTTCTTTGGGAAAGTGATAAATGTAGATTTGAGCCAATCTGATGGAAATTCATCACTTTCATATATTTTATTAAATAGTTTTTCAAGAATTTCGATGTTATCTGGTTCTATTAATTTTAAAAATTCTGTTTGTACACCATCTGGTCCACTGGATTTTCCTGTTTTACTTGTTCGTATAGCATTCTCTATTTCGCATTTCATGATTGCTGGTCCTTGAATGTTATCTTTTATATTTATAGGCTTCTGTCTAGTATCATCGAAAAGTTCTGTTACATATTTTATACAAATCTGTGCTTTATTCTCTTCTTCTAGAACTATTTTTCCATTTTCGTCTCTTAGAGACACTATTTGCTTTTTCCTCAGTTTTCCAGAAATTTCGTTGATTTTCTTATACAGATTGAAATTATCATGTTTCTTCTGAAGCAGTTCAATTTCAGTACATAAATATTTCATCCAATTTTCCTTGGCTTCTTTTATTTTTTTCTTGATGATGTTATGTGTTTCTGTATACCTGGCAAGGTCTTTGTTTTTGTACATTCTTCTTGTATCAATAAGAGAAAGAATCTCATCTGTCATCCATTCCTGTTGTTTTATATTATTCACATAACCTACTTCAATACTTGTTGTTACGATGGCATTCTTTATGCTATTCCAAAGAGATTCCACACTTTTATTTTCTTCTATGTTAATCTGTTGTAATCGCAGGTTAAGCTGTGTCTTGGCACTTTTATTTATGTTCGGGTCTTTCAGTTTTTCTACATCAATTTTCTTTTTCTTCTTTTGTGATTTTTTAGCTGATTTTAATCTAAGATGTACTTCTGCAACTATGGGATTGTGGTCTGATGAGATATCTGCTCAAGGATAAGTCTTTGCACTCTTTATACTACTGTGGTATCTTTTATTTATCAGTATATAATTAATTTGATTTCTGACAATGTTATGTTGGTTATCTTGAGGCGATTTCCAAGTGTACAGTCTTCTGGGTGGAAGTTTAAACCAGGTATTTGCTATTGTTAGATCTTCTTCCTGACATAACTGGACTAGGCGATCTCCTCTGTCATTTCTGGTGCCTAAGCCATGTTCGCCATCAATTTCTCCATCACCCCCTCTTCCCACTTTTGCATTGAAGTCACCCATCACTATGTTTATATCATGTTTCTTTGTTAGGTTTTTAATTTTCTTAAACTAGCGCGGCAATAATTGAGCTTTGCGTTGTGTATCGAAGGCCGATGCTTGCTCGTCTAGTCAAAGCTATCTTGGCTTGCTCGGTTGTCGGAGCTTCCAGGTCTTCGCTGCAGCACTGTGATTTTATGCGCGCGCATAGCCATTTCCGCTCCCTTCACGTCGTCTTAAACACAGGCCATACGCAGTCAAAGTAGCTCTAGCCAGTGAGCTTCAGCCAGCATTTACAAGTGTGCGTGTTGCTTTGGAAAATAAAGTCACAACCAACTTTTTATGACGATGTTATTGACCAGTTCATAAAGAAGAACCGTAAGGTAGAATTTGTATTGACGTAGCTAAATTGAAAAAGATACAACATTTATTTTACAAATAATATCCTATTTGTATTATTAAATGTACATAAATTTCTAAATATATAGTTTTAAATGGTCAGTAATTCATGATTCCGCTAATCAGACTTCAATCACACCTCTCACTCCCTTAATGATAACAAGAGCAAGTATGAAATTCAAGACCAGCTTTCGCCCTTGTTCAAACCTGATATATATCTCATGGAAGGAAAAAGTAGTAGTATTTTAATGATATTGACTTTCCTTGTATATTTTAATATACAAGGAAAGTCATGTGGTATAAGCAGAAATAATTCATTTGTACTATGAATAAATTCTTTACCTAATTATCAGTCAGAGTGAATGAATAATATTAACCATACAGCTTAACAATACTTCAATCGATTATACTTTTTTATTTATACCATAATGCATTATAATGAATTTATCATCATCAGCAGCACAATTTTCTAGATATCCTTGTATTTAATGGCTTGCATAAACTTTTCAGTTTATTAGGTTATTTTTGGTATTGCTTTGATGCCATATGCCACCGCTGAATTAGAAATACTTTTTAGGGATAGTCAAAGAATTTTACCCATTTCACACATTTGAATGCGTAACCGTCAATATAAAATCAGTGGTAGGCATTATTCGTTGTTTGATCTTTATTATTATTATTATTATTATTTGACACCTCCAGGGAGTCCAAAGACTCATCGAGGGAGGCACCTGCTCTACAACTCTGTCTCCACCACCTGACTGTCACTATACCAACGCCATCTACTGCCGACCACCACTAATATTTCCACAGACGATCACAAACATTCATGCCCACGGCGGGATTCGAATCCGCAGCCTTTTGGCTGGAGAGAGGGTATTCTCTCACCAGTCGGCCAGCCAGGCTGGCAATCTTGCTTTATTCGTCGACCTGGTGATTTAAGCCTTTTCGCGGATTACATTGCATCAGAGAAGAACTATTATTGTATTTATCTAATGTTCTTGTACGGAAAAGGAAAAAAAAACATGAAAATAAATGCATGGAAGATTTACAGCAGTATGGTGAAGTATTATTGCTGCATCGAAGTATAGAAGAGGCTCATAAAGTGTTATTGAATTGACGAAGAGGAATCGCGATATTCATCAACTTTAATGATAAATGAGAACACTGAAAATGCCCGAACACATGTACACATATTTTCGATAACAAAAGAAATGACTATCGATGGATAACTCAATGCAATCATCTAAAATCAGTCAAGTCTATGAAGTCACCATTTCCATAATCTTGATAAAAACAGGGTATTGACCACCCTTCACCATTAAGCCTTTGAATTTTCATTAGAACCGATATCGTGAAGAAGATGACGTCCTCCTCGGTCATGTTTAATTGACGAAATAACTGGATCGCTACTATGACCAGTTGCCCTTAAAATAAATACAATTTTAGACTAAATGTGCCTTAAATTTAACGAGAGAATTTTATTTATTTTGTAGGGATTTAATTTTTACATCTTCAAAATTCTCTTTAAAATAGTAACCATATACAAAGATGTCAAAACGTACCTTAATTGAAATACAAAATATTTATATTAAACCACGCATTGTGCGTCTATGTAATTAGGATATATATTCTACTGATTAGTTTGAACACTGTTGCTGTCCAAACAAAATAGTAGAATGTATTTCATTTAAGTTTACCCACTTAATTGAAATCAGGCTTTCTTTAAATAACAATAACGAATTATATATGAAATATTTACTTGCCGTAATGAAATCCCCTGATGAATTTCAACAAGGAAAATATCCTTTCTCCATCTGAATTATAATCTAAAACATCGAAATTAATTGCTCTCAAATCCCAGACAGTACCATAACGTGAATGTTACTGATTTTGCATCTAAACACACCAATTTAGAATTGTCTCTAGAGAGACTACAGTCAAGTTCAGTGAGGTATTGATCAGTTTCAGTTGCATTGAATTTAACAAAAAGAACAGAGAAATACTCTGGTGTATTCCATTATTTAACCCTAATTAGCCATTCACTAGTACATCCTACTAAATGTAGTACATTTAGTAGGATGTACTTCCTTTAAATTGCCTTCAAGATCTGGCGAAGATTTCTAACACGAAGTGGGAGAGTCAGATTAATTAGAAACGCTAAATTACTCCTCTTCGTTGCAGAGATTTTTATCCATCTTGATACAGAGAAGTAAAACAATATATCGCATGCAATAGCTGCTTAGTGAGATATGCATTGTGGGTTCTTTTGATCTGAAATAAAGAGATAGTAAGTTATGAATATGCTTTTAAAAAAGCGCATCTTTCTTAATAGGTTATTGATAACTCCTTTGTTATAAATATCCTACGGATGGATTCACTTTCCCGAAAGTGAGAAATACTTCAAATATTGCCTCACCTGCAAACAGAAGGTTCCATAGGTATGTCTCAATAGCGTTGGCATTCTCTGTACTAATGCCGCATGATGTGAGTTTCCATCTCCATTCGGAGTGTGAATCTACATTATAGATGTAATCTTCTGTAGAATATTCCATATCTTGTGCAGAGTATTAATATAGACAGCATAGTCTATATTAATACTTGTATTTACTTAGGAACTACACCAAAATAATTTGTCTTACGAGCTTAACATTCATTTGACTTGTGGCCAATCGCTTCTTTCTCATTAAGAAAAATATGGAAAAAAAAATCAATAAGAATAACGTTTTGTGCATGCTTTGATGTTCTTCATTGAAGGGTCGAGACTTCTGAATGTACCTACAGAAAATTCGCCTGATCTGGGTGCTGATATTTTTTAAGTGAACCACCCAGCACCATAGTTCCACTTTAGGCCTTGACATTTTTAGCATCATGTCACATGAGTGCATTTGATTTCCTATTCCTTCACATTGTCATACAGTGATACGGGAACTATCAGGAGTCTGCCTATATATAGTTCAACTCCTCTTTGTGTAGTTAACCTTCTATTTTATAATAATAACAATGTTCAAGGACATTTGTCCTACCTGCACTGATGCTTTATGGTCAGTTTGAAATTTATTGCTGAAGCGTGATCTCTCAAATGTTTTTACAAAAGATAACCCTTACTCGAGCATCACATCAATGACACCCTGAGTCGTGATGGTGCACTTAACGTGTTTATGTCTGCGCTGCTAAGATAAGATACGTGACAATGCATTGATAGTCAAGCATTCCTCGAAATATACCTTTTTCTTGCCAAAACAACATGTCGTCAGTAACACAAGATGAGGTGTCAGAAATGTCGAAATCGTCTTCTGTATGAGAATTTTTTTTCTTTTCCACTAAAGAACATGGAAAAAGTGAAAAAAAAAAAAAAAAAAAAAACTGGTGAAAATGAAGTGAAAAGAAAAACAAATCCTCACGAATAAAAATGTTTTCACGATATTTCGACTGTTATCAGCAAGAAAGATGATGTTCTGTTAAGTGCTTATCAATAGATATTAGGAGAGTTTTGCAATAAATGACTTATTAAATTGTTATAATTCCGATGCTGGTATTCAATGCCTAAATTCCGGATTTTTAAGTCAGAGAAAACATTATAGGCAGGAAGTTAGATATGAAGGATAAAGATTTTATTCTGATTTTACTCATGAAGTCGTAAGATTTGAATTACTGAAAAATACGCTGAAAGTCCGGAATATGAAATATACAATTATCTCTATCATGCATGCTGAAGTTCTTGTATCCAACATATTGCACAGCAATACTTACCTTTCTAAGGCATGTGAATCTTTAAAGTCCATATGGCTTAGTTAAACATATGTTCTTCATTATATCTGTATGGTTTACAGGAGAAAAACCAAAGTTTCGCAATCGTAAATGTTCTTTCATCTCTAAGTGGAATCGGCTAACTCACATTCCTTGTTTCGTTGATGATTCAGTTTTCAAGTCTTTCCAAATGCTGTGAACTGTTCTTCTGACCGAGAGATTATCACACGCTCATAAACTGTAATAACTCTGCTTTGGATTGTGGCTGAGGTCGCACTATTTGTGTTCTGTGGCATGACGTGTGCAAACTTGTAGGAAATAGCTGAATTCTTAAATTCAGCAGTATTTCGTATTATTCCGCTGACCTGAGTTTGAATCCTCCATTCAATGAAGAAATCTCTCAAGGGAAGGTATTTTGATATTTTATGCCCGTACATCCATTCCAATACTCCGAAATTCTATCTTTTCAAATGCAATTTCTCGACTCCCTGGCTGAAAGAATAATTACTTTTTACACAAGAAGGGAGCATCCCACAAATGCTGCTTTCATGGCCCAATTGTGGAAGTTCATGACATTTTTCAGTCTGCTCGAAAGAATTTCGTTTATTCACAATGCAATGGCCTCATTGCGTTAGATTTTCGGGTCGTGATTCCGACTAACCCAGCCACTTCAAAGGTTTTGTGCATGTTTGTTACGTTTAAGAATTAATGATGAATGAAAATGATGTACATTTTCGATGTATGGTATGAGAAATTAAAGTTCTTGTCTCTCTTGTAGTTGGTAAAAAGCCCTGTCGTTCTCTTCGATTATATCTCTTCGATTATAAGTTATTAACAGTTGGGATTGTTATGTTTTATTGTTAAGCACATTAATGTAGTAATACCATTTTTCTCATTATCTTCACGTCTGTTTATCTTGCGAGGTATTACGGTTTCTCCAGGTGTCACTGATTCTGAAAAGAGACAGTTTCAAATTTCATTTCAGAAGGAATGAAAAAAACCTTTATTTTTTCATTCGTCTTTTCATTTTTTAAATTCAGTTCGAACACGGTTGCAGATGGTTTTCTGAAAGCAGCAAATTACTCGAGTTTCTCAGGGCAAAAAAAAAGTAAACCAGTCGAACAAGAACTTCCTCAACTTGCAGTTATTATTGTGTTAGCTTTCTATATGGCAACATTAAACACATCTAAGGTGACCACTCCATTAACTATACGGATGACTGAATTCGTATTTCATACTGAACTAAACGCAACACATTTGTTTTGGACATTTTAATATTCGATAAAAAAGGAACCCAGCCACAAAATACATACAAATTACATCACAGTGCTAGTTAAAGCTATGCAACTGCCATGATACATCACTGAGGACGATATTGCGTAGTTCACCTCCATATCAACTACGACACTTGAGTGATAGCTAGCGATGTACGTGCATTGTTTTCCTCTGCTTGTATGTACTGTCTTTCGTATTTATAAATTAAAATTCGAAAGACTGTATATACAAGTAGAATCCCTCATGTTTTCATATTCTGTTCTATTAAAGCGAGAATTCCTTTTAAAGGGGAAAACTGCCTTTAGAGGTGCTAACCCGTAATCACTATTGTGGTGGTTTCGTAACATATATTACGTCATAGTGCTCATTTTGACACTCCTAGGGTTACATTTTCGTTTCGAATTATGTCAGCCTTCTATTTATAGATTTTGTTTACTAGTGGCATACTTAATAGTACCTTTCAAACGCTTTTATTTCAGTATTAAATATAAAATCATTCAAGGATTATTGGATCCCCCGACTTGAATAAGAGTTACGTTCCGTAAACTTGGCGCAAAGAATTTTCCTTAAGTTGGTTTCCACTCTCACACCCAGTTGCTTACTTGTTTACAGCACGTGTATAGAGCTGCAGATTAACATGCTTTAGAAGTTATTTAGGGTTGTTTCATTCAATATGATGCTCACTTAAATTAGAATTTAATATGTAAGTATGAATGCGAAGGAATATAATACAGCATAAGCAAATAGCAAAAAAAAATTCATTTGGCATTTTCTCCTTCCTTTATAAAATCATCAAGGACTGAACAGTAGCTTCTATCTTCTCTTCATAAATCTCTTGAAACAGGCTAAAATGTCACCTGTTTCTCTTTGTTTTTAAGAACCACGTCGCATCACGATCCATTGTATCCAACTGTGCATTCGAACCGAAATCTCAGAGAACGTCATGTCATCTCTTGCGACACGTGTCGAGATGGCACCAAAACGCTTTTGTTGCTGCTGTTAATAAGGACAGCATCCTCCACAACTGTATTTACTGTTGAGGGTCTGAGACAAGATCACGTTCTACAGCCGTTAATCTTTGTCCACTGTCTTACTACTATTTTTTTTTTTTTTTTTTTTTGCATCTGTAGATAAGTTTTGGTACGTTTACGCTTGAGTTTTTTCACTTTTTGTCAATTTTTGTTCCTAATATCAGTCATGATTGTACTTTACCGCAGCGCGTGAAAACACTCAAAATTATCAGTGTATGGATACAGATATAACAAATACACAGCACATCCATGCTGAAGCTGTTCTAAACAAAGCGAGACCGAGGAAGGCATAGGCGTACAATGTGAGCTCTGGCTTGCAAAAGGCAGCTGTTAGGTGGCGTGCGAGTAATGTAGGCGCTTTACGTAAAACTTCTAAACCTCGAACTTTTTCACATAGCCCTTTCAGAATAATTTGCGTGAGTCCGAATTTACCCAGTTTGATATCTGACTGTACTTTGTAAAAGGCACGTATCTTTTCAAATTTGGTTGCATCACCGCTATTCATAACGTTAAGCCGTTGAAGACTGAATGCAAGCAAAGTACGGTGTATATATATATATATATATATATATATATATATATATAAACGTCTCGAGATCCGACTAATGATAAGCTCCTGGCTTACCATTTATTTCGCTGCATTAAAATTTTAATTTTTAATGCATCAACCCTACTCTCAATACAGATTAAAATTGGTATATGTCACATTTTATTGACAGTGACATTCTATTTATTAACTTTAGGAATTCATCGCTGGAATGTGTTATTATGAGCCCCAACGTATTGAATGTATTGAATAATGAACATTCGGAAATAAAATGCAACATTTGTGAACGTGGTCAGTCTGTTAGTTCAATCAAGCTTCTATTTTGGATCGGGTTCTATTTTGTTAACTTTTATGTACAATCAACCGTGGCTCAGAATAAGATAGATGACATCGACGGGTCTCTGTAACGACCCATCTGATATATTTACACAGTGCGTCTGCCTATATCGTCTACTTTTGACAAGACATACTGATCGTTTAAAGACTTGATTGCAAATCCTTAACATTCCAGTTTAGTACAAAATTCCGGATACTATCTTGCAGTGGATATTTGCCTTCAGATTCACCTCTTCTAAAGTATGTTTTTCTAGTCCTCGATACACCTTGGTCATCCTTTAGTAACCTCGTTTCGAACGATAGCACGGTATATGGTGTGCTGATGAAATTATTTCTTTATACTGATATGATTATTTCTATTGGTTATTGCAGCAGTTTAAGCATTACACTGCTGCAATAACCAATTATTTCATTTAAATGCTGATTTAAATATTGATTTAAATACAATAAAATAACATTTTTTTAAATTTAAATACTGTAAATCAGCATTTACCCAACTGTAAATGCAAACTTGCTTTTATGTTGGATCGTACAAATCCCTAACAGACAGTATTTGAAATAATCGATTACAGTATCAATTTATCGTCGGAAATATTTGCTTGACGATTAGTTAAATTATGCTTATCTTTATAGCCAAGTCTTCTTTCATGAAAAAATTAATTTTTTTTCTTGTTAGTCAACTGGGTTTTATTGCTTGATAGACTTTGTTGCGTCCATTCGGCCACTGAATTGCATATTATTATTTTATTATTTATTTGATATCATCAGTATAGCCGTATTTTCCCGATGCTTATTGCAGTGACAAAACTGCATTATCGAAGAATTTTTGCACTGAAAAATGGATCGAGCTTAAGAAATACCAAAAATTCAAGCCATGCTAGCAGCGCACAGATATTAGGGATATTCGTAGAAGTAGGAGAAGACTGATAAGAGCGAGCGAGAGATGAGCAATATGGCTTGGAGAATGATACTTAGAAGTAATGCTGATAACAAAACGGACAAGAATATTTTAAGATTGAGCGCTGTTTATCACCTTCGCAAGAAAAGATTCGAGACTACTGTAGACCTAAATATGAATTATGTAAATGTAAAAAACTTGGTATCTTTTTGAACTAAAAGAAAATAAAAAGAGTCCTGACCCAAATACTTGATGCATCACGGTTGCTAGTGATGCTATAACATGAAAATAGGACACGTCGATTTTAAAGTGATTGAAAAAAGTTACGGCTGATTCTAAATTCAAATAATTCAAAAGATTCTAAAAATGTCAAAAAGCAAGAAAGAAAGGATGAGCGTACGTTCAAAGTAATATTTTTGGTTTGATTTTTGCAGCCTTGCTATGATGATTCATTGAAAGCGGCGTGCATTTTGTAAAACATCCGGGTATTATAAGGATGTTCAAATCGACCATTATTGCTGTGGTGCCAGAAATCCTAGCAATATTTAATGTCCTCCTTTGTATATGCCTAAATACAGGTTAAGATATTATATATTCAACGTGTATATTTTATTAAACACGTAAATATACTGTAAATGGTACACACAATATAAATACTGTATTAAAATGATCAGCAATAAATATCTTTAATGTTTCTGCTTTTTTTTATCTATTTTCTTTAAAGTTATAGTGATTTTCTATTATTCTGTGTTTTAAATTTTTTAACATCATTTATATCCCTTTTCTTTAATTAGTGATATAAATTCTCTAAATTAAAAGTATTCATTCCCACTTAAATCTCCTACAACTTTGTGTTAACTTAATCCTGCTCTTATTGCTCTCCTAAAAACAAGGTTTACGGTTAGCATCGCAAATATTATTCTCTTATGAAATAAATACTAAACTGGATAAATATACTATAGGAACGGTTCATTGATCAATGTCATTACAGAACACATGAATTTGTCCTCTGTTAGTTGTCATATCATAAGTGAACGATTCAATGCGTTTCTTCAACAGCGCGGGGAGTGTTACATAGGGAACAAAATCAAAGGTGTTGACGGAATGAACGAAAAGGATGCGAAGTTGGTTCAACAAATTTTAAGCTGAACTGGTATGGATGCCGTATTCGTACACGATTAAAGAAAAGCAGAAAAATGGTGACTGCCACGGGTGTTCCGAACAGTAACACACGTGGAAATACTCGTTTATTGACACAATGTATGAACATAGCGTCTATAGGAGAGCGATTGGATAGTTCAGCAGTAGAGAAGTAATATATAGAACGAAAACGAATATCAAGATTTTTGGAAGCTGAAGAAGCTATTAATGTGATGTGTTTATGTGAAAATTAACTGAAGAAGAGAAAAGTGATCTGGAGATGATCAGAATATCATAAAAAAAAAAAAGTTGAGGGAAGCATGGTCTTTCTTCCTGGAAATGAAATGAGACTGTTTTAATGACATTGTAATTAATTTATCTTCATATTTTATCTTCGTCTTCATATGTTTTACCATTGAAATTACATTATCTTCAATCCACGTGAGAATTCCGAGGATATGACTTTTTAAGGGATTTATTTATAGAAGATATTGAACCTTGAATAATTTAAGTACTACAAGATTTTTTGAATGAATTAGAGAAATAGAGGTAACTATCTTCAGGAAAACTATAAGAGATTTGTTATTAGTGAGAGAGGGTCAGTGATTTATAGGAATAAGAGTGTGGATAAAAAGTACAGGGTCGAGGTACTCCACTGTTTATGGTAAAATCTCATGAGAGGAAACCATCTAAGATTACACGCAATGGATGCTCGCGAGCTACCATTCTGGTACGAAGCTATTCTATTCCATTCTAGTGTGAAGACGTAAAAAAGAGGCCGTTATGTCAGATTCGATCAAATGCTTTGGAAATATCACGAACCACCGTTTCTGTTTCTCCATAACATATGTCCAAAGGTGGATACAAGTAGCTAAAGGATTTGTCTGGGAGTGGAATCCATATTAGTGATGACAGATTAATTGGTGGGGCTCCAAAGAGTTGATCGAATCTGGCATAACGGCCTCTTTTTTACTTGACTTTTAAATTAAAATCAATTATTTTCGAGACTAATGAAGAAAAAGCAATGGGACAGTAGTTTAATGGCTTTTATTTCCCAGTTTTAGCAACAAGCTGAATTAAAGATTGCTCCATGATATTAGGTAAATTCTGGTATGTGAATGTAGTATAGAATTGATTTTAATTTAAAAGTCAAGCCTTTAATAAATATGAAGGATACCATACCAGGAGAATTTATTAGTATGATGACAATTAATGATTTTTCTGATGTCCTTTTGGTGAAAGAGGAGGAAAATATTAATACCAAGAGACTGCCTTGTCTTTAAGAGATGTTACCATTGTGCTTTCAGAACTCAGACTTGTATATCAATCGGGAGGTTTGATTTGAATGGCGTTAGACGAGCGAATAATGACTCTCGTTCGAGCAAAAATAATTTCAGTTATTTTATTCAAGGAGGTGTGGGGAAACAGAAACAAATTGCCATAAGATACAAGGACGAGATTGTCTTGGGGATCAATCTGTATCAAAAAAAAAAAAAAATAAATTATATATATATATATATATATATATATATATATATATATTGCATTGTATATTTCTATACCGAAATCCCTCACAGATACAGGAGTTTACATATATCTATTGTTGGGCAGCAGAAATTCTTTATCGTAATTTAAAGGATATATGCATTGTTCTCCGTAATCTTTGATCTTCAATAGATATTACACATAACTAACATTCACCCGTGATGAGATGATAAAAAAGAAATCCTGTAAATCGAAATATTTGATAAGAAATAAAACGGAATTCGAGTATTCCCGCGAAAGAGCTATGGTTTGTAGTTTTATACTAGAAATTTAATATTTGGAATTAGGAGAGAATCTGACCGATTATACACTGTGTTTACACATATAATCCAGCGGCAAAATTCTGTTCCAGTAAGCTGGTACGCAACCATTTCTTTAACAGTTATGAATTGGTTATACAATACTTTTACCGAAAATGTGCTGAGTCGTAAGCAAAACCTAATTTTTGATGTGCTTTGACGAACCTGTGGTCAGCATCTAGTGCATGATAGATTGAAACAATATATCAGAAAGTTGTCAGTCTATCAATTATTTAAGAGAAATCTTTTAAATTACAGAAAAATAGAAACGATTTGGTGCTGTAACTAAGCGGCAAGTTATAAAATACATAACAAAAGAATCAAAAGTTTTTTGTCCATAGCGCATTTCGATTAAAACGATAAAAATGTGTGCAATCCTGTTTTAGCAATGTGATCCACTTACTTTACATATCTAAATACCGCAGCTAGACAGATCTTGCGTTCCTGATGCTTCACAATCATACACAGAATTTAACAAGACGCACAAACAATCCAATCACAAGAAAGATGCAAAATGGAATTTTAAAACTTCTGAAACTTAGACGAAAGGTAAGAAAATACAAAGCAGTGAAGTTTATCTTGTTGATGTATCCGATATTTCAACCGGAAGCGTTCCAGGCATGAGCTTTGCTTCAAAGGATTTAGTTTATCAGCTTTGAAACATTTCCTTAAAATATTTTATTACTTTGAATGCCAATATTATAAAGAAACTCTCAACAGATAAGATTTTCACCGATGCGTGTTAGAGGCCTTATCTTATAACAGTCTTTTAGTAGAATAAATGCAAATTTTCTTTTACTAGTAAGATAGCTGAGCTGGTTAACCGAGTAGAGCCAATAAAGTGCGTACATAAGTCTAGAAAACGGTCTGTTTTTTTACTCATCCACTTCAAATCGAAATATCAGATAAATGTTTTAAAAAACTATTTAAATAAAAAAAATCCGTCTGAAAATGAACGGCACTGTAAATTGTTAATTATACAACTTTCAGATCACCTGAAACAAATTACATTTTAAACGTACTTGTTACTTTATATCACTTCGGTTGAGTGGCCCTTCAAACAACATTTGCCTTGGTAAGTTCTGGATTATATATTTCAATGGCCTTTTACTTATTACAGTACTTCTTACTTCGGATGATGTTTTCACTGTTTTCTTTCCTAATTAACTTTTGCAATCTTGTTTTTCTTTTTCCTTATCCCATCTACATAGTCAGTAGGGTTAAAAGTCGGAACGGTTGCTAGGAAGCAACTGCTACAGTTTTCATGGATGTTAACTTCTATTTGCATGAGCAAGTTGCTTCGCTAGCAATCACTAGATCTTAACCATTTCCGTTGTAGCTCCAAAAGCGCTTGCATTGTGTTTGTAATTGCTTCTCCAATGACCTTTGTATTTGTGAGGAAAAATCGAAAAACTCGAATACACAACTAACGGGGTTCCGTACTGAGTAGAAAATATCTTGGAAGAAAACACTATTAAGCCTTAACTTGAAGTGTATCTACTTTGATTCTCTGCTTTTCAGGCACGTGATCACACGGTATGAAGATACAATGAGTGAGTGAGAGAGAGAGAGAGAGAGAGAGAGAGAGAGAGAGTTCCTAAGTACTTAAAACTGATTAAAGTTTTTAAAATTACCTCGCTATTTCCAGAGTTGTATTATTGCATTTTTACAAGTGTATGATGTTTATTTCGAGGAAGATTTCTTTCTTTTTAGCACAACTTTTCTTTTCTTTGTGAATTGTTTGTTTGTTTTGAGGAAAACGAAGTCAGGATGCTCCATGATTAACTTTCCATATAAATAACTCGATTATGAACTACGAAAAATGTATAGTAACATATTCTGTGTATCTCTGTGCTTTATTTGAATTTTAATTCGCTTCATTCTGGCATTATATTTTAGATAAAGAGAAAGAAAAGAGCTGGTAAATAAAACTCATCACCTTCCACAGCTTAATTACTTTACAATTTCGATTATTTTGTGTACATATCAATGTTCTAATTAAGATTCCGTGCTTTTGAAACTAGTGATCCATTGTAAATTATTTAATCTCTTTTTAAATAAGAACTTATGTGGAGCAGATTCCTCCAAAATTATAAGTCGCCAAAATGTTTTTCAGAAGTCATTAAACAAATCATCAAACAAAGATAATCAGTTTTCTCGATAGAAGTTGATTTTCAACACCTAACCGATCTATTCGAAAAAAATCACCAGGATGATTTTCTTCACTTTTGTTTAATAAAAATTAAACGAGCTTATATTTTCATAAAACTGTGTGTTATCACAGTATAAAAAGCCCTGTTAGATCATCTTAAACCACATTACTTAGATCATCTGGAAATCCACTCTACCGAACAAACCTTTGAACTGTTGTATAAAAGCTTTCGTAAAAATTCCATGCAATTGTAAGATTCAAACGAAACGATACTAGGATTATAGCGTTTTACTTCATAAAGTCCTGTTTAGATTTCAGTAATAGACTTTTTTTTTCAGAAAATATTAGCCCGATGACGAAGCATTCTTGTGATGCCAAGGAGCAAGCTAGTTTACTTAAAATGCCAGTAAAATCTGCTACACTCATAAAAAATAAGTATGTAAAAAGAAATACCGTGCACTTGCAGTTGATCATCGTTTATTGGGTTATACACGCAGATCCATCAGAAAAAAAATGAAGTAATATACCTCGGGAAAAAAAAAAGAAGTAATATACCCACCGCGTCAAAATTTGTTTTCTAAGCATTCAGGTTAGCTTAATATGATACAAAGAATGAACACTAAATAAAATTACTAATATTACCGTTCCCAATTTCTTGTAAAAGGTGAATCTTCTTTACGTTATTAGCATCTCCTAAGAAAAAAGGTTGCAAAATGAATGAAAAATGGATAATATGATAAATTTATGCAAAGAACGACCTTTGAAATCAAACGTGATAAATCAAGTCTGGCAGCATGACATGTGAATTACATAAATTGAAACCACGAGACTCGCGTATTGCGTAAATTTCAGAGTGTTCATTGCAAATCAAACTCCATGAAAAATGTCAGTTCTGCGTGGACAAAACTTTACTTAATATATTTTTGTATCATTACTGCATGTTTATTTAACTACATTGGTTAAAAAACCTATCAGAAATGTGATGAAACTTTTATAAAATAAAAATATGATTTTTATCCCGTGATCCCAACTTATGCTTCTATTCAACCATTTGCCCTTCACATGGAATTAGGAGAATGATATATCAAAATAGCTGATTGTGAAAGGTCCGTTAAAATGGTTACTCAATTTTTAAAAGGATAATATGTTTTATCCTTTTAAAACATATCCTTTTCATCCTTGTAAAACAGTTGCAGAAGCAGCGCCATCTACAGGTTTGCTGCTAAGAAAGAAGGAGCCTATTTAATATTGTATTTAAATAGGTAGAAGTAGATAGTCCTTGGGAAACACTTCAGAATAAAGGTAGTTTTAGAGAATAGAAGTAAATGAAAAGAGAGACGAGAAGCGAGTTCGGTTGGATTGCAGTTGGAACCGTGGATGAATGTTGAATACATACACTAGTGTTTTTACTGATTTAATAGAAAATAAAGAAATGACTGATATTAGTTCAGTGGAACAGCCTTCATATGCACTGTCTTTCTGTAAGATGGTATTTGAAGTAAGTCACAGAGAGAGACGAAGTGAGAAAAATATTATATCTTCGTTTAACTGAAGTGTCCTCTTCTGAACAGCATGAGGAATCAATAATGTTTACGATTAGGATTTGATGCATCATTCCAAGCGTCAGAATACTATAAAGATAGAACAGATCTGAGATTTGCGCAAAGATTGTAGCCAGGTGGGTGTCTTGAAACCGAAAATACCACATAGTCAGGGTTAGGAAGCTAATTCTAATTGCTACCAATGAGATTCATATGTGTTGAGGGAAAAATTTAGTATAAATTGCGATGTTATGAACGTCTTTTAAAAATTGCAATTTCTTCTTAGGAAATTTAGTTTGCAGTACATACACATCCATAACCTGGTTCGGTTCAGAATTGATTCTCTAATCTTGAACTTATTCGTCCTGTTACTCTCAAAGGTATCTTATTCCTGCTATTCGAAAGGTCGAAGGATTCGATTATGCATTTGACAAGCAAATAGATCATCAACGATCCATTTGCTTGTCGGTTTTGGTACCATTAAGTGAGATTTCCTACCGGACTCAGAATCCTTGAGGTGGGTGGTGGAATATTGCTTTTGCCTCATGGTTAGCATCAAAACCCACATCACGAAAAGATATATATATATACTGAAAAAAAAAAAAATATATATATATATATATATATTTTTTTTTCAGTACTGCAAATAACCTCTTTAAATACTTAAGAATAACCGATTGATATCGTATACAGCAATAATGCAGTGTACATCAATATAAGACGGAATGCAGTTGTAGTGTCAATTACTGAGGTCCACTTTATTCCAGCGCTCGCTACAGCTGAGGCGTTAAAATTTCTAATTAAATTCTGAATTTCGTTATGCTAAACAGCAGCATCGGTTCTTTATTCTTGATTTGCCTGCGGCTTTTAGTTGTTGGTTCTTTTGAAATGTTTCTCGAGACATCTGGGAACAGAATACTGAATTGTTCAAAGCTAATATAATGTGAGAATGCGTCTCTCGAGTCTATTAAGAGTAATGTAATTTGGCATTCTCTGAGATTAAAAAAAAAAATCGCATAGATTTAATGAACCTTCAATTTCATTAAAAATTAAAGTATCGTCATATTTTATGATTTTTTTTCTTTAAAAGAAAAGAAATAAAAAAAAAACACCTAAGCAACATATTTGTCAATAAAAACATTAAGACTATTACAAAAAAATCTTAACTAAGTCTCACATAAAAAATAAAATTAAATAAAAAAAAAACAAGGACTCTTTTTCCTTTTAGCAGAGTAGAGTCAGTTCATCAAGTTTCCATTAAGAATTTAAATATTTCCAGAAACAGTTTCGTTATGATAAATTCGTATATTTTTTGATGGTTTTCCTTTCGGAAACTTCGAGCATTTGCAAATGAGTCTAAACAAACACGAGCTTTTATTAATGAAGACGTAAAAAAAATAGGAAAATTACAACAAAATTATAGTTTTCTTATTTGCTTGTACTTCATGATATATTGAGAATTTCCATTTCTTTACTCGACACTTTACTGAGTCATTGTGAAAAGAAAACCAAAACAAATAGACTAAGGGACATTACCTATTTTCAGAAATAGGTAATGTCCCTTGTCACATATATTTTAAGGTTATAATACGCCTGTTATTTTCTTTGGCGCTGATAATACCCTATAGTGACAGAATGATTTGTACTATCATTAATCATTCATCTAATATGCCTCATAAGTCCCCTCTACATTTTTTTCGTTATTTCGTTAGACACTCTTGTAAATGAATTTCTTCACGTTACATGATTACATATTTAATAGAAGTACTTAGAATTTAATGAATATTAAAAACCTCAATACATTTTACATTCTACTCTTATTAAAATGACCATTTCTAAAGAATAAAAAAAGAGATAAAAGCATACTCATTTGGGTGATTTTTAAATATTTATTCATATCTCATTTTCTTTATCTAGCTGATGCATTAAAGAGAATTTTTTTCGAGTGTCAAATGTGTGACAGGAACCGATTGAAGTGAAACACCTAATTAAATAATCATTGTAACTTTCTCATTTTGCTTGCGAAGATCTGTACAAGATTATGAATGTGCTCCACTAATCATGGCAAAAAGCCATTCTCAGTATTGGTTATTAATCTAAATCAGTGTAGCCCAGGAATGAAAGCAATTTAATTATCTGTAACGTGTAAAAAATGAGGGAAATGCATTAAAAGTAACCACGAAGGGATAAATTTGATAAATGCCTAGAAAATACTTTATAAGATTTCTGATATTTCGACTAGTTTTAGTGTATTTCAACTAAGATATTAGCTCACTAGATTTTTCAGTCATGTTAACTGATTGAAACTTTTAAAGTAATTCCTTAGCAGGGAAACAAGATCAAGAACACAATCGAATATCAACGTAATAGAAAAGCCAAGATAAAATCCAGTGAAAGAAACGCCATGGACACATCAAGGCTAGATTAAATGAGAAAAGTGTTAAAGCTATACAAAATGAAGGGTGTCGAACTAAAGCAGATGGATGCCTGTGTAAATGGGTCAACGAGTTTGACGTTGTTGCAGACGAGACAGCGCACTTGACACCCGTGTCTGTTCTCTTAAAAAATCTAGTTCGCTGCAGAAGTTTCATTTCAGAGTTTGTAGTGGCATTTTTTAGCTACTGACTTCTTTGTAACTCGCTAACCTATTTAGAGAATGTGTCGTTGTTGACAACGAAAAGACCTAAGCAGACATTAGTTAAGGTTTCATGTTCGAAAATAAAAGAAGTTTCAGAATAGTCGTTATTTGAAAGTAACAACATTTTTATATAAAAGACAAGCAAACATTTGTAATCAATCACAGAGGGAGAATTAATATCTTCAAAGTGGATAAAATTATTACTAATAAATTTCATGCAAGATTTACAAGTAAAATTATACTTGGAATAACATTTCCTTTCTTCTGTTAACCCTCTAAATCGTACCATTCGACTATGCTCGGTGTAATATTTTTACATCTCATTGCACACTTTTCATCTAGCCGAACACGATACAAGAGCGACCTTTAGCATTTGTGACTACTCTATACGAATAGTGAGTCGTAAACTTGTGTTTTCCCAAAGAAATTCTGCAAATTTCGCTTACGGTCACATGGACAACCTTTATGAAACTCTAGAAGGAATTTCAGAATGATCTCCGGATTCATTAATAATGCAGCTTCGACTCTTAGCAGAACCATTTTTCCTAAAGCCAACGTTTGTGGTTACTCTAAGAGCTAAGTTTCCGACTTCCTCTAGTGACATATTTCTATGCTTGAAAATATATTGAAATACTTAGGAAAGTGGCCTCGTTTATTATTTATAAAGTCTGCTTGTAACTGAAGTTCCATAAAATATGGAACAACAAGTCCAGATTTCTCATCTGTGGCAAGCTACAAATAGCAAAAGCTTACGGCATTTTTTGAACGGGATAAAAGCACTGATTTGAAATAGCAAAAGGTTGTGTAATATTTATACCGTTAGTACATCGTTATTTTCAACTAAGAAAACTTGTCCAATATACAGTACTTTAAAACAATGGCACAAACAAGTAAATAATACATCAGTTTTAGTTTATGTGCAGTCAGTATAGATCTCAAGAAAAAAATGGAATGATTTACAGACGATTGCTCCAAGTATATTACTGGTGCCAAAGAAGTTTGACGTCACAGCCATATTAGTTCACAAAAAATAATATTAATACACCATAAAATAAATTGTTTTAGTAATGATATCATATCAGTGTTTTGTTTCTACTGGCATCTGCTCATCACATTTTTTAAAATTTACTACGATTTTTCAACTTTTTTTCCATGTGGTTTAATAGGTTTGTAATACGTAACATGACTGCTTCATTATTTTAATATTTTAAAATATTAATCCAGTAAAAAAAAGTAAAAATAATAATAATAACAAACGCTCTCATTTTCACACATCTTGGTATAAATTATTGCAATACCTGCTCGAACGTGAACCTCTCGGCTTCCTATTGTTCCTACGACGTTTGTTCCCATGCATCTGTACACGGCATCGTGGATATCTTGTCTAAAATCCTCTGCTTGAAAGGGAGGGAAAACGAGAGATCCATCTGGTCGTATATGACGAAAGCCTGGCACGTCTCGAACGGCAGTTCCATCTTGGTGAGTCCAGCTAATTAGTGGAGTTGGACTTCCTTGAGCTGAACATGGTATAATGGTACCTGTGTTGTTGTTGAAATCGACGCGACTCGGTGGCTCGTGCATAAACGCTGGACCTTGTTGAGTGTTATGCTCTTCTGATAAATCTAAATGAAAGTAAAATATTCATTAAATAAACATTTTATTAATATATTATCAAAAATGTTAATCTATAAATGACGCGGATTTTCCGCTATAGGAAAATTGTTGGTGGAGTCCAATTTTTTTCAAGGGAGTGGTGGTCATCTTTTAAAAACTGCTGCTTCAATCCATTACTGTTATCATATCGAAAGAAAGATTGAATACGATGAGAAAATTCGCCAAACAGAACTAATGAATTATCATTTAAGAAATAATAGAATCATTCATAGAAAAATTCATCTTTAAGTGCAGTCACTTAAATAAAATTAAATTTATTGAATTCATGTAGACCTAAGAAAACAAAATGTAAGCTTTCTTTTAATAAGGACAGTTCATATTTTTCTATAATTTAATAAAACAGTATTTTTCCCATTTGACAGAACAACACTTTTGTATTTCACAGCGCGATATTCATTCGAGTGTCAGGTTTTATGACAAGGAACACCTTGCAGCGATTGTTTTCATTTTAAGAAGCATGGTTTTTACGTTTCTGTGCTTGGATTACATTTTACAGTATTTTTGACAGAATGCGCATACATTTAGGAAGTTTAACCATTTTACATTGATGTAACTTTATAAGCGAACTGTCTATTTTCAGTATATCAGTTTACGTCGTAATTTTTGTGGAGGACAACCATAGTATGCGTTTTGAAACAGCGATATCGTATAGAGTTGTACACTCCTCTTTGTAAAGACGGAGAAATGAAAAGCCTCCTTTTATAAATAGGTTCTCTTAGCTTTGTGTTAACTGGAATGAATAACAGGAAGGCTCATTAGAAGTTCGAAATATTCTTTTCATTTCTCTTTGAGAAAATCTAAAGGATTTTTTTTCCGTTCTGTCGAAAGTTGCATTAAGAAGGAGTCACAAAAATGTTTGTCTCTTGGTTGACCTGTGCACCACTTCGAAGATACATATTAGGAATGATATCGTAATAATAATTTCAAATCGTGACCTGGACGGTCTATTGCTCTTAGGTTACACATATGCTTGTCAAAATGTTGTACTAGAATATGAAGCTTACAATAATAATATAATGATGATAACATGGACTAGCGCGACGACAATCGGTTAATTATTTCTAAAACATGAACAACAATACACCGTTATTCCCAATTATACACAGCACCACCATTGTAACTTTGTTTTATTATGAATAACTTGACTAAAGCAGTTGTCATGGGAACAAGAATTTCTTTTAAAAATGCCACGTTGATATTGAAATGGATTCCATTATAAAAAATTTGATTCCAATCATAGTTTTTCTAACATAAAAAAATCCTAATTTGAGTATAGTCAGCATTTAAATTTTATTCGAAATTTCATTCTCTGATTAGAATTCAAATTCCAAAATTTGGCTGAATAGTTTATATTAATTATCTGTCTTAATGGCGACTGTATTTTGCAAACCAGGGATTTCAGAATTAAAAAAAATACAGCATTTTTGTATTTTAAACATCGGATACGGCATCTTTGATTAAGACGATACTTAACATATCAAAGCCGACATCCAGTCTCTTCTGTAACTGTGCTCATTGCTTTCAAAAGTTCATATAAAATGACGCCTAAAATCTTTCATAAAAAGTATTATGCAAATTTTGCTTTAAGCAATGATTTATAGTTAATTCCGAAAAAAAAATTGTTTAAAGTATCCTTTAACCATACTAAACTAGAAATACAAAATGCGCAACCTCTTAATTCGGATGTATCCCATCTTAATGTTTTCAAGACTCTCATCAATCTAGCGGCTGAAAGTGTGTCAGTACACTTGCTTGGCCAGCGGATTGTTTTGTCGAGTTGAAAAATGTAGCACATTAATCAGTCGACTCAATGGCAAGCACCGCTAAATATTTAATGTATTTAGCAAGATATTCAATGCCAGCGGATATCCTGCCTCCTGGCAAAGTAAATTACTAAAGAGTTGACGAAAGTCCAGTCCGTATGATGACTAGTAAACATGAAAATGTGTATTTTCATGTAACAGTATGGAGTCGTTATAATATAAATTTCGATCCAAGTGAATCCAAATTTTGATTCAGTTAAATAATGACGGATTCCTAGATTCGAAGCAAACGGTTTTGAGAACATTGTTCATTAATTTGCATAATGCTCACTGATAGTTTGCCTTAGATATTCCACGTAAAGAAGCAATAAAATATGGCTGGAGAATACGTTCAAACAGGTTTACAAGATATATGAAACAGATTTTAAAATTTACTTCTTGGAGATAGTTGTTTTCGTCATTATTTCTCTCTCTCTCTCTCTCTCTCTCTCTCTCTCTCTCACACACACACACACAAAATCCCTACAAACTTGCTTATCAAGCTTTGTGTCTATTACGCAATGCGAATGGACCCTTCTCCTGGTTCATCGGGAAATTCGAAGCCCCTTGGGACTCGGGTGCATTCCGTAATAACACTACAAAGCTTTCTAAATAGATTTGTGAGATACACTATGGGTGAAATTAATTTCACTTAATTGGAACACTTGCTGGCGATCTTTATCACCAGGAAACAGAAACTAGCGCAGAAGACCGAGATAAATGATCGCTAGTGACAATTAGGCGTCATCTTAATGCTCTCTGGCAAAGTTCTGTGGATTGTTATACTATTTAACTGGGTAGAAAGTCAGGTAGAGATTAACACCTAATTGAATGAGTCGAAATTCTCGATTATGAAGTGTATTAAAATAATGATAAGCTATTCAATATGATCTCAGATATTACTCCTGAATGCAAGTTTAATAAACAAATTGTGTAATCTTGGTTGCTTGATTAGCTGCTGTAAATTCTAACCTCATAAAACAAAAATAATTTTATCAGTCTTCAAATTCTGTATATTGTGGTATACTAGTAATCAATGAGACCATTTCAACACTTCGTTTTTCTTCAAAGTCTTAATAATTCCATAAAAACATCGTGCAATGCTGGTAAAACTGGATCTCTATCAGTTAACATGACTAAGTCCTTATCCGAAATTCTAGTTTCAATCACAGTTTAAACTCATAAAAGTAAACAGATTAAATGAAAGTTCATGTTGAAGCCGTGGAAAATCTACCTGGTTCCCTCATTAGAATATTTAACCTTGTTCTTCTTATTTAATTTTATTTATTAATTTCGCTATTCTTGTAGTATTTCAAACAAGACATCTTTACGAAATTGAATCTAATTTCTTTGTGTCTCGAGTTCGCATGGAAGAAAGAAATCTTGCGCGCTGGTGAGCGTCAGGTTGTTATATGTATACGAGCATTTTAATGGCTTTCAAAGAAGTAAAACACCATTTCTTATTTAATAACGGAGTCATAATCATCTGCCAACCGAATTAGAATAAACCTATAGTTCCCAAGTTGCAGAAAGTTCTTGGCACATTATTAATTACATGGGTGCGGTAAGAAGCTATAAAAGATTTAATCTGTTCTCTAAGTAGCACTTAAGAAGATAATTTTCCGAAGCGCAAATGTAAACAGTTAATCCAAGACAATATAACCCGACTATTAAACTTGGTGATAAAGATAACTTCTCTGAACTCGTCACAGCTGTCATTAAGATAAAATTAGTTAGCTTCGGATCGACCTGCAACATCACTATAGATGTGCTAATTTCTTACACACCAAACATGCGCATTGCCGCTCATCCTAATTATACATTTTTGAATTCCTTTTCTTCAAGGCGCAAAATTAGTGAACTTTCTTTCTTTCTTTCTTTTTTGATTTAGATCGATAGCGAGCAAAATCTTCCTGGGTTTGAATATTCAGACAGTTTGCAGCTTTATCAAACTGAATAGTGAACTTATTAAATAAGAATGGTGATGTTTCTATTCCTTCTGATATTTTTTTTTATAATTATTATGTTGTGGTTTTCTTTTGTAGCACAAATAGAAAGTTACTTCTGTTAAAATTGTTCTCTATAAAGAAATTGTCGTTTATTCCACGTTCATTTAATTAATATTTTCCATGTTAGTGAACCCATCGGTTCATTTCACATGTCTACACTGCCACGCATTTACTTATGTTGATTTGCTCTGATTTTTGTTTTTCATTGAAGACCTCAATAAAAATCCACTTAGTGAGAGATTTCCGAGTACATCCAGTAAGTTAACACTGAGATAGTTACAAGAAACTCGGTTTCTATACAGAAATACAAATTTGTAACAACAACCCTACGTTTTGCTAATAAAAATGGACCCGAACAAGCTAATAATTCGTAGACAAAAATTAAGGTAATTATATTCTGTAAAACTTTAGTTACTGATTAAATACACAAGTTGCCTTTAATGTGTTGACATTAAAAATGGGAGACAATGCAACGTTTTGCAACATTATAAATATAATATTTTCAAAGGTTCGTTGATTTCCTATAATATAACTAGACCGTTTACTATGCATGTTCTTATTGAAAAAGAATTTAAGTACGACATTAAATTAAGCATCATATCAAACTATTTTGTAGCTCAAGATTTAAATATTTATTCATGTTATTCTCTTACTTTCATTTTTGTCTTTATTATTATTTTATTTATTTTTTATTATTTTGTTTATTTTACTATCTCATGATTTTCTTCTATGTTTCATTGCCATTAATAATTAAACTTTCTGCATGGTTATGTATAAATAAATATGCTATTTAATATTGACTAATAGAGACACAGTTTTAGCAGTTGTGACAATCAGTTTAAATAAGAAATATCGTACAGAATGAGACTTTGTTAATTGAAATAACATTCGATGTTATTTCAATTCCATGACATTCCAGTTCCTTACAATGGTTAGTTTTCTCCTGTTGAGTTGAGATCGCGACTATGTATAAGCCAGTAGTATGTTTTTTGTCACATCATTATTATTTTTCCCTCAATATTTGTTATAATATCTGCAATAGGGCATGCCGTACTTTGTTCCTGTTGAAAAAGACAAAGATGTGTTCGTTAAATGCGTGTAGAAGATATGCGTATCCGTCGATATTCATTCTTACAGGAGTTACAACCAAACTCTGAGTCCGTACGAGTCCCCACGAATCCTTCACACACTCACTTGTTCATCCAATCAGAAAATAGTATAATGTGACGCCTCGCGCCATTCCATAAAATTCAAAACGTTTGCGGACCAGTGACGATTTTTTTTTTTTTTTTTAAAACTTATCTTGTGCTGTGTTCGATTTTCATGGTCGATATGTGGTTTTGGTACAGTTGCTGTTCAATAGCTCGAAACTCTCCAGTTCTTCAGATAGTGACCTACTACTAACCAAATCTTCCATCTACAGTAAACTATCGACTGCCGAGATTTTCTAACCACTCTTCTAAACACCCATTTGGTTCTTCGTTTTTAGCTCTCTCTCTCTGTTTAAGACTGCATCCTCAGATATACACACACACATACATATGAATATTAGCAGTAAACCGTTATGTATGACGATGGGAACATACAGTATATATCAGTATGTTTCATGCTAAAAGACGTGGTGCCATACTCAGCTCAATTTTAGAATATTGCAGGTATACATTGCCGTTTGGATTTATTTATTTTTTATTTTTTATTTTTTATTTTTATTTATTTTTTTACTAATAACGTCTATTTTTGCGTAATACTCTTAAATACTTCTTTGATAAATGCTTGCTATCAAAATCATTTTACGCGAAGATGTTATACCTGCGAGGTTAGTTTTCTGAGAGAGCTGATATCAGTCTGTTATTAAATGGAATATCTCCACTAGAGGGGGCATTCTGATAATAACATATTTTGGTTCTGTTTAGAACCAAAATACAGTTCGGGGACAATCCTGCATTTTTTGTTTCTCGAAGGCATAATTCTTAACTGAATTTAACCTTCCCATTTAACATTAGTATAAAATATTTTTGTAAATGATCATTAACATCTTTCGGAGGAAAAAAAAATGAATGATGCACGACCGATGAACACGAACCACTGAGTGCACTGAAATTGGAAAGCTAGAAATTGGAAAGCTAATATGAATGTCTCGTTTCTGCTTGTTCCATTCATTTTCTGTTTTATTAAGCTATATTCTAAAGTACACCACCGCAGAAAGAGCAGAAAGCCAAAATTAAACTCCATCTAGTTGATGGAGAAAGTACCCAAATCTTTTTTTTTTTTTGTATGCTTGATGGTTTTCTGCTGATTATGCGACTTCTTTGATAAAGCGAAAGGCAAAAAGTGATGTAATGTAGTAAACGTTACTTTAGTAAATACCCTCTTTTCTGAATAATGCTTTTTGTCCCGAAGCCGTAGTGGTAATTCTATTTACTAAAAGGATGCGAACACAAGAGAAAAACACACAAACAGCAAACAACCTAATTATCTAGATAGAAGACGCAACTTTATTAAACTTAGGAAATAAGATTTACGAATTGTGGACCTCGTAGAAAAGTTCGTTGTATTTTTTGTCTTAAGACTTTACACATGGAAAAAAAAATCTCTTTAAAGAAATTTGTCCAAGTATCATGATCAGATGTTGAGGTGGTGGATGATATCATTTCTTAAAGGGAATGGACTATTTAATATACACATTTCTTTATAGAAATATAATTAAAAATGAAAAGCAATATATATCATATATATAAACACCACTTTGGAAGTTCTCTCGATGAGTATAGCATTCAAACGCTTGATAGATAAAATACAAAACGAAGATTAAATCAACAGTTAATTGACAATATCAGAAAGAAAAAAAGCAAACGAAAATCAACATTGAGCAGTACAAGAACCATATCTAAAATAAAATAGAAGTCAGAAAAAAAATAATTATGGTATAATAATTACTGAAAATATCTGTAAAAGCGAGCAGCTAAAGCATATCAGAAAGTTATAACAACAAAAGAGTTAGAAATTAGTTTTGAAATAAACAATAGAATGGAAAATCGTTCCGGAATATGGAAGAAAAAAATTTCCAGAGACTCGTGTTGTTTTAAATCAAGTCCGTTCGACAGCAAACCTACAGAAAGAATGAAAAAGAGGAATAGAAATTTTTACTGTTAGAAAAAAAATTAATAATGAAAGTCCGAAAATTTATAGACGGTATTCGGAATTACTTTTACCAAATGCATAATAGAATGTTACATTGAAAATATTTGGAACATTACAAAATATTCCAAATATTTTATTCTGGATGCGCAGAATGGTTTTAGAAAAGGACGTTCACGTTTAGATCCACATTTGTGTCTAAAAGTAATAACAGAAAGAGAAGAGCGTCCAATCCGAGAACAAATATTACATTTATTGATTTTAAATAAAGTATTGCATAAGATAAAAAGAAATAGTTTATTTAACTTATTACAAGTAAGACAAATATGAAATAGTAGTCTGTAACTATTTATACGCATATAAGAAGATAACGAAATGCACATACAGAGAAATATAGAAAATAAAGAGAAGTCATGAAATGTTTTTCCAGGTTAATATCAGATAAACGGGGTTTTATGAAACGTATGCACATGATTTGGAAACAAAAATTTCCAGAATCTGCAACAACAGAACAAAGACTTATGGGCCAAAAGAATTTCATTTTTCGCAACAAAATATTTACTGAACTTGAGCTGCAAATTAAGTAAAAAGAACCAACAACTCCGGTAACAGCAAATCATTAGGAGGTAGCTCTATCTAACTTCGAAAATTCAACTCAATGAGCGTCAAGATGTATACCTCAGAATGTTTTGACAGAAGTACAGTGTAAAATGAAGTCAGGGATATTGGAACATATGAACTCTTAAATGGCCATATAAGACTACCAACACAAAATAAATCTAAGCTTAAAAAGTTCCTCTTACACGCAAATGCTCTGATAAAAATATTCACAGCCAAAAGTTTAAAGGAAAAAAAAAGCTCTATACAGCACAGCTTATATCATTACAACGAAGCTTGGTTGCATACCGCAAGAGTTAAAGATGAAGATGAGAAATGCGGTTGGAACTTAGCAAACTTTGAGCTGATCTAGGAACTTAAAAAATGATAGATAACATTTAATATCTACAAAAACGAACTCATAAATGCACATAATATGGCCAACGAAACAGTTACGGAAGAGCTAAAGCAACGAATTTTGTCGACTGCACAGAAAATTAAAAGATATGAAGCAAAAATCAATCAATGCGTACAGAATATGTAATTGTGACTGAACCAACGTTACTTCTTTCAGCCTTTGTACAGAAATACAAATGCAAACGGAAGAAGAAGAAACACTGGAATTTTGGAATTCAATCTAGGAAATCCTATTGAACATAATAAAGATGCCTCATTAAAGAAATAGAATCAGAAATGAAACAAAAACAAACACAAAATATCATTATTATTAAAAAAATAGTCAGTGCAAGCTAACAAAAAAAAAAAAAAAAAAAAAAAAAAAAAAAAAAAAAAAAAACTGGAGCGCACCTGGCTAAGATGAACTACGTGAATTTTGGTGAAAGCATCTAACCAGTCTACAAGGCCGAATGGCAGAGCAATTTAATTATTTGCTGTAGTCAATCTCAGCAGAATATCGGATGATATCCGAGTATACTTTGCTCTTCATGAAAGATGAGGATAAGGGTGCAGACCCAAGTAACTATCGCCCAATAACATGTCTACCAACTATGCTTAAGCTGTTCACTGCAATCATGGCAAATTCCACATACCATTGCTTATCGATTGAACAAAAAGGAAATTTTCAGAAATCTAGAGGAACAAAAGACCAGATCCTTATTGATAAAATGATCGTCAGAAATTCAAAAAGACGAAAAACTAACTTAAACATAAGACTATTACACTTTTTTTGAATATAATATTCGTCAAGTAGCTTTATTATTTTATTGTCCTACATGTTTCGCCAATTTTTTTCTATCGGCATCTTCAGGGAATACAAACTAGTAAGCTATATGATGGTAACAGACTAGGTTATAACTGATGGTTCTAATTCATTCAAAAAATTAGTATTGAACGAGGCAATGCGCGTGTCTCGGGAACGTGATTTATTCGTTATGGCTCATGATGTAATTGTCATGAAAATTCATTTCTTTGATGTTTAATGATCTGATTAAAGTTTTCCAAATTTCTGGTAAGGTTAGACCTTGATTCTTGTTTAGGTTTTCAGTTTTACTGGCGACTGTAGCTGCTTCCTTGAAGTTCTTGAATGGTAGTTATCTTCTATATAGGGCATAAGGCTCTTATCCCACTCAATGTGATGGTTAGTAGAGGCAAAGTGGCAAGAAAGGCCTGAATTGTCTTGTCTGTTGTTTCTGACATATCCTATGTGTTCTTTCTTTCTCCTTTCAAAGCTTCTAGAGGTCTGACCTACATAACTAATACCACATGAGATAGGTATACTCCAGAGTACTTGTAGAATTGATGAGGATCTTTCGGTGATCTTAAAAATTTCCGAATAGCGTTGATTGGTTTGAATGCCACTCTGATCTTATGTGGTTTTAGAAGGTTAGCTAATTTTTTGGAAATGCTGCTGACAAATGGAATAGTAATAGTACTGATGTATTGGACGATCAGTCAAGAGAATCTTGTTGTAGAGTCTTTTTGGATAACAATTTAAAGATAGTTCTCTGGATATTGTAGTTTTGCCATTTGTAGGTCATTGTTATCTGTTGTGTAATGTATAGCTCTTTTCTTGAGCATATGGATAATGCTAAGTTTCTGAGCTATATGATGAGACGAGTTGAAGTGGAGGTAACGTCCAGTATTTGTATAAACAAATAAATTTCTATAAACAGACAGGTTGATACTATTATTGGTTTGTTTCTTTAGCTTAAGAAATGTGTTCTTTCTTAAGAAAGAACACATAGGATATGTCAGAAACAACAGACAAGAGATTTCAGGCCTTTCTTGCCACTTTGCCTCTACTAACCATCACATTGAGTGGGATAAGAGCCTTATGCCCTATATAGAAGATAACTTCCAATCAAGAACCTTCAAGGAAGCAGCTACAGTCGCCCGTAAAACTGAAAACCTAAACAAGAATCAAGGTCTAACCTTACCAGAAATTTGGAATGCTTTAATCAGATCATTAAACGTCAAAAAAATGAACTTTCATGACAATTACATCATGAGCCATAACGAATAAATCACGTTCCCGAGACACGCGCATTGCCTCGTTCAATACTAATTTTTTGTATGAATTAGAACCATCAGTTATAACCTAGTCTGTTACCTTCAATATAGCTTACTAGTTTGTATTCCCTGAAGATGCCGATAGAAAATAATTGGCGAAACATGTAGGATAATAACATAAAGCTACTTGACGAACATTATATAAAAAAAGTGTAATAGTCTTACAAATAATAGTCAAGAAAAAATTCAACACACTAACTTAAACATGTTATAGATAGACTATGAGAAAGCATTCAATTCCCTCCCACACTCCGGAATCCTAAAATCACAACAGCTGTTTATAGTTAATAAAAACACATGCTCGTTTCTGCCTGCTGCTGAAATCATGGAAAACAACTTTAATATCCAATAATAAACGCTTCGTAAACGTGGAATTTTCCAAGGTGATTCCTTCTCACCATTACTGTTCAATATTTTTATGATATTTTTGCCTATGATTTTGCAGAAAACAAAACTTATGAAATCCTCAAAATATTGTATGATATTAAAATTTCCCATCAACTGTATATGGATGACTTGAAGTTATATGGCAAATTGGCACAGCAAATAGACTCATTACTGAACACGGTTCGTATTTTCAGTCAGGACATCAAAATGGAATTTTGATGTTTGGATAAATATTTGGATAAAAACCCAGGAATATTAAAAGCCAGTGATATTCTCTACCGAAACAACAGGCAAAAGTGTAAGACATATTCTGGAAACAAACGTTAATGGATTAAACACAATTAGAACAATAAACTCTTGGACTATATACCAATGTCGGAACACAACTGGCAAAATAAATTGGAGAAAAGAAGAGCTAGACAAATTGGGCCGCAAAACTAGAAAATTAATAGCTATGCATCATGCATTACACCCACGAAGTGATGTTGACCTGTACCAAGAAGAATAGACGGACGGGGTCTTCTGCAAGTGAGGCAGACTGTGGAAGAAGAAGAAATTAGTTTCGAACTTTATATCGACAGTACCACTGAATAAATGCTTTAAGCTTTCTATTGCTTACAGAAGGCTTACAAGAAGCCTTCTGTAAACAATAGAAAGCATATCCAATCACAAAAGGAACAGCAAAATAGCCGGTATGTGCGCTGGTAAAATAAACCCTTGCATATCCAATTTCTTCAAGATACAGGAAAAAAATTAACGTGACGAGGACATAGCAATGGCTACAATATGGATATATTACAAAAGAAATAGATGGATTTGATTTTATCCGCTCAATGCGTTACAAACTAATGTAATCAAAGGAAAAATGTCAATAATAATAGTAAATACAGATTATACGATCAGAAAGATGAGACTGCAGAATATCTAATCAGTGCCTGCAGCAAATTAGCTTAAAGTGACTGTAAATACTGCCATGATCAAGTGGCCAAAATAATTCATTGGCGTGTATGCAAAAACTATGGTTTTCCCACTTCTGATAACCTGTGGCAGCATAAAATAGAGACAGTATTGGAAAACGAAACAGCACGAATTCTCTGGGACTTTAGAAAACAAAAGGATCGGCATTTGGAACACGAAAGACCTAACATCAAAATTATTGGACATGAAAATGTTTGGATTATTGACATCGCATACCCACACCTACCCACAGCAACATCAGCAACAAAGATTGGGACAAAAATCGCTAAATAAATATCGAGATCTGGCAATCGAAGTTGGCCTATGGTCTACAAAAAACGACATTACTTGGAACAGTCCATATTTTACGAGGCTACCTGACTATTCTACAGACTATTCTCGGATAGAATCTGAATTGCTCTGTGTTGTTACCAGTCAAGCTTTTGTTTGAACGATATCTTGTTTTGACTGTGTATCAATTGTGATAATAATAAAACAACGGCTTTTAAAAGTCAAGATCCAAATAAAAATAAAATAGTTATAAATAAAAATTTTTGATATAAGTTTATTTATTAATCATTTATGATGACACATAAAAAGAATATAAATATGAAAATTAGGGAATACTTAAAAAGAACAGATATAATAAATTATTTGTGTAAACTCAACCTGGTATAACGACGGACCAGCTTAAAAAGTTCATAACGCAATGGATATACTAACATTACTTTATGGAAGTAAAGTATACAATAAAGTACTGGACAATAAGACAAAAACTAGAGCAAATATTAGTAATAGATGAAATGAAATTTATGCGAAAAAAGCAGTAAAATTTATCTCATTTGATCACAAAAGATATGAAAAATGAAGAGTACCAAGATGCAGTAAAATAAAAATGAAGAAATAGGCGAAGAATGTTAAAAATGCAAATAGAAAGATTGCACAAAAGAGTACTCCAGTATGAACTATCCAGAAAAGAGATTCGGTCATCCATTGCGAGGTTTACTTATGGTTTTTGAGGCAGAAACAGACCATATGTGTAAATTATCCTCGAAGATGAATACGCCTTATTGACATTTTAATCATGTTATAATTATATTGACATTTTAATCATGTTATAATTATATTGCATTTACATGAGTTAATCATATAAAAGTAGTTTTATTCTCTCTAATAAATATTTAGAATTACAGATAAATGAAATGCGATGCTTACTTAAAGCAATATGATGCTTAATTCTCACCCGCGTTATCACAAGTATGATTAAATTTTATATTTTTTTGTCTATTAGGTATATTTAAACAAGTATTAAATAAATTTAAATAACTGTTAATTTAAACAGGTGAATTTAAACCCGTGTTAAAGCTGTAAAAATAAATATTGTGTAGAAATATTTCTTTCGATTTATTAAAAAGGTAAACACTGGACAATTTTATCTTTCAGGCATGGTTTCCACATATCCGTTAATAGTAAATTAATTTTCTGAGATAAATTCACGATTTTGTCTAAGAAAAACGAATTTTTTTAAAGTGTATCTATAAACGAATTGCTGCATAATTTAGCATAAGCGCACTCATATTTGAATGGAGGAGGTAAACACTTTTTATTAGTGGAGAAATAAGTAGTCGTCCAGGGTGATAAAATGAGGGAAGAACGCCACAAAACTGTAACTAAACCATGCCAATCGATACTGCTGTTATTATACTTGTATCAGTTGTGCTAACTGCTAGGTTGAAAATGTCCCGTTGAAGTGGTATGTGATATGATCAGTTAGACTTTGTTCATCTAGACTGGTCTCCGGTTATTTAAATGAGATTAATGCACGATTAATCATTGGCATAGCAGAAGCCAACAGAAATTCTGAATAAGAATTTTTAGCTACTCATTAACGAGTCTGTCGTGTTATCTAATTGACAGTTTGCTTTATCGCGATTATTTTCGGCCTATTTTAATGTAAATATATACAGTAGTTCAGTTATTCCCTTCAATAAAGACTTGAACCTCTTATTCGCCTTCTGAAATCGAAAAAATAGACCTCCCCATCAAAAACGTCTCCTATACTACTTACGATCCCACAATTTTAAGTGGTGAAAGTTATTGTAAACAATTTATCCATGGAGGTTTTAGATTTTTCCCGGAACACCTCACTACACGTTGTTTTGTTGCATCGTAAGCTTGACACTGTCAGTCAAAAAAAGTTGAGATTACACGATAATGAAATGGTATTATAGCGCACAGGACAGAAGTTGTGTAATCCTAATTACAGTTTTGTGAAAATGCATAAGAATTCGTTGTGTAATAGAAAAATTACTTGTTTCCATTTTTATATTTTTCACTTTTTACTAATAAAATAATCAAAAGGCAAGTAAATCTGTAGGAGCAACAAGAAGTGTAGCTCTATTGAGTTTTTTTTTTTAATTTAATCATTTGATTTTATTTTTGGAGGCTTGAAGTGGCTTGGAAGAGTTCAGAAGTTCGATTTTTGGTTTCTATAACAAGATCTCCTGACTAGGGAGAACATATTTAAAAAACAAATACAAAATAATTTAATAAAATAAAATAAATACAAAAAATGCGTGTGAATTTTTATTCCTAGGTTTGCTGAGTCCCTATTATTTTGATCGTTTTAAAGATTTCATATCCAAGTTCATATTCACTGTCTAGAACTCTGTACAATTACATCGAACAAATATTGAAATATATAAGTATGATAAAGACACATACGTTATGTGTCTTTATCATACCTGTATACAGCGTTTGTTTCATTTCTTTTTATTATGAATATATAATATTCATGATAAAAAGAAATGAAACAAACGCTGTATACAGTTATGCATTTTGAAATTCGGTTGTGGTATGCAGGATATATTTCACTTCAAGCTTTAAAACTTAATAAAATTCAATGCAGTGATGATGACTGGTGTTTACAAGGACATCGCAAGATACAGAATGACGTTAGCAGGATGAAGTTGCAGTAGATATGGTGAACTACGAATGTATCGTAAACCTGATAATAATAAAAGAATACACCCAGAATTTAGTAACCACTTTAGACACAGGATTTAGTAACTATCATCTTAGAATAATATATTTAGTTTTATGTCTAAATGTATATTTTTCAGCGTAACTCGCGTGCGTTCTCATGGAGGGTTGCGAGATGAAAAACACTCGAGTATCCAGCACGTAAAATTCAGTCCACTTCTATATGAGATTGGTTAACTCACCTTCATCTGAAAAATCCTAATAAAGCTTCTTCGCAACTTAGACGGTATATTCGAAGCCAAGTCATTTCAACCAAATCGTCGAAATCGTCTGATGAACTTTGATAAACTTAATACCTCTAAGTATATCATATTCATTTTATAAGGAATTTTAACACGAGAAGATCACGAAGGTTTTAACTAAAGATATTTAGAATAACGAATTATTACATATTACTGATATCAGAATACATATTAATATAGTTTTATATTATTATAATATAAACTTTCAATCAAAAATTTAATAATGTTAATAAATAATAATTACATTATTGGTTTAAACTATTTCACTTTTTGGGAGAAGTACAACACAGGTGGTGTCTATATTAATATATATGGTAGTTCCTTTATCTTCCAAAATCAAAGATTCTCCGACCACGAGTACTTTAACTCGAATGACTTTCGTTCCAATCTCGTCGTGGATGCATGGAAATTTACACGAAGACTTATTTAACCCGAAAGTGAGTTAACTGGTTTTATAGCTGTTGACAGAGTTCTGCCTGCGGGATGTTAAATTCTCTTCCTAAAGTCTCATTTACCAAGAAACAGTATGGTAAAGCTATTCCATGGAATAGCAGCCTTAGATGCGTATCCCAATAACAGCACTACTGTGCGATATTAAAGATTGTTTTAAGTCAGTAGTAACACATTTATTGTATAGTGTACTTCTTCTCCCCTGTTTCTTATTACTGAAAAGTATGATGGGATTATTTTTCTCCGACTAGCACATAAAACTATTACGGCATTCGATGAATTCTGGTGAACTTACTAGTATCGATAGAATTCTTTATTCTAAGGAAGAGATGTTCATGTCACATTCTTGAATGTTTCTAAATAATATTCTAATATCTACTCTTAATACCTTTCTCCATATAGTCAGTCTTAGACTGATGCCTGTCTATAGAAACCGCCATCTAAGACTCCTATTAGACCAAAAAGTAATTTGGTAATATTTCGCATTTTGAATTCCAAATGGTAACCATATGTGGAGGGTTAATTTCACAGTTTCATTTTATTCTAACGTCAGACAATTTCTAAAGACATTTATCTGAAAATCTTTAACTTCTGATTTTAAAATCTAAAGCAAGGTAAATAATACCAGAAGAAAGCAAGCCACAAATTAAAATAAAAGTCAAATAAGTGACATCGATAAATCCGGCAATTTTTCTCGACAAAGCTGTACTCGACGCATTTTATGACATACTTGCTGGATGGAGATGAGAAAGTAGTAAAGATGGTGATTAAACAGAAGAGAGTGCGCTACTTTGCTGAAGAAATGCGATATACGGTAGATATTTAATGTTCATGGAGAGTAAGAGAGAAACATGTTGCAGAAACTTTATTGGAAACTTACTTTTTATTACAATGATTATGAGTCTAGAAATTAAAAACAGCGAAGCGAGATTTCAGATGGTGTACGACCTAAGATAGTCCTGTATATCATTCAGATGGCCCTCAGTGGTCCTCTTAGAGGTACTTTTGGGAGCTTGACATAAACAGCTTTTGGATATCCATCGCTGCTTGCTTTAACAGCTTAGAAACTTTGCTTTATTACTTTGACGCATGCATACATGTCGGTGTTCTCAGGATAAAGAAAAATACCATCTTACAAAATCACTAAAATTTGAATCATTCTATCGTTTCGTTATAGTTAGTGTATATTTCAAAATGTAGATAACTGTGATGGAATAATGCAATGATTCAACTTACCCACTGACAAACCAACTATCTCTTTAAAACTAAATTGGTAAAGCATCAGAGATTTCGCTCTCATTGGCTGCATCCAGTCGGAAACGGCGAGTTAGACGACAGGTCGCTTGGTCACTGAAAGCATATTTCGACTGAGTGCGATAATATTCTCAGCACTAGCCTGGCATTGACTCGGTCAAGTAAAACGTGATGCCAGCAAGCCGCTAAAGTCAATTCATGTCTTATATCATGTCTTATATCATGTCTTGTTCATGTCATGTCTTATTCATGTCTTATATCATGTCTTATTCATGTCTTATATCATGTCGTTATAGTTAGTGTATATTTCAAAATGTAGATAACTGTGATGGAATAATGCAATGATTCAACTTACCCACTGACAAACCAACTATCTCTTTAAAACTAAATTGGTAAAGCATCAGAGATTTCGCTCTCATTGGCTGCATCCAGTCGGAAACGGCGAGTTAGACGACAGGTCGCTTGGTCACTGAAAGCATATTTCGACTGAGTGCGATAATATTCTCAGCACTAGCCTGGCATTGACTCGGTCAAGTAAAACGTGATGCCAGCAAGCCGCTAAAGTCAATTCATGTCTTAGTTTAAGAGTTTTTATAACGCACTTGTTAGGACATTTAGACGAATGAAATACCAGATAAATAATTAACTTGCGTTTTATTTTTCCTGCTGGAATGTCGTCATCGAGTTTCGAAAAAATCATTTTTGATTTCGAAAAGTTGTTGGACGGCATTATTATGTTAATAACGTTTCAGTGAAATATAACTGAAATAAATTAGAAGTAATACATAGTTCTGCATTCTGCGGCTACTGTAATCACAAAATGAATTATGTAGTAAATAGCGATTTTTACCTTCATATTCTGTTATTGTTGTGTTGTTGCTGATATTCTGGTCGTGCTTATTGTTACAAAAAAAGCAGCTTAGATGGAACACTAAACGGTCATGCAAAATGCATACTTTTAAAATATATATTTGTTTTACTGTATATATATTATAATATTAATGATCGCAAGTGTGTTACAACAGTGACTGTACGTAGACAATGTTTTTGATTTTTCTTGTATTTGCATTTCCTAACATTTGATGTTTCCTAGTACAACTAAAGCGATCTATAAAGTTTTCACATCAGTAACTTTGAATGTTTTCCTTTCTTCTTTATTGATTTGCATAGCCAAAGATGAAAGCAAAAGAAATTGCAAACTTTTTATGTTGATAAGGAGTATCAGTTGACAATAAGGGAATTATTGGTATGAATGAATCTGCCCTTGTTACTGGAAGTCAACATTTAGTTGATTTAGTCATGGTTCGTCGTAGATGACTAACACAGAGTCCAGTTACATTGCTCAGTCTTCAAGAAATAAGACAAACATCAAAAGGATAAAATTAACGATGAATCAAAACGCCAATGACATGTAAATACCTCTGTATATCCTACATATTATAAGTGGATATACAGAGCGTAAAATGCGGTACCTGCTTCATACCTTATGCCAACATCATTAGCGATTTTCGCTTTGGTGATATGAGAAATGTTTTTATTGATTTAGTAAAAATGCAGATAATATTTTTGGAATCTTCCTGAAATTCTCTTAGAAAATAACTGCTCCAAAAAATTGACATAAACTGGGTTTTATAATTACCGAAGGATTTCAATTGATACTAAGTAAGAAATACCAAAACGTTTCGCCAACTTAGCTGTTTGGCTTCTTCAGGGTGAATAAAACAGATACAAAACAACTTAAACTGATCATGAAGGAATGAACCGAATCCAATTGTATTTTTTACAAATACAGAAGAACGCGTACATCAAACGCATGGACGTGTATGATGTCAACTACTGTTTTGCAGGAACGTTCTGTAATTAGCAGCGAAATTTAACTGTGGCGTGCTTAATGATCTTATGAGGGTCTTCCAAATATCAGCTAGAATTAATCCTTGGTTTCTATTGAGGTTGTGCTTAGAACGGATGAATGTTAACGGATAACAGAGAAGACAATTCTGAGTTAGCCCTTCATTTCTCGAGGACAAACCATACCATCGAAAGGGACAAAAGCTCCATGCCCTATGAAGATTTCCGCTCCTGATACATAAAAGAAGCCATAACAGTCATCCGTTCTAAACACAACCTCAATAGAAACCAAGGATTAATTCTAGCTGATATTTGGAAGACCCTCATAAGATCATTGAGCACGCCACAGTTAAATTTCGCTGCTAATTACAGAACGTTCCTGCATAAGAGTAGTTGACATCATACACGTCCATGCGTTTGATGTACGCGTTCTTCTGTATTTGTAAAAAATACAATTGGATTCGGTTCATTCATTCATGAACAGTTTAAGTTGTTTTGTATCTGTTTTATTCACCCTGAAGAAGCCAAACAGCTAATTGGCGAAACGTGTTGGTATTTATTACTTAATATCAATTACTATCCTTCGGCCAATATAAAACCCAGTTTATGTCAATTTTCTTACGTTTAGATGGCGGAAAATAACATAGAATCAACATGAATAACTGCTCCAGTCGCTTTCGATGATGTCGGTGGGCTAAAAGGAACTGGTATCGTATCCCGTGTAGGATTCAAAGCGTATAACAGTTTTTCAGTTAAAAGGCTTAACCGAGGAAGTTTTTTCCTTACGTAAACCGGTTTCATCCGTCAAAACATACAAAACCGGCACAAGAAGAACACACACAATTGACAGTCATAATGCATCGCAGTTGGCTTAACCGCGATATCAGATATTAATTAGCTTTCAAAGAAGCATAGTTATTTTACCTAATTAAAATAAATTAGCAATAGGACAATGTATACACCTCATACGAAAGAGATTTAGTATCAAGATAAGCATTGTATAATTGCAAGTTTCGAAACGTTAATACACTTTCCAGCTCATTACTGAGTGTAGGCTGTTATCGAGCCCCTAGTTTCTATTATTGAGATCTTTTCACTCTATTTCAGTGAAGGAAATTACTTTCTCTCTACTTCAATAAACCCTCCCCCCCCAACGGACTGACATACACAAACTGATCAGGAGTTGGTCTTGGTCAGAAAAGAAAATTCCAAGAATAATAAGAGAGAGAGAGAAAGAGAGGGAGGAGGAGGAGGACGCTGTGAGTGGGCCTTTTTCATTTATATTTCTAAATAAACTTATGATGACACCCTTGAATTACTCCCGCCTTTAGCATGATAAGTTCCTTTCAGTTACAATCCATCCATCAGTGGTTCTAACAGGGCGCCCATGATCTTCCAATTATTCTTGGATTTTTTAACTATAATTCAAGGATACGGTGGTTAGCCCTATGCCTTCTGAACAAAAGTAGTTTACTAAAAATAGTTGTATTTTAGTAAAGTACTTTTTTCCTTTTCCATTAGCTGAGCCCCATTCTCCGCTATATGCTTAATCTGCTGTTCTTTAATAAACACTTTTAAAAATTTAGAAGGTTTAGAATTATAAAAATTATACTTGCAATTATAATTTTTCTTTACTGTACAAATTTTATAAATATAAATGCAAATAGATAAGAATATTTTCTAAGATTTCTTCAACCTATAGATGATATAAATCGACCTATATGCAGAATTCCATTTCACATGTTTTATATTAATGGAATATGTATAGTATCCGTCCAGACCCCCCACCCCTCCCCCATCTTAATTAATGTCTCTATGGATGCCATCACCATCGATTCCAAGATTTTTCTTCCACGCTAAGGTTACGTTCCTTTACGACGAATTTCAGGAATTGATAAATAAATAAATAATAAACGTGATTTTCTTCATATTTTCAAGACATTGTTATTTTTTCACTAATACTTAATTTCTATGTACGAAGTTTCTCATTTTGTTTTCTTTCTGTCGATGGACGAAGTTTTTGAATTGTTTTAAATAATTAAATATTTAAAATTTTAAACTTAACAACGAAACATCTGTCCATTGTATTTTAGAACATAGCAACCACAACAGTGATGAAACCAACCGTTTGTAATTTCTCTCTTCTTCTTAATTCCTTCAACGATACCAGAAATTCCATCTCTATTTGCAGTTAGCAATTATCATAACAAAAAATGGAAATAATTGAACAGATTCATATTTGGTCTGTTACATTGCTGCACTTAATTTATATGACTGGCTGATTTCATATGTCACTTTGTGTACTTTGCCTATGGCTCAGAGAGGAACACGAGGATAACCTATTTGTTTTTATTAAATAAATGTTTATTTTAAAGCAGAATACTTCGGAACTCTTCAAACAACTCTCGTATGATATCATTTATTGCACTGGAAAGGAAAAACGGTGAGTTTTTAGTACATCCAACTAAGTGCAACTGGGAAAAAACCCAGAAATAATTGATTTTTACATAAATACATAATATAATGGGCACACTTTATATTTCACTATTTTATTGGAATATATTTCAAGGAATACGCACACCAACGTGTTCGTATTCCTCAGATTGTATTGAAGAAATCAAAGCATATTTCTTGCAAGCACATAGTTCTGTACCGTATTGATATTCAGCTTCATACATTTTAGATTGCACGCTAGGTTTTCTTTTTGCTAACAATTTAGTTTCTTGTTTAAACATTAGTGTCATGAAAGATATAACGATGTCCTGAATAATCAATGAAATTATGGATATATGTGATGGACTTCTTTGAGTTTCAAAGAAAGTCGATGAGGATCGATATTTTTCCCTTCTTGCTTTAAAATCAAGTTTAAATTTTAGTGAGGACACCAAAAATAACGTCTCCAGAGAGCCAGCTCTCACGACGTGCATATACTTTGTTAAAAAAACAGACTAGTTAAATGAGGTATGTTAGGAACACACCTACGTGGTTTCTTAGCGCGGAGAACGCGTAAAACTGAATGTGCATCGGCTGATACAAATTCTTGGGCAGTTTGCATTTTCAGCTACCCATTACAATAAAACTTGATACTAACTACGAATTATGGAAACTGTTGAAGAATGTTTCGTTGTTTAAATTTCAAACTGCTCTTACATTTTATTTGGCATGAATTTCACATGGAAATTTTACAATTTTCAAAACATTTTTTCCCCTTCTGTATAATTCCAGTTCTTCCACTGGTTCTAAATCAGTGTCAGGTTTCTTTCTATCTTATAATTAAAAATAAAGTTGGGTATTTCAGATGAATGTTAAGTCTTGTTTTGAGAAGTCTATTCCATACAAACAATACGATCAGCTTGCACACAGTAACCCGTGTAGGTTTTTGGGTAATGCTTCAGACCACAAGTCTGGTGTGCAAAACGTTTTTTTTTTTTTTTTTTTTTTTTTTTTATATCGCATTCCTGCGAAAGGTTATAAACACATCACATTTTTTTTACCGTGAAAAAAAAAAGCTATTAAGTAATCCGGAAATACTTTGATGTCTGGCGTTGGTCCGAAAGATAGCGACAATAAATATTTCTCTCTCTCTCTCTTTTTTACTTAGTCTTTTTTCTGTTATATTTGTCATAATTCGAACTAAATTAAGTAACCTGCATATTCATCTAAATTAATCCATTATCTGTGATGTTTGTACTGTTAGATGACAGATTTTCGAGTGTCAGTGTCAGGCTCCGCTCGTCACCTTTTAGGTCATGTTAGCAAATACTTTTAAAACTCTACGTTCTCTGAGTTCAATATCCTTCCGTTTTTTCCTGATACTGAAGTAAAAAGAAAAACTTAACCCTGTAATGTTTTGAACTTTATTTTCAAATATTGGTTTATAGGTTTTTTAGAAAACCGTGGATATATCGATGAAGAATGTTCCGTAAAACATTCGGAGTGTAAAATATATTTCTTTTTATCAAAGACGACTCAAAAATCGAAATTTGTTTTTTTTTTTTTTTTTCATTCAAGAATATTGACGACTACAGGAAGCATTTTGTTCACCTTCGGTCACCCATCTAGTGTGATCGATAATCATTTTTAATATACTTGTCACACGAGAGCATTGAGACTCCTCGTGTCTTCATCCCTCCCTCTTGTTGCTTGTATTCTCTTAAGAATTACAATAAAGGAATACTAACCCAGGTCTCGGGTTTCCATATTTGCACTTATCTGATTCTCAGAGGCTTACTGTAATTGCACGTAACGCTTTCTCTCACTTGAATATGTAACAATTTCACATGCCACCTCTCACAGAAGCGAGCAATCCTTGGCTTTCATCCAGAAGCTTGAAATTTCTGATTTTTCCTTACATACAGCGCATAGCAACCGGATTATATGCCGTTTCGCTAAATTCAAGTTATTTTATAGAAGCGTAATTGGTTAAAAGTACAGAAACTCAATGAAGGTTCATTTTTAGTCCCTGTGGTGAGTGGATCTTGATTTATTTTGAGAACAATGAGAAAGTGAAGCTTGTCAAAATTGTTGACAAACATTGTTATATTGTTTTTCAAATATGTGTGCATAGAACAGGAAATTTCCTTTTTCATTTTCAATTCTTTTCCCGTTTCACTGAATGTATTGATGCCGGTTATCTATCAGTGATAAGAATGGACCACTTATAATTTATCGATTTATTTCATTTTATGTATTTATTGCTCAATTGAAAATAAACGAAGCTAGTCGATGAATTCTATATAAGAATACGAAAGCGATTCAGGAAGAACTGTGTCACAACCGAATCTAGGATAGCGATAGGTAGTTCGTTTACAATAATACAGAACCCTCGGATAATTATTGATATATTCTCTGGGAGTTTACATCAGGGCTTTGAAATCGAAAGCACGTGAAAGTGTTTTTGAGACTCGCCCATTCCACCAGCAGACAAATAGGATGAACCTAAATATAGCAAAATCGTCTACTTTTTTTAATTAATTCTGCTCACAGCTTAACATAATACATATTAACACTTAAGTTTTCTGCGCAAATGCATAAGCACTATTCGAATTTTGTCATATAGATTATTACTTATGTACCTACTTATATTGTGTCGTCTCTACTTTGTACGTACATAATTACTTCTCCTGTAAAAATTCTTATATGCAAATTTGGTAGTATAACCAGTTAGTCATTTAAAATTGGGTTTCATTCGGGTCATTTAGCACCGGCTCCATTTTACCCATTTTAAGATACATTTACAGCCTTTCGTGTGGGGGAAACGCAGAAATATGGCTCAGAGGTTCGAGAGTTTTCATAACGAAGCACTTTTTCGGATTCTTCATCTTTCCTTTCTTGACCGTTTTCCAGTTTACTCGAATAGAAAATAAGTAGCACTCAAAAAAAAAAAAAAGTTTTTTTTTTTCGAATTTAATATAATATTCTCAAATAAATTAGTTTAACAATGAAATGAAATGCTTATGATTTTTTATATAAATAAAACATCATTGTACTTAGAATAAAAATAACATCATTTATTTTTAAACACGAAGATTTCGATTCTATTTTCAGAAAGCTATTGGATTTAGTTCTTCAACTTTCCGTTAAATGTAATATAAAGATATTCTTTAATCTAAATCTAAATAAATCTTCTGTCTTTTATTTCCCAAAGGGAGGAGACGAGACGTTTAGCTCTACTAACTTTTGGAAATGGAAGTGGGGAAGCTGATCTCCAACCTCACTCAATCACAAATGCTGTGATTGAGTAAGGCTGGAGATTCCACTTCCACAACTGCCGAATTCTCGTACTACTACTCTCTCTAATTGCGTGAAACAGTGTTAGTTATGTTGTCAATTTTCTTGCTTTATGAGATTAAAAACAGGAGTTTTTTTTTGAGAAAAAATCTTACACTCTGTTCCAGAGATCGATTAACCCTGAAAACAGTTAAAGAAATGTTTAGAAAAAGCTCTTTTAGTTGGTGACTGGACTCGAACTTATAACGGTCTTTTGAGTGGCCAAGCGCTAGGTATTTAAACGCATTTTACAGGACGGGCTTTATAAAGGCCTTATTATTTTATCTCTTTTAATTAATGTATTTCATTCATAAAGCACATTAGACCGATGTGAAAATCCGAATTAGCAAGGATAATTATCAATGAGGATTTGCAACTATGAAATAAACAAAAAAAAAAAAAATGCTGGCACTATTGACGTGATAGTGGGGAAGACTAGTTTAGAGGAGGGGGGGGGTCATGTTGAAAATCCTTAGCATAGTGTTTTGCAACGTTAACCTGATACGCGTACAAATGTAGCCTTGCGATTTTGTAATGGATTTTCTTCCTATGTCATTTTTTATGTAAACAAAGGGTTAATTAATCCATACTTTAGAGACTATCCCTTGAATTTTCAAGCCCCCAATAGACAAAAACGGTATCAGTTGTCTAAAGCGATGAGAGCGTGGGTGCTGTGATTTTGTTCATTGGCGCAATTTCACTCACATAATACAGTATCCATGAGTTCCGATAACTTGTGATCTCACCATCGTATTAGTCTTGCTATGAATTTATTCTTATTATTACGTTGAAAATATGTAATACTATATATAATTTGCAGTTTACATGAGTCTGGAATGCATGGTCTAAACGGCGACTCGATACTTGCCAGTTCCACCATACAGTCGGAACTGATTATTGTGGATTTACTTTAGTGCAGGGGAAATATTTTTAGATCATTGACTCCATCATGAAATCCTTGATCCCCCCTCCATGTTAAATAAATGAATAAATGTTATCAGTAATAAATTTTTCAATTTAAAACTCATAATTCCTCCATCCTTTTACTTCATTATTGCTTCTCGATAAGAAATATTTACGAAATTTAAAGAAAATACTGAAAGAAATTTATAAACAACATTAAAAATTTAACCTCACCTCCCCTTTTGACCCCTAGATATTTATCGACCCCTTGGATAGAAACATCGACCACTTTGCCGACCCCTGCTTTAGAACTTCCAACACTTTTTCTTCAACCCTCATTCTGTGCAATTTTGTCTTGTTTCACTATGTTTAATATAAAATAAGTTTTCTGTATATCAGAATTTTTTATTAAACATAGTTTAAAAGAGAATCTTCTTTTTGAAATCTGTTCTGGTTGCTTTACGACGTAACAAAATGAAATCTGCAATTTTGTTGGTTTAACAAACCAGCACGTGGACAGGCAGATTACACCTAAATTGCACCAGTAAGAACGAGGTGTGTATAAATATCGTTCGTAAAATGAGTTCGTGAGCAGATGTTAGGATTCATATTATTAAATGAAAGGATAATTGCGCGAACAGAATGGACCCTACATGTTTACTCACTTCCTAACATTTATGCGCTCTGTTGTTTAATTTACAAACCTCTGCTGTATTCTGATGTTTACTTGTTCTCCTTCCTCTCTCTCTCTCTAAGCCAACGGCCTTCCATTCTCAGCATTGTGAATGAATACGACGGCAATATTTAATTAGCATACACATTTATTTAATTAATTTCTAGAGATTAACTGAGAACACAGGCATTTAGAGTACATTTTGAAATAAATTCTCTATACTGTTAGCAATCTATTGCATAAGACAGGATGCTGGAAATGGTGTGTGTGTATTTTGTAAGTCTTGCAAAATATAATTTGCAGAGGTGTCTGTAATCATGCTCTTACTCGTTAAATTCCCATAAATGTTACATCTTGCATAATTCTAATTTTGAAGTTGAATTAGGCCAGTTAGTTATTTCCATATGCTGATATTTGGAGATTCATTGATGTTCGAACTTGCGAGGGTTGAGAACCTTTATGAGCACTTGCACGTTTCGACCTTGACGGAAAACACATAAATTATATAATATAATTTTGTCACTTTCTTTGTAAACAATCATTAGGCTTTTTCATGGTCCGAAAACTACAATAAGCAGCGCAGTATTTAATAACAAAAGGAACTGATGAGCACTAATTTTCCAAGAACTGTGAAATTCTTATGTCCTTATCAAGTTCAACTAACTTTAAGTTTCAACGTAGCTGGAAGTTTTTATTGTAAAATATTCTTAAATAATTATTTCTTAATTTATTACTAAGCACATACCGTAATGTGAAATACGATTGCCAAATTGACGAAGAAGCCACCTCTACTACAGACTGCTTAGTAGCCCTAGTAATCTATTTAGAAAGCGTATCCGCTCGCTACCCTTATGTGGATTCGAATCATCTTCGGCTCAGATGTTTCGTAAACCCTGTTCGCAATCTCATTCGATGGTGACAGGGTTTACCTTCCTGGAATCTCGCTATTTCATCCAGAAAACCGCCAATCCGACCACAACACTGGACCTCGTAGCCTTATTTGGCTTCGGCCATAATTCCAGAAGAAATAAAGCCGCTTTGTTTGTTTTCACAAAGTATGAACATAAAACTTAACTTTCCGAATTGGAAAATCCTGCTATGGATTGGCTTACTTACCTTCAGTGTGAAAAAAAGAAATCCATATACTTGAAGCGCCTTGAAAACAGTTCATATTTGGGCTCTTGAGAGGAGTGTTAAGATTAATCCATCATTAATCCATCCACAGCTCGACCCATTACAGGTTTAGAGTCTTTTGTAGGTGCGATTTACATAAAACGTCATTGTCATTTCATAAGCTGACCCAATAAATGCTATCGTTGGTATGAGTTATATAACAAAGATGGATTTAGAAGTTTTTAATAATTCCACTTTCAGAAGAGTGGTTCAACTGGAATCGTCCGACTCCATTCAATCACTGCCTTTCAGTTACAAAGGAAACCAGTTCTCCTACAAGAGAACTGAGTGAATTGAGCATTGAGCGATTTGTATTAACTAATTAATCGTTTATTAAAAATCACATCATTGTCGGCGTGTTCGTGCACAGACTATTATACACCTCGATGGTACCAGTTTTGTGCTTCGATAATAAAAATAGTCATTCATATTAATTGAGAACCTCCGTAGCTCAATCAGTGTAGACGAAGCCCTTTGGTCAGAAAAACCAGAGTTCGATTCCCGTTAGTGATGTGAGGAATCTTTTGGTCTCATACGGAGGTAGGGTTTTATTTATTTCCATTCACCCAGAAACTGGTTTTTCTTCCCCCAGAACCGCCCCGTAAACACACATGGATTAAAGTCATGAATACGTCCTAGCCATATGCTGGTCCCGAGTCCGGATAAAATTGGGAGGGTTGGAGTAAGCAATGGTGAACTACCCTGTGAAAAATCTCAACAGGAACACCTTGTGGGCAATGCCTGCAAAGTCACCTACGGTTAGAAACGAACTGAAGGGGAAAATCACATATTAATTGTTGGGCCAACATTGATTCCAAATTACTGTTTCATACAATATGCCTGCAGTTTCCTAATCACGCACGTATTTTGCGCTCGAAACGTGTCTTATATATATATAATACCGTGTGTTGCAATTGTATATAAAATATTATTTTAAGCTTTAGAGGAAACTAAACAACGCAAAACACTGCTGATATATCAAATAAATTTATACTTATTATAAAGAGCTAGAAATTTTGTCGATTGGGAAACGTTAGCTTATATAACACCATTTTATTGCAGAAAAATAAATTTCAGTTTAATTCAACAAATAACCTTTAATGTACTTTGAGATCGTTTAACAGTGAAATTACAGTGAACGTATTCCCCAAATAGAATTTTCAAACAGACATTGAGACTTCAACGGCACCATTTGAAATGAATATAATAAAGTAGGTTTATTCCCGAAATAGAATTTCACGTACTCGTTACTAGAGAGTGTATGATATTGCATTTACCTCGTGTGATAGTGTCGGGATCACGGCTGGAGAGCTATGAATAGAAGATGATGGAAAACCTGGCACCTTCGCTCGGGAGTAACCTCATTGATTCATGCGTAATATATTGTTACAGCTGATAAAATAGGATTTTGAGTACTTTTCGTGACTATTTCTCATAATTCATTGTCAGCAGATAAAATCTGCAAATTCCAGACGCTGACAAAGAAGTTTGGCAACAGAGGAGAATAATGGATGACCGAAGGATTTAGCGAGATCAACATATCGCAACGGCCCGTATTAGCTCTTTTAATTACAGATTTTCTTATTATTAAAAGAACAAGAACATTAAAAAAAATCATTCAATATGAGCATGGAGTGATGATAATCATCCGTTTCGTCATCCGCAATATATATTTGTTTCAAGGAGGCATACCAGAGGTTAGTATAAGGCATGAACAAATGTTTATTACATTTCCTAAGAGGGTAGCTAATTTTTTGTGTTCCACTGCAGCTCGAATTCGCGACGTGCTATATAAATTCGTATTTCCACGGGCCGTCATATCCCGAGAATAAGCATGTTACTGGAATGCATGCATTATGCCAGTGTGTGTGTGTGGGGGGGGGGGAAATCAACATGAACGCTGACTATGAGGTTTACAAATAAAGAAGAGTTTTCCAGTCTCATAGGGAAGTAGAAAGGATTTAGCTCTGGAAACCTTTTCATTAGTTTTGGGGATAAAATATGTTTTAAACAGGGAAATCAGAAGAATACACAGGAGATTAACAGACAGCAATAAGGCTATGAACTGAGGTGTCCATAGCCTTATTGCTGCGACCATAATTCTGAATAACAGCACATTGATTCCGAGGACATTGCTACTAAGAGGGGGGGGAGGGAGGATTGTTTACAATTACCCAACAGATATGGGACAAAAATATGCCTCATTGTTAAGAAAATTGATATTTCGTTGAATCGTGTGACTTCAAATTTGAATTTTTCTCTGTCAGACTCTTCGGTTATTTTTAAAATATTTCAGATGAATAAAGTGTCCCATTTGATCTACAACGAAAGGTTATTATTAATTTCTTTTAGTAAAAATTGCCCAGGCGCATGCTGCAAACAAAGCGTAAATAATTCTAGTACCATTTGCCTGAATCCCTCAAGTAACACTAATTGATCTCTCATGATAGAAATATACCTGTGACATTTCTCAGAGATTTTTGAAAACAGGTAAACTTCGTACTGCACGAGAATTCCTTCTCCCTTACATGAGTGCGAGTTACTAAAGTAATATTGATGCATAATCTTTGTTTAGTAAACACTCTAACTTCCCTATAAGTGATTTTCTGATCACCATATCATCCAATTCCTGTCATGTTCCTCAGGGAGTTGACAGAATATCATGATTGTACTACATGAAAAAGGTGCGTCATTACTAAATTCCTTTCAACCATTGCCTCCAAGATTATCAGATCTTATATTTCCGTCTTTTAAAGCGCTTTTTATTATATCAATCCACCTAAATGTTCGTCTTCCTCTGAGTTCCTGTCATCCTAGAAAAGAACGCTTGTTATGATTAAGCTATCCTATCCTCTTTTGTTAACCACACACACACACACTAAGATTAGCTCCCTTAACACATTCCCGAATGCACAATATAATATCATGTTCGTTCAAGAAAAAGTAGAAAAGGTATGTTAACGAGAGCAGTAGAGAACTTGTACAGAGCACGTACCACCTTTTCCACGAGTTGCATTGGTACGCACTAATATTGAATGACGCATGCCGAGGCAACGAATAAGTTGACAGTAGATTACTTTTCGGTACTTCAATTTTCCTCCTCTGCTTGGGTTCAAAGCAGGACTGTTTATTGCTCTTTACTAAAAATAAACATACACTTTCTCCGGCTTATAGTATGTGGATTCAAATCCTGCTGCACGAGTGAATATTTTTAATATCTCTCTAGATTTTCTTGTGAAATATTCCTATTGGAAGTTCGAAGTGGTTTGAAGCAGTATTATATCTGGTCTGTAGGACAGAGTTTCTAGATTTGTCTAAACCCACCTATTAGCTCACCTATCGCAGTAATGTAAGTAGGTTTACAATCTTTCGGAATGGCATTCACATAACGACAACAGTAACAATAATAAACGTTCTAATATGCTGGAGGTGATGGTGCTGTAGTCCGATGGCCAACCTTCGGGTATTGCATCCTTATTAGTTTTAGGTACAAAACGTGGTTTGAAATTACAGTATATCCAGAAACTCTAATTTCTCTTAAAATTAGCCAAAAATTGATTTATCCCTCATTCGAAACATTCCAGTTCAAACTGAAATCATTATTGAAAAATAAAATAATTTAATCTAATGTATAATGCTCGATACTACTCGAGCACGCACGCACACACACACACACACAAAATATTACTTATAACAGTAGTGTTCAACCTTTTTTACTACGCGAGCTACTTTTCTATAAAAAGTTATTCGCGATCTACTCTCTTATATAGATCACGTTCCCCCAACCTGATATCTGATTACGCACGAATAAACAACTAAAAAAATACACAACTAAAAACTTTATTTGTGTATTTAAAAATTTATTTATCACTTTTAATTATTTTATCACAACAACAATATATATATATATATATATATATATATAAAAGCATGTTTCTGTTACTGGAATGCATGCATTATGCCAGTGTCTGTGTGTGTGTGTGGGGGGGGGATCAACATGAACGTTGGCTAGGGGTTTTTGGAAAACCAAAGTTAGAAAAAACAACAGATTTATTACACAAGTTACAGGAAATGCTGGTTGATTAAAAAAACAACAACAACAAAAAAAAAACTTAAATTGAAATTTGGCATTGTTTGGACCTCGCAATATTTTCATAGTCAAGTTGATAAGAAGAAGTGGCCAATGGCAGACAATCATCCAAATGATCATTTGTAATTTGGTTTCTTAATTGATTTTTTTATGACGGCCATTTGAAAAAGCGGATTCTGACAAGTATGTCGATCCGAAACACGACAGAATTTTTCGCGCAATATCAGTTAATATTGGGAATTTTTCATGTGCATACTTCCAAATGACTTCGTTGTTTATTGATTTTAAATGTAAACTATTCTGAATGTTTATTATATCAAGTTCTACTTCAGCTTGGTTTATATCAAACAGCCCACTAATTTTAATTGAAATTTCTGTGATGTTCAAGTTTTCTTAAAATGGATTATTGATAAAAGATACAATCATTTCAGTTTTATTAAAATCTTTAAATCTGGAATTTATTTCTTCCTCAACTATTCTATTTCACGAATAAATTCTTTTAAATCATAGCGCAGCATTTCTTGATTTTGTTCAAAAAAGTTTAATAAATATGGGAGATGTCTAAATTGTTGGAAAGTTTTTATTGAACTTAACATGTCAATTAAATTTTTATCTCTACCTTGTAACTCTAAATTTAAATTGCTTAATTTCGTACAGAAATCTACTAAAAATGATAAGTGTAACAACCACCTTTTATCACTCAATTGTGGATAAATATCTCCTTTTTCATCAAGAAAAAATTTTATATAATTAATTAATACAAGAAATCTTTCTAAAAATTGACTTCTGCTGAGCCAGCGAACATTATTGAACAACAGAAGTTCCCTATCATCATCTGACTGTAATTTAAATAACCGCCGTTGCAAGGCTTTTCCTCAAACAGAATTTACAATTTTAAATGTAATATCCAAAACATATTTTGTGTTTAATCTTTTACTACACAGTACTTGTTGGTGAATAATATAGTGATACATTAAAAAATCTGGATATTTGTCATCGTTTTTACATAATAAAATGAAGCCTGATTTACTATCTATCATTGCAGGAACACCATCAGTAGTAATAGACAGAAATTTAAAAAGCGGAAGTTTGTGTTGTTTCACAAATTCATCAAATGCCGAAAATATGTCTTCTCCCCTAGTCCTTCCCAATAATGGTATAATTTTTAAAATGTTCTTCTTCACTTGAATAATCTTGAAATACCATGCGAATAAATACCATTAACTGAGCAATATCAGTGAAGTCGTTTGATTCATCAAATTCTAATGAAAACGCAACACACTGGTGAATGTATGATATTAACCTGGCCTGGAAACTTTTCTCCGGCAATTGGAACTCTTCCTCTCAATTTGAAACTTGAAACCTTTTGAAATTTGAAATTTCAAAATTGAAACCTTGTCTGCGGACTAGAAGTAGTCTCTCTCTAGCGACGTCTCGAACCGAGAAGCTCCTTTCTGGAAGCGGGAAACTCCTCTCTCAAGCAACGTGGATCCGGGCAGTCTCTCTGACAGCGACTCTGGACCGGGCGGCCTCCTCTCTGACAGCAATTCTGGAACCAGGACCCCTTCTACCTGCTTCAGTCCCTTTTTATTATGCCTCCTCTGAGACCTCGCATGAAGTTTGGCAGTCTTTCATCTTAAGTTTCAAGTTTGGCACGCCTTTTGTTCTCATCCGCTTTCTTTTGATTGTAAGTTGCCGGCCATCGGAAAGTTGTTTGAACTCTTTCTGACTGACTTCGGAGATGTTTACACTTGGAGCCGGCAAGCCTTTCTCATACAAGTTTCAATAACAATCTTTATAATGCCACTATGTACAGCTTCGGCGACAAAAACATTGCCTTTGTTTTTAACACTCTAACATATTCTTATTAAAGCAGCATATACAGTTAGCTTCAAAAGAGTTATTTACAAAAACATCTAATACAAACTATACTGAGACAAACAAAGTTTATTTTTTTACAATATTCACATGGGACTTAACCTAAGTAAAAAAATCGATGTAATGTGCTTCGGAATATTGAATATTTAAGCTACAATCGAGTTTTTACACTTTGCTTATAATTGTATTCACTCGGCTTGCTGTTGACGTCCACTGATCCAAATTAATTCAGTTACCCGGACTTAAAGTTACTGATTTTACAATTTTAACGAAAAATAAATAAACAATAGCAATACACTTAAAGCGAATTAAAAAGAATACAAAATAATGATAAATAAAATATTATGTTTTAATTAAATTTGTAAGTACGGAATAATACACAAGAGATCGACCAAAAATCGCTCCGCGATCGATGGGTTAAACACCCCTGGCTTAGAATGATCTGCATTTTTGTAACCGAGTCATACATTCGATTATTTACGTCGTATTCCTCATCAGTTGACCTTCTCACCGTCCTCTTCTGTTCAAAGGAAAGAACACCGATCAGTTGGAATTTTTGATAAATTACAACTGATTGCATTCATGGTTGTTGGTCTCCTTGCCAGTGGATAACATCGCTGCACTCCCTCGAGCCGTGGATTCGAATCTAACCGTGGCATGAATGTTTGTGAAAGTGTTCCGGTGACGGACGATTTTTCCTCGCTCATTGAATGGGTTAAATGGCTCGAAAAATTATACCCAGTTTCCCGCAATATCTCTTAGGCACGCGCACCACAGTCTGAAAGTAAAAATACTAGATCTACAAGCTTTTGTGAGTGGGATTTCTCTCTCTCTATAATATATATATATATAAGGACTCCTCGAAACCGACTGTGCTACGCAGACACAAGGTAAGTAAAGCGTTTGTTCTGGGGATTCTGATATTTGAGAATATTGTGAATGACACCGGATTAAAAAAAATTGCATTTGTTTTATCATTCAGGGGGTGAGGGGTGTGATTGAAGTCTGATTAGCAGAATAATGAATTACTGACCGTTTAAAACTATATTTAGAAATTTACGTACATTTAATGATACAAATACAACATTTATTTTAAAAATGATATTCTATCTTTTTCAATTTAGCTACTTGAATACAAATTCTACCCTACGGTTCTTCTTTATGAACTGGTCAATAACATCGTCATAAAAAGTTGGTTGTAACTTAATTTTCCCAAGCAACACGCACACTTGTTAAGGCGGGCTGAAGCTCACTGGCTTGAACTACTTTCACTGCGTGTGTTCTATGTTTAAGACGACGTGAAGGGAGAGGAAATGGCTATGGCGCGCATGAAATCACAGCGCTTCAGCGAGGACCTGGAAGCTCCCACAACCGAGCAAGCTTTGACTAGACGAGCAAGCATCGGCCTTCGATACCCAACGCAAAGCTCAATTATTGCCACGCAAGCTTAAGACTTCTTTTGTCTACAAAAATAAAAGCCTAAACGGATGTCTTATAAATGCATGCATTTATTAACAAATAAATATTACTTCTTTCTCAATTAATGAGCTCGTGCAGCAAGCATGGAGAATCCGCCCCCTGCTTCATAGCCCTTAGCGGATATTCCTGTTATACAAAAATAGCTACAAAGATCTAGCGCAAAGTAAATAATATACTAACGAGGGGGCGTTTCAAGTGAATAACAAAAGTTATTAAATATGTTGTCAACACTTTTTTCATGCTTTCACTGATGGAATTCTAACTTAGCTCTACGAGAGTACAAACATATGAGCCATTCCTTGAAAGATAATGTTCACAACTTAAAATTCTTAATCGGTACGCATAATTACTGGCCATACAGATCACTAATAGAAACGACCACACAGATGAAGTTTTAATTTCAGAAAGTGGCAGACATATAACCAGAGCTTTATGTTTGGTTTCTTTCAAAAGTGTAGACTTCAGGTATTTTATGAACTTATAAAGGCGGGATAAGCTGTGAAGTCGCAAGTAAAAATGAATTTTGGTTCTTTGCTAGTATCGCTTAGCTTTAAAAAATGAATTGACAGTTATTCCAAAATATTTTAATAAATAGTTTTTGTAACGAAGATTTTGAATTTATTTTGCTGCGAAGATTTTGAAAAGTAGGTACTGATCATTGTCCGCAAGTTCGATTTTTGGAATGTCAGTTAAACTATTGTTTCTTAGACTCAAATTAGTTTACGAGATGATAACTATTAGAAGAAAGTTAGCAAATTGTATTACCATATTTATAATAATCCATAAAATAGAGATTTATGAGAATATCCTTCATATCTAGTTCTGCTTTATATCTGACGGGTTCAGCCTATCTAGGTTAAAAAAGAAAAGCTCAGAAATCCATTAGCTCATAAAGCGTTAATTGAAATTCTTGCTAAATCTGGCGTGAAGACAAAGAATGGAAAAATCCACAAGAATAGCTGTTTTATTAAAGTTAAAATAATTTGTAGGTTAACCGTTCGTGCTGGCGTCACAGGAGAATTGAACAAGCATGCGTACAAAAACAAATCTAATCAAATGATTCTCCTTAAGAACCGGTAGATTTTTATAGAGACCGCAAAGAAGAGGGTTAATGGGTTTTATCGATCGAGGAGAACACAAGACACCTGTGACACGCCCTCCTTACACCACAAGGGCTTACGTCCATCAAGTGTGATTAGACAAGGAAGAATGATATCAGAATTGTCATTAATTAGCCGGCTAGACTGAGTTCTGCCATTTGGCCACGTAAGAGAGCCTGATTAGCTTACATCGACGAGTTCGGTCGTAAGGAAAATTACCCCAGAAGGCCGCATCGTCAGAAGGGCGACATCCCGTATCTGTTCGACGTGACTCTAGGGGTAAATATAAGGTTGGATTGATTTCCGTAGAAGCGCAGGAGCGTTTGAGATCTTGACGCGGTTCCCCGGAGCGTGAACCGATGTCTTTATGACTTTGGTAGCTCTGGGAGTTTCGGTAAAACAGAATGCGCAGTCGGTTATGGCTCTCAAGCCGTAGTTCTGTCGCTTACTGCCGCTGGATTATTGCTGGATCCACCACTGGACGCTACACGTTGGAGTTATAAAAGAAGACACAAGGAAACTCGTGCACCGAGCTAAAAGAAACTTCAAGAAAGGAAATAAAAATACGGAAGAGAAAATTATTCAAAAAAGAAACATTTTGAACAACAAAGCGAATGACGGACTCGGCATTTCTATCTATTGCAAGGTCCAGTTAAAAACGATTTACTGCGCATGCGTGCTCCTTGTTTGCTGTCAAGATAATCAAAGTGCTCCTCTTCATTGACGCTGTTCCTCCTCCTCTTCTTGTTCACTGATGTACTTCAGAATTATCTCAGAAAAAGCCAGTTCGGAGCATATATGTTGAGCTAAGCCAGATATTTCTTCGGCATAAACCTGCTAACGATATTTTTTTCCTTTTTCAACAGTTAAGGCTTTAGGTCAATACCGTAAACGTAAATCACACACCATAACATCGTAAATTATAAGGCGCGCGCATATCTTAAGAGGTCGTCTGAGTAGCTATCACATTCTAGCACGGTGCACTACATTAGCTCAGAACACTATTAGGGAAATAAGTTGTTTATCTGCGTGATGGAAATGTTTTACAATGGTAATAGGTCTTGGCTGCAAATATAACCAGTGCAAAAACGAAACTCAATACAGACCAACACATTCATTTAGGTAGATGAGTAGCAAGAAGGGCTTTAATGTCAATTCCTTTTTTTTTCTTCTAGTTTTATGTGCCCTTCTCATTTTGAACTTGTTTCATATTTAGTTTCCGTCAGGAATAATATAAGAGGGTGTCGTTAATTGGTAAGCAGACGAAGTCCATTTAAGATCGACGTGATTTCATCATTACCGGTCTTTCAGGCTCATTTACTCTTCGAGGTTCCACATTTATGACACGTAGCAAGTAATGATGATAAGTCGCCCTAATAGGTTATAGCAACCTTTGCGATAACTTCGAACAGTGATAGTTCCACATAAAATTTACCTAAGCGCAAACATCTTCGGAATATTCTCTCTTCAGGAGAAAAGCCATAACAAATTCCTTACCTTATTTATTAAAAAATCTTACATCCTGTTTCTATCTTAACTAGAAGACACAAGTTGCCATATTTTTCTTTCCTTGATCAAATACAGAACAGCAATCAAAGAATAATTGTAACACCTGTAATACGAAAATGCTTACCAGAAAAAAAAAGTTGACAGAATTAAGGAATCGTTTATTTGACAATAATAGATTTCGTTGAATTGTATTCATTAACATTCGCTAGGCCAACAATACTCAAAAATCACAACTGCTCAATTAACAGGAGGCTTCTGTGTTTTTCTATTTCTACTGAATAAAGAAAGGCCTCTTATCACGTCACAATGCAAATACTGATCATATATCGTTTTCCGCTAGTGTCAAAAGATTTCGACGATCTTTCTTGAATTCAAAATTGCTCTTATTTTGCAATATATTTTCACTTGCTCATAAAATTAGACATGAAGAGGAAAAAGAAAAATTTATTTCACCTTACAATGAATCCTGGTGAGTATTTAGGAAAGAACAGTTTGGAAATGACTCGCAAGTTACTTTTCTTACTAGTTTTTTTTTCTTATTCATGTAACCAACAAATGCAGTATTTGGAAGTGCCAACTAATTAAATAGTGAAAATGAAATAGCAACACTTTCATCAGTTGGCACTTCCTAAATACTGCATTTGTTGGTTGCATGAATAAGAAAAAAAAACTAGGAAGAAAAGTAACTTGCGAGTCATTTCCAAACTGTTCTTTCCTAAATAAATGCTTTATTTGTATGACATTTAGTCATACAAATAAAGCATTTATTTTACAAATGATATTCTATCTTTTTCAGTTTAGCTACTTGAATAAATACAAATTCTACCCCTACGGTTCTTCTTTATGAACTGGTCAATAACATCGTCATAAAAAGTTGGTTGTAACTTAATTTTCCCAAGACACACACTTCTGGAGGCTGGCTGAAGTTCACTGGCTAGAGCTGTGTAGACTGCGTATGGCCTGTGTTTAATCAAACGGAGTGAGGCGACGTGAAATGGCTATGCGCGCGCATGAAATCACAGTGCTGAAGCGAGGACCTGGAAGCTCACACAACCGAGCAAGCCAAGGTAGCTTTGACTTGACGAGCAAGCATCGGCCTTCGATACACAATGGAAAGCTCAATTATTGCCGCGCAAGCTTAAGACAGAAATAAAATCTGTCTACAAAAATAAAAGCCTGAATGGAATGCTTATAAATGCATGCATTTATTAAGAAATAAATATTACTTCTTTCTCAAGTAATGAGCTTGCGTAGCAAGCATGGAGAATTTGCCTCTATTAAAATTACTTGGCAGGACAAAGTACGAAACGTATTCCTGCTGAAACCAACGAGGACTTAAATCATGTTAAAAGTCGATATTGGGCTCATTAATTAACTTTGAAAGGCCTCACTTACTGTTGAACTATAAACGTAACCTCCAGTTTTCACTAAGTTTAAGTTCGTATAGAATTGTTCCTCAATTATCAGTAAGCACTGACAAAAATACTGAAAATTATCATTCCTGATATGCACTTATTAAAAAAAATACTACAAGAAAATATTAAATTATAAAATACGGATTAATTTCATTAGATAGCGGAACATCATCCAGCTCTGGTATTTGAGAAAAGCATAACGAAAAACGGATTGAATTAGCTCCAAAAATGTTGACAACAGGATGCAAAGGAACACCGTCTCTCTCTCTCTCTCTCTCTCTCTCTCTCTCTCTCTCTCTCTCTCTCTCGAAGTTGTGGAAAACTTAATGATAAAGCATAAAATTTATTCTAAAACCTAAACCATTATAGAATATCGCGTGGAGAGCAACCTAACATAAAACCTCCAGTTTGCAAAGAAGAACTAACCATGTGGGCAAGTCATCACTTTCAGTGTGGTATAATAATTAAGACAGCATTATGTTATTGATGAGAGATCGTCAACAGAACTGTTCTTATGCTTATACGTTCCCCACCCCATATGCTAATCTATGGATTATACCCTACATGTAATCACAGTTGCACTTCATGCATTTAGCGGATACCGTTTTTGAGATTTATGACGATCATCTTTGCATTCCAATTGCTGAATGGATAATCAAAGAAAGATTTCAGGATTCTACTCTCTTGCATTTCTTTCCTGCTATGCATTTCCATAGACATAAATTCTATGCCTGGGACATTATTGCATCACTAGTGCTATATACAGGATGGCCATAAATTAACTTTCCCTCTTTGGAGGTATCTGTAGCTAAAATTAATACACGGAATAAGACCACATTTTATATTGAGACTTTCGGAGGCATGGGGGAGATGAATTCCGCGAAAAAAGATTTAGTACGAAAAGTCGCCGATAGGGGAAATTGTGGCGCTGGCAGAGCCGAAAACAGTCAAATATTTCCGGTAAATGCAGGTAAAAAGGATTATGCAAATTTTACTGCGTACGTGACAGCAGCGCCACCAATTCCACTTAAAAAGGGATTGGAAACGTTCAGTCAGTTATTCGAATGACTGACGAATTGTGCTCAACACTCATCCTACCCTGCCTCAGCGTGCTTTACTTGTTAGTTGTTTTACCTTAAACGGTGCAATGCCGTAGCGGCTCTTCGAGAATTTAGAAGGCTTCATAACCTACGTACAGGTCCTATGTCAGCTGCAGCACTGAGAGCTAGGATTAAGAAGTTTGAAAAAAACTCGATCACTAGGAGTTAGACCTGGCATAGGACGGAAGACGTTGCTACTGCGGTGTTCGACGACACAGACCAGTACTGGTCCAAGCGCTCGTACTCGCAAATTTAATATGGCTTATGGTACAGTTTGGAAAATCTTATGGAAAATGCTTCACTTCTATCCGTATAAGTTCAGTCGTGTGCAAGTACTAACTACCTCAGATTATGATAAGCGCATGATCTTCGGGCTTTTTTGACCCTCACGTTTCTTACCCGAATGGAGGTCGACAATGACTGGCCTTGGAGAATATTGTGGGGTGATGAGGCTCATTTTTATATGAATGGGTCGGTCAACACTCACAACTGCAGAATTTAGCCATCTGAACATCCCCAAGCGATCCAGCAAGTACCACTGCATTCTCCAAAAGTAACCGTGTGGTGTGGCCTCACAGCCGATTTCATAATAGGACCATTTCTTTTTGAGCATATTACCGCTACAGGTCCTGTAACGTGCTCCATTACTGGAGAGATTTATCGACGAATGCTGGAAAATTTTGTCATTCCTGTATTGCAGCAAAGACAATGTTTGGACTCCATAATTTTTATACAGGATGTATAAAATACATCCTGTATAAAAACGCACGGCCACACATTGAACGTTCAGTACAGCGCCTTTTACGCCAGCATTTCAGTAATGAGAAGGTTATCGGTCAGTTCTTTCCGACGGCATGGCCGCCTCGATCCCCAGACATCACTCCATGTGATTTTTGGCTGTGGGAGTATTTGAAATTCGTTGTGTCTGTTGGTGGCGTTCCCCCTGCATGTACATTGAAAATTGTGTATGTGGTCCAGGGGACCCTGATTCTGATGATTAAAACATTATTTCCTGTGAGTTCAATCACTACATTAATTTCTGTGTCTCTGGCAAGTTGTTGTTTTAGTTTAATTATTATTATTATCATTGCAACGCGCCACATATCCAGCTGTAATGAGTAAGCGGCTGTCGCTTACACAGTCGAAATGTTATTATTTTGTTTTTGGCTCCGCCATGGCAGAATTTCCCCTATCGGTGACTTTTGGTACTAAATCTTTTTTTTTTTTTTTTTTTTTTTGCGGAAATCATCTCCCCATACCTTCAAAAGTCTCATTCCGTTTATTGGTTTTAGCTACTACAGATGCCTCCATAGCGGTAAAGTTATTTTATGGCCACCCTGCACATCTGTACTAGCCATATTGTCCATAATAATACCCAAATTGCTGCCGCTGCTATAATTGCCCGAAATTAGATGCAGATTGCTTTATAGGAGTTCTGTAATGTTTCCGATTGTTCAAACAGTAGTCTAATAATACATCGTCCCGTAGTCTAGTGACAAATATACAACCGCAAAGAGATGAGGGCGCCTCTGGTGAATTACTTCAACTGTCCTTTGAAGAGCAATTTGGATATGCAAAGCGATACACCAGCCCAATGATATACACTTGACAGCAATAGATGTACCATGGTATTTCTGCGATGAAATTTATTACTCGTTTTGATTTTCGTGCCTGTTTTTTTTCCCTTCCATAACAATACGTTCTTAGCAGAGCAACCATAAATAGAATTCAGCTATGCGGTATTAGTAATTAAAAAAAAAAAAATTCTTTCCTACTTAGTCGAGATAAAAGATTCATAAACCGAAATGTGCCGAGCTGAAATATTCCCATTCAACTCAGATTGAGGTCTAATCGCACTCAGCGGCTAATGTTCTTCAAGAAGTTTTCGTAGTGAAACCAACTGCCGACATTTAACGACCCTATAGGCTCACGTTGCTAATACATAAATTCATGGAGACAACGATTAAGGTCTAGCCGAACACCCCTATACTTCGTGAAATAAAGAATTCAACGAGGTATAGAGTTTAGTGGGTGAGGTGTGTGTGTGTGTGTGTGTGTGTGTGTGTGTGTGTGTGTGTGTGTGTGTGTGCTCTTTAATAATCTAAAGCTTCGAAGATATAAAGTTGAAAATTTCTTAAATATGGAACGAAACATCTTTTTGAAGATGTTGACGATTTTAGTGCGAAAGAGAGAATCACGTGAAAGGAAGTCATCAAAGAATGCTGTAGGCAGCCACCTAATCGCAAAAATAGTTACCATAAGTTCACCTCTTTGATCGGCTCTCACGAATCCTTTCTCTTTTAGAATACATAAAGAGCTTAACAAACCAACTGGAATATCTCATGTATGTAAATTATATTCCAGATATGGTGTCATGAAATTATTTAAAAATAACTACATTTGCGTTCAAAATGGCGGTCTGGTGTAGTAACTTTATTATCACAGCAATCGAACGCAGAATTTTTGGCTTATGTTCCTCTTCTATAGACCGTCCCGTAATAATAGATCATCCTGCTATGCATTTTCACAATCTATTGCGGTCATCATTTGTTACATAATTTTCTGTCGCTTGGAATTGTTTTGCCTAATTTTGCCAAAATAATGATTTAAGCCACACTAAAGGTAAACACTAAAATATAACACAATCTGACTGTCCATAACAAAATGGTTATATTGCCTACTAGTGGAAGAAAGGAGTGTTTTTGAATCGTCGAATATCTTTAACGCGATCTTGTTTAAGTTTGTTAACGTAAGTAAGCATATTAAAATGTAAATGCACACAAAAAACCAAAACATAGTAGGTTGAATACAGTTCTTTTGATTTTACGAGAGGGTCAAATAATCAGCAAACCTTCATGTTCAAAATGTAGAAGTGCTTAAAAATTATTTCAAAATTACTTAAGTAATTTTGGAAGTGACTTGCAGAAGGCGAGAATTAGAAGAATCTTTCAGCTGAATAACAGAGAGCGCGAGAGAGGGTAGTCAATTTGAGCCTGCTCCGTGAAAATTCCAGGAACAAGATGTATTGACTTATTCGGAGGTTTGCGGTTCGGTGTTGGGCTTCGAAAAGTGTGACGTTTTAGGTCTCCAGGGGTATATTTCCCCCATTAGTTAGCGTTAAGCCCAAATATGTAAATTGTTATCAGTCCAGTCGAAGAGAACATAATTCTGAGCAAAGGTTTGGGCGAAAAGGTGAAAATTGCCATCATTTGTTTCGAAATTTCCTCAGAGGTGGTGATTTGGCCTCCTCCACGATCTGATCTCTTTCAAAATCGCATTTTTTTCTGAGTGTGAATGAGTGATCATGTAATATGCATCTTGTTTCGAATTCGGCTGTCAGTTCTCTTATACACGCATACGTCTGTTATACATGCATCCATTTAAATAAGAGTTTTGAACCATCTTCGAGAAATAATCATGAATACATTCTCCAGTTAATTTTCCTCAACCTTTGTAGATTCGGATCAACTGCCATTGCTATAAATTAATGTCCGGATTTATTATTTATTACTGGAGAGAGAAAAACAAAGAATGTATTTAAAATAAAGATAAAGAGCCAATAGGCTCCATTTCGGCCACGTAAACATTATTTAGATTAAGGGGATATTAAATCCCACATTGTTTCGAATCCGAATAGGAACTGAAAGATTGGAATCAGAGAGTTTCATGCCGAATATAGTATAAAAACCTATAAAAGTATCGGCGAATACTAGCGTGAGCTAATTCAAGTAGTCCTAGTACGTAGTACAAACTAGGGCAACTCGTAGCAAAGGTGGGGAATCCCACCATAATGTATAACATCATACATCTCCTAGGAGATGGGTTTTACATTATGGGAAATACTAAGAATAGCGATCAGAACTTTCCCCACCTTTGCTACGAGTTACCCTAGTTTGTACTACGTACTTGGACTACGTGCTTTAGCTTACGCTTGTAGTCGTCGATACGTTTACAATTACTATATTCGGCATGAAACTGTTTGATTCCGATCTTTGAGTTTCTGTTCGGTTTGAAACAATGTGGGAGTTAATATCCCCTTAATTTAAATAATAAAGAATTTAGAATGGCAACTTCTAAATAAATATCATTTTAATGAATTTTCTGATATTTTAACACACATGAGTGTTTTAAAATGCAAATAGACTAACACTAATCTGAGGTGAAAGAGATATTAAATTCGCCTCTGACTGAGGAAATTCATTTCCGATCTACCTCGAATAATGTTTGCCGAACGACAAAGCAAGAGCCTTGAAAATAAATTTTTGATATAGAAAATGGGTGTGTGTGTGTGGGGGGGGGGAATCTTCATTTGGATTCCCAAGGTTTGTCCTCGCATTATTAAATCTGACATTTAAAACGAATGAAAACTACTATAAGAGTTCTTGTAGGATATTGTCGTAATCCCAACTGAATTAATTTATACGATTTTGTAGGAATGCGTTGTACTAAAAATTTAATTTACTCCAGTGCATTGTGTATATAAATATCGAGGATGGATGCCAGTGGGAACCAAGTGCCACGCTTAGTTATTCCGTTTAAAAGCGCCGATTTGTAATTTAATATTTTCATAGAACTACTTAACTGGCTTGTTTCTTTCCTTTGTTAACTTATTTGAATAGACAGTCGGCTTTTCATGACATGGATCCTGTGTGCTTGAACAGGGAGGTTCAACTGATTACGGGAATGAAATGCTCAAGGAAGAGCGACAAGTTCGCGTATCGTCGTCACCCAACACACACACACTTCACTGACTGCCTGTTGCCTCTGCATGAAAGTAATCAGCAAACGAATTACTTCTCTAAGTATTCGAATGCCTTGCCGATGCGTGGTTGTTAGATGGACATTGGCAACGACCCAAACATGCCTGCAGTGATACGTATGCCGATATGTTATAATGCGATTATCTTCCAGGAAATGCATTGCATCGTGATCTGTTAATGTTGCATTTGGGAGAACAGCAAGTAATCTTTAGTTGAAAGGTGAAAGGTAGATTATTTGTCACCGAAGGCTTAAGCTGCCTCGGCCATCGACAGGAAAGGATAACATAACATTCTCCTTGAGTTTTGTAAGAACTGTTAGTGGCCAATATCATCAGAATGTCCATTCTTCATCAGTGTATAAAAATCGAAGTTCCGATGCTGAGAGAGACGTTCATACAAACCTTCATTTAGAGTCTAGAAGGTAGCGCAGACATAATAAGCTGTAGGTAAGCAACCGTTCACTAAAGGTGAACAAAGACGAGAGTTGCAGGTAGAAAGCTGTCCTCTGCTCTGCTTAAGTACAAAGGGACAATTTCCAACTACATGAAAAGAAATGTATGTTATTGTTCGCAGCTCACTTCATCTCGTCGGCTTTCTTGCCCATGTTCCGCTATTAAAAATCAATATGATATCCGACGAGAGGAAAAGAAGGAAAGCAACAAGACTTTGATCAACTAATAAGAAACCCTGTTTCCAACACTTATATATTCTATTCTGTAACACTGAAATATACTACTATGTTATCAAAAGGATTCTTAGGCAACATTGTCACAGACCGTTTGAATATTTGGTCTGCGGTGTGTCCTAATAGCGCAATTAACCGCAAGAAAAATCAGCAGTTCAAAACTACTTTTCAGCGTCTTAGTTATAAGAGGAGCAACTCTTTTCATCGGGCAAAATTGATCGATCATCACATATTTGCGATGAAGCACTCGAGACGAAGCTAACGCAAGTTCTTTTGAAGAAATGTTTCTGTACAGCGGAGTCCTTTTCAAATAAATCTTCGGTTTAGTTCAAGGTAATAAGAACCGGCCGAGCATCCATATACATCTAAATTCTATTGAGAACATGTTTTCGTTCTTTTGTTTTTCTTTTATAGTTACTTTTAATTTTGTTGCCAACATATGTGGAAAACTCAGTGTTTTGGCGCATTTGAAAAAATATTCCAGTCGGGAAAGGAACACTTCATATAGGGTGACTGAAATGATGACCTTTACGGCAGGAATGGAGTACATGCTTAGCCTATTGCTAACCTTCATGGTGATAGGTCTGAGAAGAAAGACCATAATAGGTTCGATTCCAATTTACAGACGAGAGGAGCCAAATATTTCCAATTAATATTTATATTAATTTATATTATATTAAAGGTAGTCCTAATATCACGATATCCACCTTTTAAAACTAATTGAATGCCATTAGCAATTATTATTGATTTACGTTATACTTTTTTCCTGATTGCAAAGAGTATTTAATCCATTCCCCAACACGAATCTCTCGTACTCCAGTCATTTGTCCTCATAGTGCAAGTGGTCCGGGCGCACATCACAATATTGATTTGTATTGAACTTCTGCTCCGGGCGGTACAGGGTTACTCAGAGCAAACAGGGTGAACTGAAAAGACCGAAAGTTTTAAAGCGGATTTTGTAATGCAATTATTGCAGGGTTTTAAATATATCTTATTTTTACATCAAATCTCTCCCCCCCCCATCTCTTCTTACGCAACTCGAATGAAATAATTGGATTTTATAGTTGAATATTTTGTCAATTAGAGATGACTAGTAGGAATAATTGTCAACTCTTTTCGTGTTAATTTTCACGTAACGGAACTAGTTTTCCTCCATGTATTATAGTATTGATGGGTACTGAATACGAAATTATCCATTCAGTAAGCTAGTAATTATCTTGTAAATAATGTCTAATTGCCACTACACATGATACTGAAATAGAAATGGGCAAATTTGTGCACGCCATTGATAGATTGCATTCTGTACAAAATAATGAATAATCCGTTGTTATTATTAAGTGAAAGGGTTCAGTTATACAATCCACAAAATCATTGCCATATTATTTTAATTCGCAAACAAAGTATTTGATTCAAACTTTGCAAGAAAATTATCAATTCCAGCTAGCGACATTTATCTTTGTTAGGCTTATATTGCGTGCAATGGATATAAACAGTATTGTTTCATGTGTAATGCATGTAACTGTTTCGTTTCCATGTAATTACTGTTTATTTCTATTGCAGCGTAATGTAAATTATCAGTTTAAGTGCTACAGAACGCTCAAAGAAGCTAAATAGGAGTTCAAGAAATTTGTCTTTCGGTTAGAGATTTGGTTTTATATTGCCTCTAGAACGTGAGAAACCTTTATAAAAATTTACCGAATGTCATATTGCTTTGTTATACTCTTTTTCTGATTGCAAAGAGTATTTATTCATTCCTCCGACATAAATATCTCGTACCGCAGTCATTTGTTCTCAATACTGCACATTGTCGGGGAGCAGATCACAATATTGATTTGTACTGAACTTTTGTCACTTCACTCGAAAAGTTTCAAGACTTTTCCCGTTAAGACGAGTTACCCAGTCTCGTATGAAGTGGAAGAATTTTTCCTCTCGAAATTAGACCTTTTCTACCGAAAAACATGTAAATCGGCCGGAGAAGATACGCAATTAAAGAAAATAATGCACTAGCCTGAAGATGTTTACCATCGTCGAATTTTGTAACTGCGTGTAATCTTCATATTTCTACGCAAATGTGAACTTCCGATTAGGAGATTTATATTCAAAAAATAATTATTAAAACGGCAATCCATGAGGTGAATAATGTTTTGTATTAAAGTTTCAATGAAGATTAAGCATCCACGAAATTATTTTTATTTTACAAACGAATCAGATACGCACTTTGAATTCATGATTAAAAAAAAAAAAAGATATTCGGTAATGTGCATACATATTCATAGAATTTTATTAACGATTCACTTTCAGCGCTAATCAACACGGCTTCATTGAAAGCATCCCACAAGTGAATGCAAAGTTGTGCTTCTTTCTCCGCTGAAAAACGAATGTCTTCAATCAAATCACACGAAAAAAAAAAATCTTAAAAGACAGGTTATGGTTTGATGGAAAATCATTTCCATAAAAATTCCATTATTTCATACAATTTAATTATTCAAATATTTCACGTGCACGCTCATTTGTTTACACTGATCATTAAAGGTATAATTGCAACATTAATAACTCGATACTGTATAATGCATTTTGCATTAAGATGAGCCGCGCAAAAATTTATTTGGAGCACGTTCAGTTATTTTGTTATCCTAAATTGAAAAGCTGATGTATGCGGAAAATTAACGTAGGAAACAAGCTAGTATTATCGTAACGAGGGAAAAAAAAAACCCTGATAATTAAATCTAGATAGCTTCTTAAGTTTAAAAACAGAACACTTGAGATAGCATATTTAAGTGAAGTACACGACATCAACGAATCACCTAATCCACAACCACACCATCTTAAGCCTAAAAGCTCATTTCAAGTTCGGCAAATAAGTACTCTTAATTGGAAGTATACGCCACCACTCGCTATTCTCTAGATTGCAGACAAAACCATAACTGTCCAGGTTCTGTGTGCACTCAATATTCGATGCATCCACGAGCCTGAGTATGCATGCATCGAATACAAGAAGAGGTGCATGAACCTGTCCATTTTCAGGTAGTGCATATGCGGTGAATATTTTTCAGGATATTCTAATGAAGCAAGTATAGTCGCTATTAAAATAGAGACAGCATAATGAACATCTGAAATAACGCGGAACAAACAAAGAAACTTTTACAAGAATGCAAAAAAGTTGTTCGACAACGGATGGCACACTTACCTGTGAGCATCAAGGTGAGGATTAGCATCTTCACAATTTCCAAATAACTGCTGATATCTGTCACCATGTTCGTTACTCCTTTATACTGGTTGCAGTGCATGGCAGAAATATTAGGTCGCTCACGTATACCCTAAGATGGGATATTCATAGATAATCAATAAATATTCCAAGTCAACGTCTCATGTTAATTGACAGCCAAAATTTCAGTTTCCTTCACTTCAGTAAACAAAAGTTCACCTCCGTCAGAACCGAAGTTTAATGAAAGTTATTAAAGTACTTTTCCCGGAACAATTAGCAACTGATAAGTGTGTTCCTGGAGCGAAAGATGCTCGCCATCAAGAAGTGTTAAAAGTTTTCAGTAACAAGTTGTCTTCGGCATTCTGTCCTTTACTAGCACTCCGCCGTTGCGGAAGAAATGCAAAAATCCACTCTCTCCGAATCTGGGACTAGAATACATACATACATACTCTCGGCCGATAAAACATCGAGATATATCTTTTGAACTTATCCGTAAAGTCGTCACATTGTGCGTCCGTGTTCAACGTGCAGATTTTTCCCTCCCGAATCAAAGCAGATCACACGCGCACCGAATAGTGAGTCAGTAGCTGGATCGTGTGTGTGATATTTACCGATCTATCCGTTTGCGTTCACGCATGTGGGGTAGGCGCCTGTGTTAGCTCGCGTGCACGTGGAGTGGAGTGAGCTTTAATGTTTCAGTCAAACAGCGCCACAAAGCGGTAAACGAGCGGGTGACGTCGCTCGTCGACCCTCCAGTTGGTGAACGTTCTTTCCGTAATACTGTATATGACAAAAGGCTTCTTACCGGTTAGGTGTTGACTTAATTCATGCGGGAAAGGCTTCTTCTTTTTCTTCCCCTGCGTTCTTTCTTTCCGCTAACGAGGTCACCGCTCGTTAGCCAAAAAAGAGTTGAAGTTTAGCGAGAGTTTAGCCGAAGAATTATTCCTTCGATAATGCTAATAACGCTCGCCACTCATGTGTTTCGACTACTTGAAAAGCATTTCCTTCGCACGTTTCTGAACTTAAAAGTTATTTCAGGTGTTGAACAACTATTGAATGCTCTCTTCTACTACTTTCTTTTTTCCAACCTTCAAATCGATTTGTTCAAGGTGTCTAAATATTCCAAAAAAAAGGGGAAAAAAAGAAAAAAAAAAGGAAAAAAAAGTGAAATAAATTCAGCTTAACTTTGAAGACTCATTAAAAGAAATTTGGTTTTAATTGGTTGTTAACAAAAGATTAAAAAAAAAGCACACACAAGGGGGGCCACCCACTCTTTCCACCACAAAGGGGACGAGTGGATTCTTCCGAATAAATAAATATAAACGAGAGGGGGAAATACAGAAATAAATATTTAAAAAAAAAACTGAGAGAAATCATTACAATTCTAACAATCGAAGCACGAGAAAACAGTGAACTGTGTCACACGTCATCTGTTTTCTCGCATTGTGTGGAGATGATTAGTAAAAAGTTCGAATCAGGTGTGCATGTTAAGTGATCAAATCAGTGATTTCCAGATATCATTCAGGGGGCGGGGGTGAGCACAAAATTTCATCGAGACTTTATTCAAATTAAGTGGATATTGAATCCAACATTATTTCAAAGCCAAATAGAGAAACTACAAGAGTTTCATGCTCAGTATAGATAGAAACTATAAAAGTTTCGGCTGATCCAAGTATAAGCTCTGATCAATTTCCTTAGTATTTCCCATAACGTAAAGCATATGCGGACATGTATGATGCTATACATTATGGGGGAGGGGTCACTACCCAGACCGGTTTCGACTTTTGTTGAGGTCTCAGTGGATAGGTAGACCTAGATGTAAATATCCAAGTTGAAGTGATGCAGAAGTTATACTTCACCATACAAGTTGCCAAAAAGTGTCGCATCACAAAAGGCACCAACAATTACTGAAATAAAGAGCGAACAAAGGCTTCACTTCGGCGATGCGAAATTATTCAAATTAAGTGGATTTTGAATCCAATATTATTTCAAAGCCGAATAGAGAAATATTCGGGACAAAACTCTTGTAATTTCTGTATTCGGCTTTGAAATAATGTGGGATTCAAAATCCACTTAATTTGAATACTTTTGCATCGCCAAAGTGAAGCCTTTTGGATCTTTCTTTCAGTATTTCATCGAGACTTTTCTATAGAGTTTCATAGAGACAAACGTCATGATGTGTGTTGGAAGTACGGTAAGCCAATCCTGATTTTTCTTCTTTCTTATAAACTATATTGTTCGGATGCTCCTTCTTTCTCATTTGGAAACTCCGTAGATACCCGGATGTTCATAGAAGAGGTTACTCTCCTTTACTACGTGTTCTCATTAGGTTTCTAAAGACAGAAAAGTATAGTTATCCAACAATATTGCCATGGTTATATTTTAGAATTTCTAACAAAGTTAGAAGGAACAAAGTTCATCTTCCGACAGATTTCTAGTGAGGGTATGATGATTTGGATTGCGTAAGAATTACTCTGTAATCCAGTAAAGCGAGTCTACATTCATGGACGAGAGCAGGATTACGGAATCTCTAAAACAGCTTTGGAGAATATGTATGCTTTTAGGAGGTGATTTCTCAGTGACAATAAAAATGAATTCGAGTAGCTGTTTGGCTTCATAAAATTTTCATGGTGTCAGTTGTACGAGTGATATTTAAAGTTTCAAATGCATGCTTCGTTGGATACACTCAGGGTATGGATTTTTGTCTAATAGATGGGACAAAAATGATTAAATGAAGTGCATTAGCAAATACAAAGACTTAAGTTAATTCTAGTATTGCATTCCATTGCCGATATCTTTCCAGTTAAACGGACCACGAAAAACGCTTGTATATGAAAGGCAAAGTTGTTAAAATTATTAAAAAGATTACCCTACAAACGATTACTCTAGAAATTACGCAGATGGAAATTTAATTCAAGCAACGGAAGTTCAGAATTAAAACTAACTGTAAAATTATGAGAAAAAATGAAATTTATCTTAGCTTAATTAAAATGTATTTATTTTTTCCAGTGCACACGCACTCACACTCAATTTTCATGTGAATTACCGTAAATGATTTGTGAAGAGTATGGCATCACGATGGTAGTATAAACACCAACGGATGTTGGCTTATGTGTAAATGCCAGCCTATCTGTTACGATTTGAACTCTGTTATTTCGATAGAACGGTTTGGTTTCAGCCAAATATTTACGTAAGTGTGTGTGGCGCTCATTCACTGAATATCAATATCATCGATATCATATTTTTGCATTTATTCGCGTTAACGACCCCTAATTGTTTACAGATTTCGCGTGATTCCTAAAAGTAAACACAATGCATTAATGCTTCATGAAGAGGACACTTTTCGACTCGCAAACATCGCATCACATTCGAGTTAATAGCCCAAGTGTGCGTTCAAAATACGTACATCTTTGAGCCCTTAGAAAAGCTATATAGAAGGCGCAACGGGTCAAATTATTAGCGTTCTAGTAGTTTTAAACTCACGAGGCGAGTAGGGTGACAATAGCACCTAGAGGCTGTGATTGTATATTGTATATATGTATATATATATATATATATATATATATATATATATATATATATATATATATATATATATATATATATATATACACACACACTAGGGGGCTACGGCGCTCAACACCCCGAGTTCCGGACTGGTAGGCCGGTTCTCCTTGAATTCAGATGACTCGAATTTTGAAGACTCGACACCCAGGGTAGCCCCTGAGTTTCAAAACGTTTCAAATAACTTGACAAAAAACGTTACAAAAAAAGCTTTTTTTTTTTAAACTTTTTTCAAAAAAAATATTATAGAGTAGATATAAATGACCTCATTGACAATATATCTTTTTTAATCGGTTTTGAAAATTTGGAAATGAATACAAACATGAAAACAGAAAAACTTGGGAGATTATACAAATGCTAATAAATCGCATAAAACGGATTTAACTCACATATGTAGTTTTATTAGTATAAAAGTTTCGCCCTAGTATCAAGGGCATCTTCAGTATATGACTTGCAAATTAAATATGCAACAAGAACTTTCTGTTCTTGTTTAAATATTAACAGAGAACAGAAACGGGAATACTCTACAATTGCACGCGTGAATTGCACGTACATGATGTACAGCGTCATGGTCTAATTATATTAAGGTCCTTCTAAAAATTTACTCTAACAATATTTCATGATATATAGATAATTAGATATATAATTAAATTTAAGTTCTGGAGTTTACTCATAAGAACCATTTTCCGTAAGAAGGATAGATTAAGTCCCTCGTTTCTATTTAGATTCGGTCGATGTAGCAAGGTCTCAAAACTAACTTTGTATAATTTCTCCAAGATATTATTACTTTTATGGAGTATCTTCAGTTTCTTCCAAAGAACTCGATGTTTAGTGGTGACATTTTGCTCCACACCAATTTCTGTGGCTCATTGAACTGTCATTTTCATTCTTTCGGTTTTTATTTTTAATTTTAATTGTCGTTTAATTTAAATTTCATACTTAAAGTGCCCTTGATAATTGCGCGAAAATTTTACACCAATAAAAATTACGTAAGTTAAATCCGTTTTGTTATTTTATCATGTCTTACTCTCCTATGATTCAAGTTATACAAAACTTAAAATAGAAATAGATGAATAATAAAACCGGATGAATAATAATAAAATCTAGTTGATTAGGAATGCTATATTGGTATAAATTAGAAAAACTAACACAAAATAAACATATACTGTACTTTATTAAATTGCAATATATACAATTTAAACACACACACACACACACACACACACACACACACACACACACACACACACACACACACACACACACACACACACACACACACACACACACACACGAGTATATTGATAATCTCTGTCTCAAATATAACATGATGTACATATATCAATTGTTAATGTGAGTTTTATTGTAAATAAATTTCTTTTATTTTGCACGTTATCTACAATATCCACTGATTGGAGAATATGAAAATAAAAGTATGAAATATATCATCTCATACTAGAGAGAGAGAGAGAGAAAAAAAATATCTCAAGCTATTCTTTTTTGTCCTCCAACATGAATATGATGTATCTGAATTATATAATGAACCTAAAAATTATACTGAAAGTATACCGATTCCTTTGCAAGATATTCTCAGATCATCTAAAGAGATTTAGTTTGAAATGAAAAACCAAAAAAGCAGCTTATGGAAGCAGAAAGAAAAATAAAACTTTCACGGCGCTACCGAACGAAGTGAAGCGAGAGAGAGAGAGAGAGAGAATGAATGAGGTGGTATGGACATGTACAGAGATTAAATGGGAGCTGATGGTCAAAAATTCCGAGCTGATAGTATTAAAGAAATCGAAAAGAAGAAGAAGACAGGCCGAAGACTCGGTGAAGGCCGAAGGAAGCGAAGTAGTGCACCAGAGGAAGATGGAAACAGGTAACTGATAGATAAAAGAAAACAGAAAGATGATTCTGCATAAGAACTTGCAAGACCGAAGAAAGAAATAGAAGGAGATGTCTGCGTCGCTTTAAAAGCTCCTGGAGGTTTCTCAGAACACAGTGCTCACGATTTGTGGAATTTTGCTTTTAGAAAAGAGAAAAAAAAAACTTTAAAAGCAAGTAGCTAGACATTAATATGCCTAAACATATTTCTTAAGTTAATGTTTACGTATTATGATAAGTATTGATACACGAAACTTTCTTTTAGAATAGGAAAAGCTTATTCTTAACTATTTTTAAATACTGAGACTAATTCCAGCTGTTTCATACCTGAGGCTATTTTCATACACTGGGTAATTGTATTTTTTCAATGTTTAAAAGTTCAAAAGGTTTTATCTGTCCTTATATAAATATTTATGAAGTTCTCCCCGCTTTTAAGTTTTAAAACTTCAAACTCCACAAAGAGAAACTGTTTATCTAATATCCAATCGATATAAGCAGTTAACAGAGGCCACTTTAAACTCAGTAAATTATTTTAACATTATGTTAATCGGCTTGTTTTGGCTCCGCCATCATTCGTACTGCAAACTTTGAAAACTTTCAGGCATTAGTACCGTGGGATGGTTGGGGATAGAGAGTAGAATGCTCCCGTTAGACAAATAACTGCAGGTTGTGATTTCTGTGAAATGCGAAGCATCCTCGTTGTTGCTAGTGTGTATTTCGAGAACTGCAGCGAAGCCGACGTATAGGTGCCGATTTGAATGAAAACCGCAAGTGAGAAAGAAGTTCTATTAAACCACTTAATCGCTCTTTTAAAAATTGCGGCTTTAACAAATTTTGGACTGTTTTTGTAAAGTAACAACATATAAATTTGTAGAGGCAAGTATTGCTTATGGACGTGTGAACTGATATTTTTCGTCTACTTATATAAGGGACAAACGTAGAAGAATTGGCTTGTAGCCAACAAGTTTTCTTCTTCTTTCTATTTTGTAAACAAACAAACACAAGGTTGCAAATCGAATATGCAGTAAAGCTAAGGAAACTATATTTCACCATCAGCCTTCAGATGTAATTCAATTATATTGTGTCAAAGTAAAATTATGCGTATCTTGTTTTAATATTTATGCGCATCGCATTAAATATAAGTATAATGCTTACGTTCTGTTTCAAATAGTCTTTTTTAAATATGGTAGTGGATTCTAAATACACCCTCTGCCCCCCAAAAAAACTCGAACTTTTCGAAAATAGAGGAAACTAGTGGCGCCACCTGTTGTATCTTTTTCTTGTCGGAAGCGGCAGCCTTCATTAGTGTTGTGTCAACTATGTATGACATTTGTTTCATTAGAAGCCGAGTTATAGTGCCAAGAGTGACAGTGTGTTTTGACAAACGGTCGGAAAATGAGTTTCAAACAGAGAGCTGCGATTGGCTTTTGTGTTAAACGCGTTAAACGTTTTACCGAAACACTTCAAATGCTTCAAAAAAGCATACGGTGGTGAATGTTTATCCCATATTCAAGTTTACGAGTGGTTTAAGCGATTTCAGAGTGGTTGTGAGACGCTTGAGGACGACGAAAAGCCGGGCCGTCCAAAAACTGGACTAAGCGAAGCATCCAAAAAGTGCGTGATTTCATCCAAGAAAACCCGAAATCGTCCGTGAGATTGATTGAAGATGAATTGGCTATTTCAAAATTAACTGTGCACAGCATTTTGACCGAGAGTTTGGGCCTCCGTAAATTGAATTCTCGATTTCTTCCCCACAAGTTGACCGACGACCAAAAATGTATCGAATTGAACACTGCAAGGCCCTGATTAAAACCACTCGTAAGGACTCAAACTTCCGTGAAAGGATCGTTACTGGTGAAACGTGGTGTTTTGGGTATGAGCCCGACACAAAGCGCCAGAGTGCTGAATGGAGACCACCAGAAGAGGGGGCATCCGAAAAAAAGTCGTTTGGAGAAGTCATAAGTAAAGACAATGCTGATTTGTTTCTGCGATTCCAAGGGCATTATCCACAAAGAATTCATTCCGCCTGATATATATATATATATATTATAAATAGATAAATGCAACTACAATAAACTGTTAGAGTCCTCATGTATTAATATTCTGGATAGTTACAAAATGATTTCTTTCGGTTGCTATTGAATGTTCTAAACACTTCACCAAGACACCAGGTTGTCTTCTTGTAGTGGGACTTTTTCTAATGCTAGTTTAGGATGTTATACAGGTTGTAGATGGGTCCTTCACATTCTTGAAATGGTGAGGCCATCATTTTTGTTGACATTTGGGTTGTGTTTGAGCATTTCACAAGACTCTTTAAATTTTCTCTCAAACCAGGTTTTGGTGCGGTGTAGGGACTTGGTATTTTTCCAGTCAATTCTATGGTATGTTTGGAGTGCATGGTCAGAAAGGCCTGTTTTACCGAAGTGGAGGTATTTAATGTGTCGTTTGTGTTCGTCTTGTCTGATTGGGATAGTTCGCCCTGTTTTCCCTATGTATGGTATGTTACATGTGCAATGTATTTTGTATACCCCTGGATGTGCTAGGTGTGGAAGAGGATCTTTAGAGGAACTGAGTAGGTGTCTTAGCTTATTTGGGGGTTTAAAGGTGGTTTTAATGTTGTATTTGCGAAGTGTTCTGTCTATTTTTTCAGAAATGCCTCTAACATAAGGAATGGCAATAGCATTCTTGAAATCTTTTTTTGTTCTTACTGGTATCTTTATGGAGGATCTTGTGAATAGTTTTTTTTTATTGTATCCATTTTTGATAAATGTTTGGTTGATGATTTTGTATTCTTGGTTTAGAGCCTGTTCATTCGAACAAATAGTTAGGGCTCTGTGTTTAAGGGTGCTTATGGCACCTAATTTTTGTGTTGGGTGGTGGTAAGAATTTTTGTGTATGTATTGGCGCGGTAAATTGAGAAGGAGAGACAGCCAGAGGGAAGACGTGTGACAAGTGTGTCTAGGAAAGGAAGAGAGTCGTTTTTTTTTTTTTCATTTCGTGTTGTTTGTTTAGGTGGCTAAGGAATGTATTTAGAGCTTCGCGGCCGTGGGGCCAAATGGCAAAATATCGTCGACGTATCTGAGCCAAATTTTGGGCTTTAGACATGCTGTCTCTAGAGCACGTTGCTCAAAGTCTTCCATATAAAAAGTTAGCTATTGGGGGAGAAAGTGGTTTTATTAATTACAAATAAAATAAAACTTGACGTTTCGAAAAAGAATGAATCATTCCGCCTGGTCAAACGGTCAATGGTGAGTTTTATCACGAAGTTTTGAAGCGATTGTAGCGAGAATGCATCGCGTACGGCATGAATATCGTGATGCAGGCAGCTGGTCACTTTTACACGATAATGCACCATCTCATCGTTCGAACATTGTGAGACAGTTTTTGAGCCAAAACCAAGTTTGTGTGTTAGATCACTCGCCGTATTCAGCTGATTTACTACCCTGTGACTTCTTTCTTTTTTCTCCGACTTCATTTGCCGATGATAGCTAAGCGATACGCCACCATTGAAAACGTTCAAGTGGCAGTAACCGCTACCCTCAACAGTATCCCAAAAACTGATATAAAAAACTCATTTAACGAATTAATTGATCGTGCCAAACGCTGTGTTGAAGCTGAGGGAGAGTATATTGATTGAAATAAATTATTTCAATAGTTATAATTTGCCTGTGTTTTATTTTCTATCGGAAATTCGGTTTCTTTTTGGACAGAGGGTGTATGTATAATGAAACCAGCGTAGTAAACAAAGTAATCCGCTTTTTAGATAGATCGTTTATGCCAGATACTACAGGATTCATTTGTTAGGGCTGGAAAGGTAAATTGGATAATCTATAAATATTTTGCTTGCTGGATAGCATGAAGATGTTTTTTTTTTCCTCATCAAGTTAGGAAAACATTTCATGCACTCTTATACTTTTATGCAAACATTCAGAACTTGATAACACTAAAAACAATACGCAACAATATCTGAAGGTTGGGAGAGCCGGATTCGAATCCTGTCTCCCGTCTATGATGCGAGGAATCTTTATCAGGTATTTTCTCAAATCAAATGTTGAGTTAGGCAGTGTCTTAAGGAGGTGGAGCAATGTTCCCTCTAACCCTGTAAGCACGCGCAGTTACACACCTAGTAACTGCGCGTGCAAAATTTTTGCTATCAGAATTTTTAATTTACAGTCAAAAATTTTGAACGTACTGTGAAAACGAGTGACATGATAAATCATACTTATTGTATTTGATAATTTTTCCAATGCCTTCACTCCAATATTACTTTGACCCATTCCAACTATATCGGATTTATATGAATTACTGCTTGCAGGTTTACACGTTATAGCTAGACGGAAAAAAGGGCAACATTAATATGAGAAACATTAGTGCAAACATTGTGTCTTAGACGGAAACCTGCATAGAAAATTGAACAGGCAAACTGGTCTCATGAACACATAAATCTACAGTCATACACACCTGTATATACGTGCCCTTTGAGGAGACTCTGCTCGTCCTTAGGGACAGATGGATTGAAAAAGAAAAGACATGAATGATCGACGAGAAAGATTAAAATGTTTTCTTGGATAGGCCAACGACAGATGAATCTGGAAATACCCCAATTAAAAAAAAAAATAAATGTTTTTGAAAACTCCTGTAAATGACTACCGAAAATAAATAACATCATTTTGATAAAAATAAATATGAAAAGCTATACATGTACTGCGTTAGAAATAATAGAAAAAAAATGTATTGACAGCACTTGTTAACGAGAAATGTTCGCTTTGCGATATCCTGATATTCACAATTTGGTTAAAGGTGTATTAATCGATATGCCATATTTATTATATTTTAGTTCCCCCGTGTGGGTTATTTGATGTTTGGAAATGGGGAAAAGGAACTGTTGATTTATATTAAATAACTAAAATACATTAGAAATCATCATATAAACCTCCCTGAGTGAGACACCACATTAGCATATACACTATTTACCAATAATTCTCCGGACTTGTTAATTTAGCAATTTACAATTCATACTAAGCAGACGAACTGTAATATCGAGTTTGTCCACCTTTGGCTTTGATTACCCCTCCTGCACCCTTTGAGGGAGGCTTCCCACCAATGTGAGGCAGACATCAGGTAAAAGTTGTCTCCATTCCTCTATCAAAGCAGCACTGAGTTCATTGACAGATCGAGGAGGTGCTGCTCTGGACCTCCGCCATTTCATCCCACAGGTGTTGATGAGGTTGAAGTAAGAACTCTGCGCAAGCCAGGGCATTCGTTTAACACCCATCTCTCCACACTGTTCCATAACAGCTGCAGCTTTGTGGTATGGGGCATTGTCGTCTTGATAGTACTTGATAGTTCCCATCTGTTTTAACACCTTCTGTCGCTGTCAGTCATTTTTGACGGCCGCCTGGGTGTTTTCTTGCACTACTGATATCAGATCGTATCCAATTGTTAATCACATCGCCAACCGTTGATTTTGGATGGTCCAGTTGAGCGACAATGGCACGTATCGACATGCTACCAATACAACAGTCCACCATGACACCTCCCTCGAAGTCACCGAGTTCACGTAGTGCTGCCATACCACCTGTATTCAACTGCTACGATGAAATGCTGCTTCCGACTTTCTGTACACCAGTTTTTATGTTATAAACAAAACTGAAATGTTCCATTACTTCAAGTAACAGAGGTTGTCAGACAATTATTGGTAGATAGTGTATACATAATAATGGAGCGTGTACTTCAGGCTATGAACTATCATTGCATATTATTAAATTTATCACTTAAAGTAAGTCATGACGACATCACCAGCGCACAGTTTTATCCACATCACTTCCCAGGTGTATAGTTTGTTTCCTTTGCTCGTTTGGGCGTATAGAAAAGTATGTTAGTAGTACAGTAATAAAAGACGTTCCTCCAATGTTCGTTCTGGTTCTCATCGTTAAAGTTTGAATTACTTCCACCTTTAGGGCCAAACTTCTTCTTTTCGGTTAATTGCCACGACTTCTTTTTCTGATGCTTTCCAAACTCCAGGTGTGATCAGCGTAATGCGTACATCATAAGTGCCAGTATCAACGATACTTTCAAGTTGGTTCTGCTGTGTTATAGCTGGTATTTCAGCCACCAATGTCTTGTTTGCCCAGCACGAACGAGCCGTTGGATAATCACAAGAGTACGCAAGTAAAGTGCTTAGACTCAACAACACTATGGACCGTGTGGTGATGCTGCCGGTAATCAATCATCTAAGTACACTTGTGCTGAGCGCATGATAGGGCAACCATTAGTCACGTGCACACAATCGCAGCTTGGGTGCAGTGCCCTACCGCTAGAAAGGTCGTTACTTATTTTTATTTATTTTTCTCCTTTAACAGTCCTCGCTCTAGATAGCCGGTCTTCAATGCAGCGAAAATAATCCACACTCATAGTTTCATTTTAGTTCACTGTTAATATAAATCTGCTGCTTAGCAAATGTGAGAAGCGAGTTTGGTACAGTATGTGCATTTTCGTTACTGGGTTAATGACCTTCAAGAAAAAGAAAAACAGATCTGAAAATTCTAATTCTTTCGAACACGCCAGAAATATCGTTTAGATATTGAAATTGAACAGCGAAAAGAGGTAACAGCCTTTCTTGTCACCAGCTAAAGGTCATTTCGTTGGCTAGAGGAAGAATGGCTTATTCATGGAAATAAATAAGTCTTTTTACACGAAATCAATGAATGTGAGCTGTTAGGTTCACGGTGCTGTCTCTTCTTGCTAAAATGCATAAAAAGCTTACGTACTGCCAAGATGGAACTTATTACAGTAATACTGTCCATATGATTCTGACTTAAAGCCTTTTTGCCGAAAAATTTCCGTTTATCCCACTTTTTTGTTTCGCCAATTTTGGAGAGTTTTATTATCAATGAATCCATTGGATGTAGGGAATACTGAACAACATATGTGGGTGGTAAACTGCAAGCAGCAGGAATAAATTAATATTCCGCTATAGTAAAAAGTGATAATTCGCATTAATATATCGGAATATTCTATTTTTATTTTTAACAAACTGGTGTAACTTATGTTTGGAAGAAAAAAAAAAAACTGAAGATACCATTTAATGTATATTTAAATCGTGTGTACAGTTAGGCATTGGTACACAAAGTCCATCCATTAGTGTCTGATTTCCCATTAAGTAACCTTAGTTACATGCTTAGAACTATGCAGACATGGCAACATCAATTACCTAAGGAACCCTAAACAGAAAAGGAAAGCTGGGGGAAAAAATGTCCAATTCATCGTATCCCGAGAAAGAAATCTAGCCAAGATTGAAAGATCCGTTCTGTTCGATAGCTGTTTTAATAATTGAAACGAAGTATAAAATTAGCAAACTTCATATAGATTTCAAAGCACAACATTTTCTTTTTTTTATCCAATTATGTAAAGTTATTTACGAGAAAAATGTGAAAACTATGAAAACAGAACGCATTTCATGTTTAATTATTGCCATTAATACTTTTTTTTTCTTTGTAAGAACAAAAACATAGTGAGCTGTGAGATTTTAATATTTCTTTGTGAATTCTTCGATTGATTAATATAAGTAACTGAAGAATTTTATAATTCTTCAAGTAGTGCTTTAAAGTGCGTTATGTGTTTTGTTAGAAATGTGGTACCGAGTCTGTGCGATTCTGAAGTCAAATCTGAAGCTTTTATAAAGACTAATTGTTGTGAAAACTGAAACTTTTACACATATTTGTGAAAATGTAGCGTTTTACTGGTTTTTGTCAATACTAAAGGCTTTATTGGTTTCTGTCAGTACTAAAGTTTTTGCTTGCTTTTTTTTTTTTTTTTCAAAACTGAAGCTGTTTTTCTGTTTCTTAAAAAAATTCGTTTAAAAATTTGAGAAGCAGGTGTATGGATTTTACTTCGTTTAGTTTGAAATTATTTTGATAACTGTAAATAAAGGCAGAAATTTTCTAGTAAAAGCATGATGAGTACATATAAGAACTTGAAATTCCTACCTCCAAAACAAAAATAAAGCTTCTCTATGCAACTGTTAATATCGATTTAGTCCAAACAAACAGTTATTTTATTCTCTTATTAAGTGAAAGAAGTAAATTTATACAAGTACCAACACAAAAAAAAAAATCGGTCATTAGCGAATGATTTGTAGTAATTAACAGCGATTACAGTTAGCTACTTTGTGCACATTGCTTCCATTTCCTGTCTTTTACAACATTAAGTTAAATACTCAAACTTCCATTTGATCTTTTATGTCTGCGCTTTTTAACAGAAATTTGTGCATAGAAATTATTTAGCCCGTTTTATGAAAGCTAACAGCAGGAGATCCGAGACATTATACGAAGAAGCGTTTCCAAAAGGCTTGGACTGCGTACTCCGTGAAAGTGCAGTATAAAAAATTCTCAGCCATCACGAAAGGTTAATTTACCGGGTATCCGATCGCATTCATGATCATTAATAAACCTTCATGGTCAGCTGTGTGGAGAATAAAGTTCTGAGAAGAAACTTTGAATAACAATAATAAAAATAAAAAACACGTTCTGGCTTGGATAACGAAATATTGTATATCGTTAGTCTTTCATACGCGATACCGATTAAGTTATAATAATTGCAAAAAATAACTTTGCAAGGAATAATTTTAGTAATTATTGTTTAAGAATTGAAGATTAAAATCACTTAACAGCTAATACAGTAAGTGTTTTATTTTATTTTTTAGGACTCAACCTAAACGCACAAGAGCTTCTTCATAAAGAGTACGTAATTTTTCGATTTCCCCACATACAACACAGAATGCATTTCATACTGTAACTCCCCAGTTCTGTTACAAAATGTGGATACTTTCTCCCTCCCAATTAAATCATAGCATAACATAGATGAATGTTAGTGTACTGGGAAATTTATTCAACAGACACAAATCAAATACTAACAATTAAAATAATATAAAATCCATAATTCAGAGAATTGTTCCACATCAAAACCCCTTGTCTAAAGCAAATACACGTTTCATACTTATCATCTGGGAAATCCTAGAATTTGAGTTTTACACAGCAGTTGATAATTATTTTTGCTAATTTGAAGAAAGGAACAACTCTCATTTTGATGCAAAAGATGCGAGAGATTTGCATAAAGAGATCTTCATTAGAAACCTCAGCTTTTTCCGATCGTCGCTTAGGTTATTTGCGAATATTTTGGTGTGCTGCTTTGTCTTGTGGATTTCTGGAGAATACTGCGAAGTTTATGTTGAGCATTGCTGTATGATGGTAATTCTCAACATAACTTTATCTTAAGTTATATTTATCTCAATATTAATCTTAACAGCGAGGAATGGAAAAAAAACTGTAGACAGTACATCGTTACGAAAGAAATGTTTCCTCACATTGAAAACCATGGTTTGTTTAGGCACATTTGGTCTCTGGGGGAGGGGAGCTTCCCCCTTTCTTGTACCTATTTTTTAAGGGGTGTAGAGTGACCGGTGACATTCCATGGCACGATGGGCACTCTGAGAAAATCCAGGATTACCCCAATTTAAAAGAAAAGAGATTCAGCAACAAACAGGAAGATCACAGCTGTTTTGTAGAGAAGAATCTGTCCTACCCTAGCCATGAGAGTTTAACCCCCCCCCCCTCATATTTTTGCATATTCAAAGAGTTTACATAACACAGCACGCTCTAACCAGTGTTTGAATATTTAAAAAGCGACAAAGAATGGCAGAATTTCAACAAATAGAAAAGAATATCACGTTTTATGAAGTTTAGAATATCATGTAAAAACATGAAATTCTAATAAAATAAAAGTAGTAATCTCTGCTGTTATTCGTCATGACCGATCTTAATTTTCGTGACGAATGTTAGTTAAAACGAAATACGATGTGTACATTATCATTGGCCACAAAGGCGATATTTGAGTAATTGTTCCGACAATCGATGCTTAAAGGTCTTCCTGTGAAAACTGGTATCGTTTTAACTCACATTCACCATAAAGATCAAGTATACGACTCTTTTTTTAATCTTATCAGCGAAGTCTGAATGACTCGGTTTCAGACCACAGGTAGAATTGGCAACGGTTCTCTCTCTCGAAAAATATTTTTTTTAGCTTGCAATTAAATTGAATATTTGATACAAGATAATTCAAAAGCTATATTTGGTTCTTTTCGACGAAATGTTTTCGACTCGTTCTGAGTTAAAGTAGTCCAAAAAGTGGGAATTTCTTTTCCTCTTGTGATCTCACTGATCACATTTCAAATTGATATCATTTTTGTTTCACCCACTAGTCTGAACAAATGGAGAAGTATCTTGCTCTAATATCGATTTAATACAAAATTTTCATTTACCCACCAGAGCAGTAGCCAGTCCTCGCCAATCTCTTAGTAATTTCTAGCCTACCACTATTTCATTGCAGAAGACCTATTTTCTAGGAAGTTCAGACCAGACCGAGAGCAACTTTCATTTCTTAGGAAGCGTCCATCTTGCTGGTATTAGTGGACACAGCCCGATGAGTATTTCTCAGCACACACATTTGAAATGTGTTCCCGAATAAGCAGTACGTAAAAAAGAAAAAAAAAAAGAAAAGAAAATTCCGTTTGTGTTTTTTCGACTACATTGCGTTCCTTATTGGCAAGCTTCTTCAGAAGAAAAAAAAATTGACCCACAGGTATCGTTCCAACATTTTAACTGATGTTTGCTCGTATTCTGTTATTCACGCGCGGTATTGTTAAGATGAAGTGTGTAATATCATCATATCATAGTATTTAGCTGACCCGAGATATCATTTCAATAGTCTCCTTGAACTTCCTGGTGTAACCGTTGTAGGCTGTGTACGACATCTCATTTGCCCAGCACTTGATGATTTCAGTTTGTGGTGTGAAAAGCCAGCCTAACTTACAAGCGAAAAAATTAATTCGAACATTCACATTTGAAAGGAAATTAATTTTGCAAGAAAGTAGGTGCAAAAATTAAACTCCCACTTTACCTAATAATTTATGTGCAACTCTCTTCATAATAAGTTCATTAATTCGCTTAGATATGGACCGAAAACGTAGAACACATTTTTCTTATTTCTACATCTCGAAATCATGTTTTTATAATGTATTGCATTAAGTTATCCGTTGTATCACAATTTAATTTTCCAAGTCTCTTTTTCACATGGCATACATATTTTCTATTGGGTTAATGTCAGGTTAGTTATCTGGCCACTGAGGCAATTGCATGTTGTTGTTTTTGAGGAACGCTTGCACTTTTTTTGAAGTGTGGCGTGGAGTGGGATCCTGCTGGAAGATGAGTTGTTTGTCTTTCGGGATTTGTGGGACTACTCTTTTCTCCAACATTTTTCTGTATTGGTCACTATTCACCATATCGTCAACAGACACAAGTGAAAGCGTAATCCCAGAACATATTTTAGCTGGGTATTTAAGAGCTTGTTGAAGGTAGGTGGGAAAATCTTCTCAGCCGTTGATTTGCGAACAGAGGGTACTCATTCTAATTAGACAAAGAAAATAAATGGTTCTCATCTGAGAATATGACCTTCTTCCACTTCTCAACAGTCTAATCTGTGTACACTTTTGCTCATTGGCGCCTCTTTTATGCATAGTCTTCTTCAACAGTCTCCTTCAACTTCCAACAATCTTCGACGGACGGTCATGTCAAAAACATTAATCCCACTAGCTGCCAAGTTCTATTTAAGTCAACAGCAGACAATCATGGATTCATTTGGCTTTTCGAACGAGTAAACGATATTGCGTAAATGTAGTTTTCCGTTTTCGTCCGAATTTTCCTTTTCTGTCAGGCAAAAAGGTACTTTTCTCCCTGTACATCTTTAAAATCTTATTAATAATACCCAAACCAACACCACACTCATTGGCAATTTGTCTTTGAGTCATGGATGTGTACTGAGAAAAAGTACATATTTTAGAACACTTTTTCTTGTAGATGTATTCGTTTCATAGCTACACAAAAATTAATAAAACTCTTGCGACTGTCAACTTTTTTACACTATTAAAAACGCACAAAACTATTAATAAACATCGTAGAGACAGTTAAAACACGCAGCACTCAACCAAAGTAGGGAACTAAAACCAAATCAGTAAACCGGAAAAAAAATCAAACCAAAAACTTGATAAGTCAGCTTGTTCTAATTAATTTGTTCGCTATTGTACGTTTCCTTTTCATCTCGACATCTTTCACGTGTTCTGCCATGTTTATTCCCCCCCTCCTTGAGTGAGCAATTTGATACACATAGCAAATACCATATAAACAGTCTTTTGTAAACTTGTGAAGGGAGGATGAAATTTGCTGTCATATCATGCTGTTTCAAAATCATCGCTATTTTATCTGTTGCGTGTCGAATGTATAGAGTTGTCGCCTTTAAAGTCTCGGTTGTCCTGGTTCTTTCAAGCTTACCCTGGAGAATTTATTATTTTTATTCATAGCAATTTTGTGATTCGCTTGCTTCAAGAAGTTAGGTCTTGGTTGCTGAGGTGCTTTACTCACTGTCACATACGGTTCTATAATAGTCCATTGAATGAAAGTCATTCTTTTACTATTGACATGATATTGTAATATGCTTCCGACACCTATTCTCTTTTATTATGGAAATTTTATTTTATAATTCACTCACTTGATAATCGAATCCAAATATTTCTACCAAATTTTTAAAGTTGGAGTATATGAATATTTAAGTTGCACATTTCATCCGGTAACATTTTTTCTTCATCTGAGGTAATAGAAATACTTAATCTCTGTGTTAGTTTGTATAAAACAAAAATCATTTGTAGTTGCTCAGTTTATTTGTCAGCAATCACTTTTGGGTGTAAACAGGAGCTTTAGTTTATAACTGCTGATCTTTTCGGATTTTCATTATATGGTAGACAATCCAGTAAATAGTTGAGTTGACGTTCTATTAGGATCTAAACGATTTATTTCTCCCCAAACTGCGCGCAATCAGAAAACTGACGAAAAACCAGATTATAGCTAAGCTACCAAATTGGTAATGTTGACGAGACTGTCTCCCCATGGGAATTAGACTGTAAATTATGTTCTTGAGTTTTTGTTCGAAGGCACTTTGGGAAAAAAAAATTGGGGGCTAGAAATAAAGTTTAGATTTATTAGCAAAGATTTAAGTATGCTTGATAAAATCCAGCTTATTAAGAAATTATATGGCCCTCACTGGTTATTCGTATTCAATTTATTATTTTTGAATTTTAGTTAAACTATTGCTTAATGGATTTGATCAATAACTAAAGTCAGTGTTCCATAAATTTTCGTTTCTTATTATTTTCTTTTTCGGCGAACCAGATTGATTTCACGTGGTCTAAAATAATCAATATGCTTTGTATTTTTATAGTTTCAGTTTAGTTCTGTTTGATATTTTCATTTCATTAATCCCATAATTCATGTCAAAGCAGTGACATCGTAAGTGTCCTTGGATATCCGGACATTTTTCCTTCGTAAGTAATAGAAAATGAGACATCCTACTTATTTCCTTTTTGAATTGTCAAAATTATTATCTGTTTAATATTTCACAAGTCACTTCACTTACTCACCGAACGAAAGAAATACTTAAAAACAGTTTCAATCCGTCTGACATCCGAATGTTAATCAGATTCTGCTGCTTTTTTGCGTTGTTTGTTTTATCCTGCACCGTCTGAGATCATTTGCAGTAGAACTTAAGGAAATTGCAAGATTTCGTGACAATGTAGGTTAAACCGTAATCAATAAAAGTAATTTTGTCTTCCATGCTTCTGTCTTCATTAAATTCCAAATACTTACCGCGATGCGCAAGAAACTTTTGATTTCCCTATCTGTTTCTTATGTAGTGTGATAACGTCCCCAAGTTAAATTTCTTTGTGAATTATTTTTTTCAATGAGGAGAACAGTTACTTTATCGAAGGAATTTCAAGAAAATGAATAATTTATTTCTTTATCTTAGTTACATAACTAAAAGTTTCTGCAGTTTCTTTTTGAATCTATGGAATATAAAATTTCTCATTTCAATAGAACCGCCAGTGATATCTCGGAACGTATGCTAAAGAATTTAATAAGTAAGATAAAAAATAAACATTTCAGATTTATGGCTTCGTTTCCTGCGAACGAGGAAGACTGTTGATACCATATAAATATTATGACCGCGTTTGCATTTAGAGTATCCAGTTCTTTTTAGTTATATTTCGGATCCTGAAGTGAATCGATGGATAAACGTATAATCAGCTTCAAAAGAGCAATGTTTTGGAATACAAATCTTTTTTTTATAAATTTGTAGTAGTTTGTTAGAAAGATCGACGTGTTGGTGGGCAGTGAGTGGGTGTGTTGTAAATTATTTCATATTCAAAAATCAATTTAGTGCATCCTGCAACGTTGTTTTTTCATGTAGCCCATTGATTCTACTGTCATAAATCGCTTGCTTAATAATTGCTTATTTGTAAATAATCATCTGACTCATGAAATTACACTGGTCTGTGTGAGTGGGACGGTAATTGCATAGAAGGAAACCATTAAGATTTAGAGGGATGAATGAAAAACAGTAGTATTTTTAGTGACATAAGCTAAACGTTGGACAACAAGTAAACCTGAATTAGCAAAAAGGATGCGAATAAGAAATAATAAAAATAGGTCTGTTTGCTTTCTTGCTTTAGCTAGTTAAGGAGGAGGATTATGAACGCATCCAAAATTTCTCAATTTCATTGCATGAAAGAAAGAACCTGGGATTTTTGAAGGGCTAGCACTAAAGGAAAGTAATGCCTAAGAGTTGATTAGTCACGTGTTTTATTCACTTAGGTTTATGATTCAAAATCGTATTTGGACCGATTGACGTAAAAGTGTTTTTCTTTTTTCCCATTTGATGATGGTAATGCCATTGAAATCCAAGAAATTGCAGATATTCTGTTTGTCTACACATTGCAGAGTCGCTAAGCACAATAGTACTGGGCAGTGTTGGTTCAAAGTTTAGAATGAGAGTTGCAGTCGCAGTCTGCAACTATTCTTTCATGCCGTATACTATGAGAAAAGACACTGTTGTGAACTGTGAGAGAGAACGAATTTCTTAAACAAGAGATGAACTGGATGGTATTGCATTGTTCCATTATTTTGGAATGGATTTAAGTCAAATATGAGCCTGTGATGCTTTTTGTAATAATAACTTGATATTGACAAATTCACAGCTTTCAGACGAAGGTTAGTAAAATAGGGATACGTGAAGGATATGATATGAAGTTGAATTTCTGATCGTGTGTCTCTCTCTCTCTTTCTCTCTCTCTCTCTCTCTCTCTCTCTCTCTCTCTCTCTCTCTCTCTCTCTCTCTCTCTCTCTCTCTCTCTCTCTCTCTCTCCGGATATTGGAATTCAAAGAAAATGTAATATGCGAGTCCATCATCTACCACTGGTAGATGATGGACTCACACACCAGGTTGTAGATTATGCAAATGTTCGATTGGATGGGTTCATTTAGGAACTTACAATAATCGAAACCAGCTAAAGATGGGTTCGAATCCATCGAGGCATACATATTTATATATTAATGCCTTGTGAGATTCGAACCCATGAAATATTTATTTGCTACGTTTAATGTGAATTCCGCCAAAGAAAGGCTGTAAACCAATAATGCATTAGTACTAGTTCCATGGGTCGGCTAATGCTGAACCAAACATGGATCTTTTTCATTCCACTTCAGCCCCTCTCCCAATAATACGGGTAATAGTCTCATACCAAGAGATGAAATTCACCTACCCTACAACTTATTGGACTTTCACAGGCCAGCGAATGATATGATGATGATGATTGAGACCGAAGTTACTTTCAACTCTTGACCATCTAGGCCAGTGAATGAAAATACTGTACTAATCCTACCAGTGTAAAGAAGGTAGAAATTATGGAGGTCACTGCATTTGGCATCTTTGGAATATCAAACGGTAAAGGGCAGTGAAAGTTTTCGAGAGACTTTGGAAGAGAAGGTATGTACGTAATTATGATCTGAATTCTCTGCGTGAGCATAAATAATTTCATTATTGCAGTTTTTGGATGATTGGTAAGAAAAGTCCACTGGCGGTGCTGAGCGAATAAGCAGGTCTATCGAGAATTTAATCGGTAAAGGCAATGTTTAGGTAGGATTTTTTCCAATTGCAAATATTTCAGAATCTCTCTCTCTCATCTGTGTTTATGAAATGGAGAAGACATTATTTGGATTTACTCTATTTCCATTCCGCATTTGCATGTCGATATGCTGTCATAAGAGCTACCCAGGATATTAAAATAGCATACTTTTGCAGCCATTGAGGTACTGTGCTGAGGTGTAAAATGTAGGCCACAATTTGAATATGAGGGCGGGAATGATTTGTAGAAAGTTTTTTGGGAGGGCATTAAGGAGGAATAGAAAAAAACTTTAATCCATAGAAGATTAATTATGTTGATTTTGGTTTCTTTTTAAATAAAAATTCTGCTGATTTTTATTTAAAAATCTTTGAGCAGTATGCAGGTTTTTTTTGCCTTCGACCATAAAAAACAAATAATTTTAAAAGCATTTTAAATCTTAAAATATTTATTTTCTTGTGGTGGCAATTTCCTTTCTTTCTTATGGTACTATGTGGGTTCAGATTCGGTTATGGAAGTGAATTCTCTTCTTATTATTCTGCTAATGCAGTGAACGGGAAACTCGTTTCATTGAATTTATGCACACGGTTTCAATTTCGCTTACAGTAAGCTGATAGCCATCGCATTAAGCGTATCCTATATTATCTGATACCCTGAAAAACTTTATGCGGAGAATAAATTCCTTAATGCAGTGTCATTTATCAAACTGTAGACCTCTCTCTCACACGTGCGCGCGCGCACACAAACAAAACAAACAAACACCCAACAAAAACAGTAGAATGTTTTGCAATAATGATGAATTATCTTCTTCAATCAGCGAAATTTTCTTTCCAAAATTTAATTATATGAATTGTTTGATTAGCTGCTGTGGAGAGTAATTGTAATTGCTATTGTTCTTACGTCAAATAGATCGGATCGTAGTAACTTTAGTAAAGAAAATTCTCTTAAAGTAATACGCGAAGTATATTTATTATTCTACCTACAGTTAAAGCATTCTGTTAGTGAAAAGATCCTTTGGAATGTGTTACAGATGAGGTATGTGGCGAAACAACACTAAAGGAGATCACCAAGCATGACCAGTAATTTACGAGGGTTGCTCTGTGCCTCTTGACGGCTGCTTTGTCTCAAACGGTGCGGCGCTGATACGGTTTAAGATTAAGCATACGAAATTGGAAATTTCACCTAATCGTTCTTTTTTTCGGATATCATATATACATACATAAAAGCCAGAAAAATTAAAGAAATTAGACTCTTTGATCTGCATGCACTTGAAAAAAAAATTAAATTAAATCTTAAATTAAAAACTTAAAAAAAAAACTAAAACCAACTGTTACAAAATATTAAATGATCTACTCAGATAAATATATTATGAAGACTATGCATATACAAGAATACAGTAATTACATTGTCAGTTTTTGAAATATTTTATTCATATCTCACTTTGCTATTTCGGATTTCATGATGAAGTTAACAGGTTTAAAGGAGTGCGTTGCATAAATAATAAAGTATTTGCGTATGTCGAGTACTTCGAGTTATTCTCGAAGCTATTTATAGTCCAAACTGCCAAATGACATTTCTGACAACCCACTTCTTTGTGCATAAACATCAAGTGATGTTATTTGATGATTGGATCATACATTTTCTGCAACGTCTGACACGTGATAGGTTTGATTTTTGTAAAATGAACTTCCGGACCTTTTAGGAGAATTGCTTTGCTGACACGAATGAGGGTGTACTATCAGCATGACTGGAAAATCCCGAGTGTCACTGGGAACGGATAGCAACAGCTAAAATGCAATTCCGTAACCGATGGATTGGCCACCGCAATGACCGGATCTTAGTCCCCAGTACTTCCATGCGTGGGATTACGTGAAAGTGTATGATCGTCATGTGGTCCCAAGAGATGAATTAACCCAGTGATGGCGAACCTTTTTACCCAGGTGTGTCAAACATCTTTTTTTTTTTAAATATTGACGTTGTTGATGTGCCACTTGCATACATGCATTATAAATTTAACTACTTAATCATAGGTGGTGACTTATACATATCATATTAGGCTATTTATTTAATAGGACATTGATATACAATCTATGAATTCATATTATACAATTAATTTAATAAACTGAAATTACTGAAATTAGTGTTTTTCATCAGAATACCAATATTTTTCAACTTGCAAGCTGTGTCACCTGAAACCCTCAAGTGTGTCAGTGCTCACACGCGTGTCATACGTTCGCCATCACTGAATTAACCCAACGTATATGCGATGCCGTAATAGACTTTAATGACTACATTTCTTAATCAGGTTACCCACTGCGTAGTCGAACGGTTCAAGATGCGGTATGTCCACCCGTTTAGTACATTAAACTGAATGGTATGGTTTTTTTTTTTCAATAACCAATTAGAATTACATTTTATCATTAATGAAAACGGTAGTTACAGAATTAGATCTTGAAAAGTCACCTGTCACCATTGTACACATAATGAAGTGAATACTTATTTCTTGTTAGTATTTTCTTATTTTTGGGCTCTTTAGTTTTCTGTAGTCTCCTTATTTTTTACATAATCTGAACATCCTCCTCTAGAAACCAAACATCGATTTTTTTCCCTTCAAATCGCCTCAAGCTATCTGGGTAGTGTACTCAGACAAAACGATGTCTTTTGGCGGAAGATGAATTTCATTCTCAATCTACGCTCAGGAGAGCATTCGAACCCGCGCCTTGTTAGTTATACAGGGAGTAATTTACCACTAGGCCAACCAGAATTATAAAAAAAGATTTATTTATTTTTTTTAGGTACTCCAAACCATTGGCGTACCGGGGGTGGGGGGAAATAGCGGGGACGTCTGCCCCGAGCACCAAGCTGAATGGGGGCCAAGAGCATGGAATATCATTACTATTCACCAGATATTTGTATAAATTTTTTTTATCATTTTCATTTCTTAAAAAGTATTTATTATTACTGATATTCGTAATTTTTTTTTCGACTTGGTGCTAAATACGACATACATATACAATATGTAGATAGTTAATTCAAATCAAAACGCGCGAATTTTGTTACTTTTGTATTATTGCAACGTCAAAGCTAGAGGGCGTATAATATTCTAATTTACAGTTAGTGGGGATGAAGTGGTGTGGTGTTAAGACAGAAACACGCGTAACCTTGATTGAAAACAACCAATAAACTTGACTATTTTAAAATTTATATTCTATTGTTTTAAAGCCAATCAAAGCAACGGGTAACCAGCGGAACAATTTCAAAGGAAAATCACACATTATTTATCCAAACGTATAAGTGTATACATTCGTATTTTTGTCTTTATAGTCGGTGATAGAATACTGGGTTGAAATTAGGCCGATTATAAACAAACTTGGAAGAAGTATCTTGGATGAAGTCGTAAGTACAGTTCTTAAAAGTACATATTCAAAACTTTTTTTCTACTATTATTTCTTGATTTGCTTCTGATCGATACAATTTATGCTAGTCAAACACTAATCAAACCATATTTAAAAAATTATGGGAACATGAAACGACAAAGACCAAGTGGATATCAAAGAAGAAAAATTTTAAAAAAAAATGAAAGAAGAAGCTGTTACAAGTATATCCGGAGTTATTATAAAATACATAATACCAGCGATATCAGTTTCAACTATAGCAGGTGAAATAGTGGCGGAAGAACGGCAAGAAATGGAAGATACTTTGGTACAAATAGTCATCCAGCGGGATAAGAAAAATATTGATGATGAAAAACATATTGAACTCAATACGACAAAAGCAATAGAACAAGTGAAGAACGTGAATAGTAAGGAAATGGAATGGACAAATACAAATGAAATATTCTGTGATGTTGCTGCTTGGTCAATCACGGCACCAGATAAAATTAAAATTGATATTATTAAGCAAGGAAGTTAAGTATTTCAAAATAAAGATGAATCTTTTGATGCAACAGATAGATCTCGAATGGGAATTAAAGGAGATCGTCGCCAACTTACAAAATCATGGTTTTATAAAGAACTACCAAATGGCGAAAATGTTCTTAGAACTTGGATGGTCTATTCTGAGACAGCAAAAAATTATACTGTTTTTGTTGCCGTTTATTTGCCTGCGGCGATACAACAAGGGTGTGTGTGTGTGTGTGTGTGTGTGTGTGTGTGTGTGTGTGTGTGTGTGTGGAGTGAGTGAGTGAGTGAGTGAAGGGGGGGAGTAAAAATACCCGGGTACGGAAGATTCCGGGTACGCCACTGCTCCAAACTTAATATTTTATTTTGCTCATTAATGGACTAGTTACTAGTGGGGATCATGTAAAAAATAATAATATTTATATATATGATATATGCAGTAAATCCTTCAAAATTTAATCAGCCATTAATTTCTCAGTTTTGACATCAAAATAAGTTTATTTTTTCATCTTCATTTCTCATCAATTAGTACCTTCGCACTTCTAGAGTTTCTTTGTCTGGACAACTATAAAATGAACACGGCTGCCACGCGAGGGCCGATTTTGAAGAAGTTAACGTTGATATGTAAGTTATTTACTAATAATGGTGGAATCATGTTAAGTTCTTTCTTTCTTTCTTTCTTTTTCTTTTTTTTTTTTTATACTGGCAGGATACCGTACTAGAGCAAGCCAGTCGGACGTTTGTAAATGAAATAATTTCTCTTGTATGTGTGTGTGTGTGTGTGTGTGGGAGGGAGGGAGGGAGGGAGGGAGGGTCACTGTTGTGGAATAATGAGTAATATTCCTACTCGTTGAGGACATGCTGTCCGCCGGCTACGCGATTTGTGTCACATTGAATGTATCACACGAACACAGCTGAGTCGAAACGACATTATGGAAACAGAAGAAGGGTTTAAGAAAGAATTTCCTTTTTCTTTTGTTGATTCTCAAGAATTCCCTTATTATTTAATATCTTATAAGAGTGAACGAAGTCGCCACATTACAAACCCGATTGGCCATGTATTGGCTTGTGCTAATATATAGATATGCATCGAAGCACCACTCAAATACATGGTCTTCACTTTCAGGAGATGTGCATATAATTTTTTTTATTTCGTATGGTGATTAAACGGCCGTGGGCCTCTTTTACGTGGGGTACGGCACCACCTCAAACCCCATATTTTATCCAGGCTCGGGACCTGCACTCAGACCTATGGCTGAAGGGATCGTCTTAGGTATTCCTGCTTGTATCCGTGTGTGTGTGTGTGTTCACGGGACCGGTTTGCGGGATAAAAGACCCCAGATAAACTAGGGAGAATAGCCCAGTTGTCCACGCCCAAGACCAGCTAACTTGGCTGTGGCTGAGGAAGATCCTTCAGCTCCTCTCGTCGCCGACGGGAATCGACCCTAGGATACTCTTTCCCCAGGCATATGGTTGCGGAGCGCACAGCCACTAGGCTAACCGCGCAGACGCGCATATAATAATAATAATAACACACATAATACAAGTGCATATAATAAAAACCAGTGGTGTATGCATCTAAAATGAACCGTGCCTTCCACGACCAAGATATTGTTGAAACTATAACAACAAAGTCAGCACCGTAAATACCTTTATGATATTAACTTAAAGTATTGTGTGAGATTAGCACGTTGCAGCTCTATCATTTGAATATATACCTACATCCTGAGTTAGCGTAATGTTTCCTCAGAGACTTTCAAACTTGCTTTATTGATGGGAGGACGTGGACAAGATTTCTCAGTGCCGTTATCCAGAGAGGTGCCAATTGGGATTACTTCCAAGATGAGAAACAACCGCAATAGGCTTGCCCTTGACCGATTTAGGGACAGGATTTAAAATTAATATGACTGCATAGGTAGTCACTCATTAAATATTATTGTTGTAAATCACTTACGTTCGTTATTAACACTCACAAAATAAAACATAATAATTAATTTGGAATTACAGATTTCTAAAATAATTTCTTGATTAAAAATAAAAGAAAAACTAAAATTTAAAAAACGCAAATGATAATTCTGAACTGCATGGTGTACATCAAAAACATGTTTTACACTGCTGCCTTTTTTGTTTTTGTAAAATAGCGATTCATTTCCAATACTTGAGTTATACAAGACTCCTAACATTTTTATAATTTAATCTGTTGACTTTCCATCAGTTTCTTTTGCTTTGCATAAACGGACTGCTTCGTGCTAAATGGACAGTCAAAAACTTTTCGTTCTGTTATACTGTGCGACTTTATTCTCGCTAATTTATAACTTTTTTTTAATATATTCAAAACCTTAAGAATTCAAGAGCACTCGTTTCAGAAAAAGTGACATTAACGGTCCTTATTTGATGAATTCCTGTTCGTACTGACGAATTTATGAATTTTGTCCACCATATCCTAAAACCTTTAAGCGTAGCATACATTATTGGTAACTGTTATGTAAAAGAAACGTAAACTCACTAACCACAAATTTCGGGCGTGAGCCCACCAGAATGTTAATAGTGATATCTGATAGATTATGACCCTTATAATATTGCGTTGTGGACACTCTTAGTTTGAACCCTTTAAGAGTTGCGACTTTTGTGATTAAAGCTGCTCATTGAAGCATCTATTTCTGATGTTATCGTCACCCACGAAAATTTATAAACCTGTCGTAGATTTAGTATTGGGTGAGTTAAGATTAGATAATCCTGAATCCCAGCCCTAAAGACTAAACATAGAAGTTTTTAAGCTGCGTTAGATCTCCAATGATCATGGTGACAGTGGCCTCAAACTGGGGAGCTGAAGAACATTCACATTTGTCTGGAAACCGATTACATGTACTCTTCGCTGTATATTTAGGACAGTAAAATGCAGAATGGTATGTTATTATCGTGATTATTTACTATTCAGTACTAGAGAGCATCCTTTAGAATATTTTAATGTGAAGTCTACTCTTGAAAGGAAAGCAATAGTACTTTTTAAATTATACATTTTTGGTCGTTTTATAATAGAAATACAATTTTATTAATACAATTTATTTATCGGACAAGCTTCACGAAGTTTAGAAATTAGACAAAAAGAACATGTTGGTGATGTAAACCACAACAGAAGCATCTCTTCCGGCTTAGCACATCATTTCTGCACGTCTAACCACACGATAGATTGGCAAAAGAGCTCCATGCCATATCTCGATGACGACTACAGGCATCGTGTATTTAAGGAAGCCACAATAGTACTAATAACCGGCGGAAACTTCAACAGAAATCAGGGTGTAATTCTAAACAGTTCGTGGAAAAACTTGATCCTCTCTCTCTCAATCAATCTGAACTACAGCTAGCCAGTAATCACATTACACGTTTACAAAAAAACACGCATGCGTGATAATGAATAAGAACAATAAGTCATCTCTGTCACGCGAAACGTGTAACCATAGATACTAGTTTGGTTTACAACGTTTTTTATGTTCCTTTTAATTTGCATTTACTAACTTTCATATCTCCGTAATGCCTTGAAAAAGCCAGACAGTTTGCTGGCGAAACTGGTAGGTTTGAATAAATGTTTTTATTGTAAAATACTTTAATAAAATTGTATTTCTAAAGCAATAGTACTTTTAGGGTCATGGGTGGCGAAGGGTTCAAAGATTAGAAAAAAAAAAATCTCTGCAATACTCGTAGAGATCAATGCGGAATTTTTTTGAAAGTTACTTCAGCCTTCTGATAAGCAGGGTAGTCTCACAACGTACGAGAAAAATCGAATTCAACCTATGCCTTATTACAAACATTCATCCATCATAGAATTCAAACCTACTTCCTGTTGATTGGAAAGCGGCTACACTTTCCTGTCCAGAAGCTGTGCAAGCAAAATACGAAATAATAATTAGATTCACATTAGGATATAAAAATTGCAAATTAAATTATTAAACCTCTGTTTAATATCTCAGAATATTTTGAGACAATTTTTTCAGTCACTTTTTGCTAATTTTAATTTTATGCCTTATATCTTTTAGTGAGACTAAGAAATCAAAATTATTAATTTTTCTATTTAAGGAAAAAATTACAATTTTACTGATCAGTTGAATTATTAACAAATCTAAACTATACTATACGTACCAAACTTATTTCATGCGCAAAGAGGAGACAAGCCATTGATTTCATTTTCTACTCTTTACTTTCAAATATCTCTCTCTCTCAGACACACTCAAATATAAGGGCAGACCGTATAGACATTCTATTCCTCCAACTATGACGATATACGAAAGTCACCTCCCACATCACCATGAACAATCATATGCAATCAGACTGTTATCCAATTAGTATTTCACCAAAAAGAAATTGGATTAATAGTGAATAAGTTGAACATTACACGTCGACCATCCCTGATGATATTCGTCCTATTATGCCCTATGTATACTAAATCATGGGTTCTAGAATTAACATCTATCCTAAATATTATTTTATATCTTTCTTCATGAATAAGTACTCTACATTATCACGATACTATGATACATTCAGCAATCAAACTATTGTCTAATTAGTTTTGCTTCATTTCTCTCATCAATCACTAAAAATGTTCAAGAGCCAATTTCTTCACTTCTAGAGATCCCTCAGCTAATTTGCGAATGGCAATACGGTTTCGCAAATCTTAGTGGAACAGCTGACTTCATTGACATCATACACGTACCTTTGGATTCAAGCCATCACTCCGTTAACTCCAATTTAATCAAGGCGAACACAAGCTTGCTCAAATCCTCTCTTATATTCTTCCTTCTATGTTTTCTGACTGGTTTCAGCTTCCTCTCTGATACTGCATTACGTATCATTTCGGTAGTAACCTCTCTTCAGATATCCATACTAGTGGTGGAGTATCCTACAGTTTGTATGTTCTCACTCTCTTCCTCCTGTGCATATATGACCTTTCGCTGACCTCAAATTCTCTTAATAGCTTTACTGATGAAAGAACACTGGATTTTTCTCTTTATCTGACAAACCTAGTGCACAATCACCGGATTTCAAAATCTTCCGTAATCAATGCCATAAATCCGACCTCCTTGCTATTTGCTAGTATGATGTGGATAACCTTTTGATCTTCATTACTTCCAAAATACATCGCTGGTTCAGATCTCCAAACATGATCGCATTTCTATTCTCGGACTAAATTATACCTTCTTCCTTTTCTTTCATAAAGACGTCTCACCCTTAGCTTCCTTAGCCTTCAGAAATCTAGGTGTACTCTTCTCTGTGTTTAATGTCTGAAGACTACTTCTTACGGGCACAAACAGTAACACTTAAATTCCACACACACTCAGTCTTATAACATTTCTCACACACTCAGTCTTATAACATTTCTCACACATTTCTAGAGGAGGAGGATCTGACACTCCCTAAAATGCTAAATGGTGTCCAAAGGAAGGCTGTCATATTGACTGATTGCTGATAAGTTTTAAGATTTCTCTGAAAGAATCACTCTGAAGACTCAGATCTTGTGCTTCTGCAATGTACCTATTCCTTAGGTATTTTGATGAATTTTGTTTTCAAGAATTGACGACACTCATTTCTTCACCTTCTCCAATAATGTAACAGCTGCTAATTAACATTCATTTACTCTCTAGCTCCGAACTTACTGAACAAATTTTTCTTACTTCTGTTTCATTTTCATTTCATCTGCCTCTGTTTCTTGTCCACGCGTGTATTTATATGTTTTGCAAAAAAAAAAAAAAAAAAAAAAAAAAAAAAAGTGATGGTACACTGTTAACTAACATTCACAGGCATGATAAATATATATTTGTGTCAATTGTTGCTAGAAAAATGAATAAAAAAATCCCACTCTTGAACTTGGTCTTGAGCGCACACCAAACAGATCTGGTCTTATACCAAGTGGTGTTCTTTACTCCAAAATATTTTTCACATCGGCGACCGAATTTCTTAATCCCAGAAATCGTCAGTAATCGAAGTGAACACTTCGTAACCGTTGTAATCTATCAATTTGATGTAAGCATATACCGCACTCCCCACAGTTGACTTTGTAAGATAGCCTAGTTTGCCTTTCAACATCATTCTTCTAGAATGTTGGCTCAGCAGTTTAAGGAAATTGTCCCTGCTGCTATTTGCATCTGCATTTCGATAAAGGAGACAGAAGTAATCTTTCATAACCAATTATAACTTTTTCTATAGTGTTATGTGAAAATCGGTTGACATATTTCCAGCAGCTATGCTGGAAATATGTCAACTGCTGAAAAAGTCGAATGACCCTGAAAAGACTTATGTTTTAAAGCAATTTATACATGTGGGAAAAGATTTAAGTATAATAGTACAGGTTCCATACAACTGTTTTCTCCCCCATTCAGCTGTCTGGGATTGATCCAAAGTTTGTATTTTGGATTTCACTACATTTCACATGGTTTTCGATCCATTTCGCGAAATCAGTTTACCCCTAGTAATGCTGCCGATGGGTATATGATAAATTATAGAATTTTGACTTGTCCAGTATCGTTTGCTCTTACCAGAATCTTAATCTTTCTTTATTTGAAAATTGGTGGAAAAATATTATAAGTCGATGTGATATACCTTGAGTGGTATTCGGTTCAGGGAATTACTCTAAATGAAAGGTTCTCTTGAAGAACTCTTCTTAACACGAGGTTACATAAAGGATTTATCAATTTACATGAATGGCGCTAGTGAAAATGCTCAATAGGACTTCTCTATTAAAATATAGGACTTCTCTCTTATTCACCGTACAATACGAACTTGCGAAGAAAGTATTCAGTATTACTAGATTTGAGAATCGGATACAGACTACTTTGATCTTCAATTTTAGTGGAAAAATGTTCTTTATACTTCCTTGCTGATTGGTCACCGACATTTGCAATACAGATGTTATTTCGTTCAATTTTGAGAACAGAGGATACGCCGCCCATTGTTGTAATCGGCTTGCAGGCAATTTTTATGACCGGTCATAAACAGCGGTATTCCTTTTCCCGATTGTTGAAAGATTTCGATGTGTGAAAATTAACGATAATTCATGAATACTTCCACGTTTAAAAATGCACTGCTTAGTCGCTAACATTTGCTACACAGATGTTATCAGGCGTTCTGGGTCTGAGCTTTTCGACATATTCACGAATATTATTCTCCTCAGAATATTTCTACTATAAATTACTGATTAATGAAAAATGCTTAGAAAACCAAAATGACAAATTCCAAGAGAAGTTCTAGCGGAACACTTATTCACCTTCCGACAGTTTGGGAAACCCTGTTCTAGCAATTTAGAATTTACTATTCCGACTCACAGGTGAAGTTATACAAATTTTTCATAATGCTATTAAGTAGGTTCAAAATATTGATTTATTTTGTTTGGATTTTGTCTCATTTATTATCATGTAATGTATCAACACACGCGGTTACTTTATCTTGAAAGGAATCACGAGGTGGCATTCTCATTGTATTTTTCTCCTCATTACCTTCTGGTACCATTTCATCTTATTCACTATTAAATGTTTCTGTTATTACCATCTTTACTCCTCGAACTAACTTGACCCTGACTTAAAAAAGACTAACAACGACAGTTGGGATTCGATCCTAGCTCTTGTTCACAGAATTGCTTTATTTTGTTTTTTTAATTTCATTTAATAATTCTTAGTTTCCTTTTGCAATATAAATGAAGAATCCCTGCATGTTTATTTATTTTATGTCATTTTATTTTTTCCGAAAATAAAATGTAATGAAATGGTAAACGAAGTAACAACTTCAGTTCCCTTATAACTCATTACAAACCGTTACTATTATGTGTGTGTGTGAATTTTCTAGTTGAGAATATTGCGAAATTCTGCACTGAAAAACAAGTCTGTGCATTGTAATTCTTTTATGTGGATACCACCAAGAAATGCATAAACATGTTTTATGTCATGTTTATGTGAAACCACTTGCAAGACATAAGTTCTTCGCCAGCGTATATTTTCCCCTTTATTCTTAATTCGCTGAAGGGTTTAACTCTCTTGATAATTCTTTCAGAAAGTTGGTTTTCGTCAGGAACAAAACACATAAACCAGAGTAGTAATGCTAGAAACTTATGTATTTTTAAGTGAAAAGATCATATAAAATCTTTTGTATGATTTTTATACGATCCTGTAAAGGGAAAAAGCATTCAAAACATCCCGAAAGTGAGTGTGCACCACTATATCAAGTCCGAGAAGCAATGCATTAAGGTTAAGTGAGAATTAAGATTCGTATTACAGCAACAGAGCAAATATTTATAAAAGAACTTCTGAATATTGCATTCACCGGCAGAAGAGACTGAAATTTCCTTGTACCCTTCTATTCTTATGTACGAACTCAAAGCACAATAGCTATTCATAGAACAACTTTCATTTATTTGCATAAGGATCAATTTTCAAACAGAAACTTGCGTGAATAATTTCGCCGGTATTTTTTTCTCCTTTTCTTCTCATCTAAATTGCGAAAAGAAAAATAAGAGTGGGTTTGCGTTAAAATCACAGTGAACAAATTCTCATTTGAAAATTTTCGAGACTCTAATGTATATTGTCGTAAGAAACACAAAACGGCTTTTAAACTCGTATCGATTAGAGGATTTGAAAGTAGAAGGCTTCATCCCAGCTGACAGCGTTCCCATTCGGTTCACGCACAAAACTTGGAACTTTATGTAAATTCGGCGTCAAAGTTGAGTCACAACTGTTTGTCTTTCACAGCGTGGTTTGAAGATGGAAGGACGTAAAGGCTAATAGCAGAGGTTTGCTCGCTCTTGTAACAACAACACAAAAAACGGCACTGTAAAAATTTTACCCTCAAATTACGTCGAGTTAATCTGTAAGAACAACAATAGTTTTGTTCCACCAGAAAGGTGTACATCACCAATGGTCGATTGATTTCATTAAGCACCATTCTTTCTAAGGTTATGAACAGATTTGTCAAGATAAATTCTCACGTCGCATAAAAGCATCAATATGGAAAGTATCATATAGAATGTGTGAACATTTTTAAGATGATTATATTTAATGTCAAGTGAGTTACGGTTATTTCTGGCTTACAGATGTTAATAATAAACTCAGACATTCTGTCGAGTTTTTTTGCTTGTGGATAAGCAAAAAAGTAACGGAAAGTTATTTCTTTTATTAAATATGTTAAAGAAAATAAACAAATATTCAGTATTAGTTTTAATGCATTCCTCTTTTTTTTATCCCAATTACTTATAAAATCTTTAACCGGCTTCAAGCCGTCTGAGAATCGGGTTACCAGTCGATTGACCATGCAGTTATAAGAGCATGAAAAAGTGATAATCACTTGTTTGGAGAAATGGACGGGGCTCTACAGTAGGTAAGGAAGACAGAGCAATTCTAGTTCATTCATTACTTTGATGGCAAAGGTCTTCATGACCAAAAAAAAAAAAAAAACTCGGAAAACTTCCCTTTGCTTCATATTTGTCACTTGTCAAACTATCATTTAACATAATAATCCATCCAGTTATTTGATCATGCTGTGTGCTTTGATCCTACTGTAAGCGTGAGTAGACAGAGGAAAGTTGACCATAAAGTTCCCGTCGTGAAGGTACCGTTTTTCACTAACACTTCAATCGGAAATTCGTCTGATTGATTATCTAGTAGCATGTTGGAAGACGTAATAGGTATCGCAAATGGGAAGACATGTATTTATATGTACTCATTTTATTCAGATCTGCATAGCGCATATGATTATCTTGAAAGCATGTGCTGACGTGATCTGTTTATTTGGCAGATTCCTTCATTCTGATTCAAGAGATGCACATGTATTATGGTACTTGAGTGAAAATGTAAACTTTTCCTGATTAGTCTGTTATCTGTTATCTGTCAAGTGCCAGATAAGTCTTACATTTGTTTTCTGAGGCTTCTTACTTCATCATTCCACCTACTGGATTTCCTCTATATCTTTTCCTGCCCATCAAACATGTGTTTTTCTACTCTTTCCTTACCTCTTCCAAACCATACCACCTGAAATGGTTTGGAAGAGGTAAGCAGATTTAATATCAGGTAACCACCTGATATTAAATCTGCTCAGACATTCTTGAATAATAATGTGAAGTTCCTTCCTAATATCGTCATTTTAATCTGATTCTGTAACTGATGCCATCTGTTTACTCCTCCTAATTTTTTTGACCACTCAAATCTGTGCTTTCCAGGCTTTGTCTTATTTTTCAACCTACATCTGCACCCTATATTGCGAGAATTAAAAATTAACATTAATTCATCTTTTCTCTTCCCACTTTTCGTAACCTTTTACCACGTCTACAAAACTTAAATATAGATCCTTGTTATGCGTTCCTCTTGAATATTTTCTATCACTTCATGTTTCGTTTAGCAATATTTCCAAGTAAGTATTCCACGCATCTATAAACTCTTTTTGTTTGTGTGCAATATCTTCCACATTATGCCACTTTCCTGACAGGGTAAATATCACAAAAGTTGGCAAAATCTTCTATCTTCTACATCTTCTCTATTCTTAATTCTTACCAAAGTACTGTCTGACCACAGATCCGAGACCCGCAGTTGGTTGATGCCAAGAAGAGTAAATTCATGTTGAAGGGGAGAAATGAATAAGGCCATGTACGAATTCGTTACCAACACGCGAAATCACGTGCGTAAACGTAAAACTTTCCAACTGTTACACAAGCAAAATAGTTTGCCACTTTCAAAATTTCAATGTTCATAAAAGAAAAGCTAATTTACCGATGTGTAATAATAAACAATTCATCGCACAAGATTACTCTATTATCGGAATGGATTCTCCTGCTTTTGACATGCGCAGAAGTGTCGAAGGGTCTCGCATCTGTGGGCGTACAGTATTTTATATATTTCTTAAAATCTTTCCGTGACTTTTGTTTAACTCGTTTTACACACTGCTTTTCTTCACACATTTTTTCTTTATTCTCTCAGAACACTTGGTGACTTACGTGATAAGAACTTCGAAAATCACTTTCTCCTTTCCCATCACCTCTTTAATGTCCTGAGTATGATGAACCTCTGGGTTTTCTTCCTTGCAGACAACATCACTGCATGCTCTCAGGGTGAATCGATCATTCATTATGGGGTCTGCCAATGTCTCCAAAGTTTGGTTCTTGTTTTCGAACTCTTTCATTTTTTAAAAAAAAATATACTGTATTTCTGTTTACAGTTCATCTATGATAGCTGCTGGACTTGATACTTTTTAAAACATTTCTTAGGCATTTCTTTTCAATATGATATTTAGTTTTATCCTGCCTAAAATGAAATGGTATTCACTTCCTATTTCACATCTGTATATTCTTGGGTCCTGTCACTATCAACAATAACATAGTCAATGGGATTTTTCTTGTCACTTAGTTGTTCTCTCCAAGTGAATTTGTGCGTAACTTTATGTTGGCAGTGGTGTTAATGATTATTCTATATCCTCTTTAACGTTTTGAGTCTATTATGAACTTCTGATTTTTCTCTCCTTGTAGACAACGTCACCACATGCCTCTCTCGTTGAATCGATCCATGCATTCTGGGACACAGCAGGTAATACGTGCGATGACTCTCAGGTTTGCTTTTCTAGATTTTCTCAAAACATTTTGTATGCCAAGTTTTTATTTTCTATTCCGCTGCTTAAATTTCCAAGAATCGTTCTCTTTCATTATTTTCTTTACCTCAGTTTTCTTCTCCAAAAAGAAAAAAAAAAGCTTCAACTCGAAAAATTCTTTCTCTAGAAAAATATTCTTCTTCTTTAGTGGAACCTTCTGTGGGACCACAGGCAAAATACGTCTAGTCCATTTCCCCTTTTTGAATGTTTACTCCGATCATTCTACTTGAAACTGCGTTCCATTCAAGAATATTATCCTCCTGTTTAGTGTTTGAATACTCTATGTTCTCTTTTACTTGATCAGTTTTGCATGAATATAGCACCATAGAGTTGTTATATATAAGAATCTCGCCTGATTTTTTTATTTGTTTCCGTAGCACTGATTATGTGGAAATGGTACATCCTTAATTCTTCTGTCACTTCTACTTCTTTTCTGTTAATGATACAACTGGAATTGATGATGTTGAGTTGAAGTTTGTTTCAGTAGCTGGCTTACCACTGTTCGTGCTGGTTCCCTCACAAAAAGGTGAAGACTGTTTAACCAGGACATTTCATTTTGTTGTGCCAGCATTGTCTTCTGGATGAAGCCAATATAGGATGCAATTTGGTTGATTGAGTCTTAAATTTCCAGCCCATCTACGTTCGTTCATTACCCACGTAGACATCTGCTAACGGGATGCACCACGAGGAGTAAGGTTGGACATTAGTCAGCAATTTCGATTGGTACTCCATTTTGTTAAAAGGCTATGTAGAGATTTCCTCTCAGTTATCTAGATTTGGTCCTTACGCCTTGCAAACATCTTTTCAATTTTAATTTCCGCTCGCATTTAAATATATCATTATAATCGTATCTTTTATGATTCGTTAAGTCTATGTAAATAATCTTACGTATTCCAAACTTTCATATGTGAATCATATCATGGGTATCATTTAATATAACGTGGTTTCGTAGTTCCAGTTTTAAATTCTATAGCACAAAGAGATGGCTATGAATTTAGCAACATTAGCAAAAAAAACGGGAAAGTATGAACAAGTGTATATTGTGTTATGAACAAAACATCCAAATGGGTGCTTTTTATTCACTTATAATAAAAACAGGAAGTTTTAACTGGGTATTTCGACCGGCTTTATGAAATTTTAATGAAGTTCTTTTATTATCATTATAATAAAAAAATTTTTGACGTCATTTAAGATACAAATAAACCGACTAAGCTAGTGAGCTATCACACGTTAGCTCACCAGTTATAAAAAAGGAATAAAAAAAATGAACCGAAGAACTCAATGGAACAAAAATTTTATATTTTGTTTAAATGTTTCAACTTAAAAATAAGCACTTTAATTTATTATTATTATTATTCTCTACATGCATGATATTTAGTAAACAAATGCTTCAAGTAGAAATATTCTGTGCATATACTTATCTTTCGGCACTTTTTTTTTTTTTTTTTTTTTTTTTTTTTTTTTTTTTTGACGTTGAATTCTCAGTCGCACAGTTTCGAGAAATCTGCGAGACGTTTCTTTGGTCGGAAATACACAGGTTCGTATCTCTCCAAGGAATAATATTGCTTCTTTTTTTATTCCAAATCTGAATTAATGATCTCAGCAGAGGTAGAGTCAAGATGTTTACCATTATTCGAACAACGGGACAGCCTTGACAATTTCCTCATGGAAGTTGATGTTCGTAAATCCAGTTTAAATCTATTCATCGCTTTCGCGATATTCTTCAGTAGATTACCCTAAAATAAAAATATTCTCCTGTGCCTTATGCTTCTGAGGATTTTGTGCAATGTGTAAATAGAATAAATAAAAGAATAAAAATGTCTCTGTCAGCGTCGTGAAATATATGTCGCTCATTACCATATTAATCTTAGTTGTTGACACACAAAAGAATGTTTTAAAGTCACATTGACCGTCTTCGTTATCATCCTTAAAGTAAGGAAGCAAAATTAATTTAGAAAATGTGACATACTTCCTCTGTTTCTGCATATTTTTCATATGTGTAGTCTGTGCATCTCACGACATTCCCTGAAACGTTACGAAACTTGGTATTTAACACGTTGCAAATGAAATTTCGGTGTCAGAAAGAAGTGCGTCTTTCCTAAAGAGAATATTTGAACACTTTGTCCTACACATAACTTAAAAATAAGGAACTGGCTGAAGGAAATAAAATATAGATGAATATTGTACTGCAAAATTCAGATATATCTTTGGGGAAAATGACATAATAGCGAAACATTTTATGTTTATCCTTTAAGAGCAGCAAACGTAAAAATGCAAGTTCAGTGGGCTTGTCCTTTCCTCCTTGACACTTGATATTTCAAGGAGACAGATGTGTGTGTGTGTGTGTGTGTGTGTGTGTGTGTGTGTGTGTGTGTGTGTGTGTGTGTGTGTGTGTGTATTAATATTGGTTGTATAAAGAAAACTTTATTGGTGGTATATACTGGTATATTGATCAAATGTCAATGGGGCACTTTTATATCCTGAGTGATGTGTGCTATAAAATCACGTTGTCAGTGCACGATGTTTTTCAACATTGACTGATTGATACTTCAATGAAACAATATAATGCAAGTTGCATGTGTAGCCAAAACAAACTGCTGTAAAACAAATAATGATTTAATTAAATAATTACATCAATAAACGTCTTTTAGCATTTTTTGATGTAATAATTTATCGATGTAAATTATAAATACTTTATTTTCATTTTACATCGATTTTAATGATCTTTAATTCGCGGGGAAAAAAAGTATTTAGAATTAATACAGTTTTAGCACAATTTCATATATAAAAATTGCCTGCCATATTTTATTAAAAATCAACTAATTAATTAATCCTAAATTAAATTATTTCAGTTTAAAAGCAAACAAAATCATAAAACTAACAAGTAAAATAATATTAAATTAAATACACTTACCTTTTAAAAAGGTATGTTTCTGTTTAAATTTGTTTCACTATAAAGTTACAATTTACACTTCACTCAGTGACTCACTAGACACAGAGGGAAAATGAACTGGTCTCGCTGTTAACGAGTCAGAAAAAGATGAGCCAAAAACAGGAACATGTTTTTGGCTCATCATATATTGTTACAATTAAACACGTATTCTATGGCTACCCCATCATGGGCTGAAACAGGCCAACTCATAAGAAAATTTTAAGACAGACAAAGCTTATATATAAGGTTACATATCTCAATCACTTTTACGATTATAATTTGTGGGATTTTTTACTCGTGCCATGGAGGGAGTTCCCTGTTTGCCCCCCTCCCTCTACAGACGTCCATGACCGTATGATTGCATTTTTATCGATGTATGAAAGTTTTGAGAGTGTATAGCGCATCACCGCTTATCTTAATTGGTCCAATGCAATTAATTGTAGGATAACTTTGAGTACTTCTGCGTAGAGTGGGGAACAATCTGTTTGTTTTAAGATTTATTAGTAAACAACAAGAAAGGAGAATGCTATAGTTTGTTGGTATATTTGAAATAAAGATGAAAATATGTGAACCATCATTTATAAGACATGTTAGAATAGGAAATGAAAAGAAAGAATAAGTGTGAGTAAAAATACTTTCATTAATGGTAAACAAATTATTAATAATTATCATTTGTAATACGTGTGTCCTATAAGTTGCTGGGTAGAGCAAATAGCACGATCCTAAAAAGTCGAGATGAATAAGTGAATTTATGATTGCATAATTTAAAAAAAAAAAAAAAACACGAGGAGACAGAGAATGACAGGAATATATATATATATAAATTTCTTACTGCATAGCAAGAGAAACATTTGTTTTTTTCATCCACTTTCGAATTTTCAGTTCCAGAAAACATGTACAACAGCTGTTTGTAATAAAGCATCGGATATAGTAATCGCTCAATTCATGGCAAGTGACATCATTCAATTGGATTGGTTGACACAATAACCAATCACAACCCCGCCTTCTCAGCGGTTTAAAAATATTAGAAAGCTAAGAATTTGACTCGCTGCGCCCTCTTTACATCTTTTCAAAGGGCGCAAAGGTGTATGCATTTCGAAAGCACACCCGGGCTATTAACGCGAATGTAACGCAATATTTAACCGGCGAAAATCGCCTTCTTCATGAAGCACTAATGCTTTATTACCCTCGTGAAGAGGACAATGAAGCATTCTTCAGTATTCTGCAATTGAGCAGGTTCTTCTTTTAGTAGCAGAAACTAATGAAGCATTAGTACAGTATGTTTGTTCAATTGTAGAAATCGTGCGAAGTCTGCAAACAATTGGGGGAGTCTTTAACGGGAATAAATGCAAAAATATAATAGAGTGATACTGATATTTCGTGAATGAGCAAAAAAAAATTATATATATATATATATATATAATTTTTTTTTTACTTTGGGAATAATGTATATTAGGGTTACCAAGTAATTTTATAAACTTGGTTATTTTACTCCTAATCCCAAATGCAAACAGTTAAGTTTGCGGCTGAAACGTAGTTCAAGTCTAAAGATGGTGCTACACCAGGGCAACTCATCGTAAAGGTGGTTGAAGCTCTGATCACTATTCTTAGTATTTTTCATAATGCAGTATTCATCTCATTCAAATTAGAACAAATGGGGACGGATATGACACTGTTTAAGTGGATAAGAGGGTGGCTGCTGGACCGATATCAAAAAGTGATATGGAGGGGCAGAATCGAGGCAAAAACAATTGACTAGTGGTGTTAGGAAATAATCTGAAAGGAAATATTCAGTTGTTTGCTGATGGTGTTATATTAGGTAGGGTAATAGTTAATCAGGACAATTTAAATAGGCTGTCAGTTGCGCAAAGATAACGGGTATCAGTTTAATGTGGAGAAATGTAAAGTTATGCATTTGGGGATAAATGGATTACAAGGTGTGTATCACAGCTTGTAATCCAATCTGTGATACACAATTGTACTCCAGGAAATATATGAATTTAGATATTTAGTAGTGGTGGTAGACAGAGAGTTAAAGTTTACAGGATATTTTGCTAAGGTTGCTAAGGAAGCCAATAAGATTACCTGGCTATTAAAGAACACATTAACAAGTAGAGATAAGGAAGTTGTTATTCTCTTTATAAGGCCTTGATGCGTCCACATCTGGAATACTGTGCTTAAGTCTGATCGCCTGCATTTCTTGGAGATGAAGTGGTGGCTAAGATTCAGAGGCGAGTGACCAAAATGGTGAGTGGCCTCTGGAATGTTCCCTATGAAGATAGATTGAGGGTGTGTGGATTGCAAAAGTTGGTTGATAGGAGAATAACAGGAGATATGATAGAAACATTTAAGTTGGTTAAAGAGTTTTATAGGACTGATGCAGGGAAAATGTTTCAGCACTTGACTCTGGAGGGTTAATAATACTAATAATATCAGTAGTATTCACATCACACGAGAACACTTTGCAAGATTTTATTCCTGTCCATTTGCTTCCTACGCGTTTATTCGATCTGTGTGAGTTCTTTTTAGATATCAATAAAACTTTCGTGGGTCAGCGCACGAAAAATTAATAGCAGTGCTATGCACACTCCTGTTTCAGTCTAACTGTACTTCCACATTAAAGCAAGTGAGCAATACGCATTGGGCGAGGACTTCCGTTATCAGTATTATGCCCTTCATGTTAGAGCATTTAGCATAACACAAATGGGAAGGCCGATATTTTTAGCTTCTAGTTTACGCTGAACACTTCACTACTAGACACCTTTGACGAATAGATAGTTGTCTCCTCTTACACACAACATCTAGAGCTTGCATAAATTGTCAGATAATATAATTAGTTGTTTATTGGTCCGTTTTTTTTTTGTTTTTTTTTAACATTTTCTTGATGGTAAGTCAGATGACTTAAAGGATTTCTGTATTAGTATTTTTAGTGTTTCACTTTTAATTAGAATAAGATATTAAACAACATACTGAATTGGATTTAACTTCCGTTAATTCAATCAATATAAATGGGAAGAGGTAGTAAACAATGAATCTTACATTCGTCAAGGAACCTTGCGAAATTCAACACACTTGTACGAAAAACAGGTGAGTAATAATGAATTCCTTCCTCTGCAGGTCAATTATTTGACGACTTGTTCACTTCATCTATAAAGTAAGAGATATATCCTAAATAAAAAGTGTATAATATGTAAAACGACAGTACCTAACTAGTTCGAAACCAGAGTAGTTGTTGCAGTTTGACAGTATTTGACATGTAAATATAAAATACGCTCCAGAATTTCAGCAACATAACAAAAATATAATAAAACACGAATAAAAAATAAGTCAAGTTATTGACTTACATTTTTTATTCGAAATGAAAACTGAGATGAAAACTGAAAACTTCAGTAATAAAAAAACCCTCTTATAAAGGATTTTTGAATTGAAGAGGAAGCAAGCCTTTCTCGCACTAATATCCTATATCGGGTTATTCGGAGATGGAAGACGGAGAACAGATTCGAACAAGATCATTTCCATCCGAAAGAAAAGTGTCGCGACGTACTTGCATAAGGGAAGAGAAATTTAAATAGAATTCATTAAACATTAATTAGAAAAAAACTAACAAATTGTAAGTATTAATGTTACTCACGGTCTTGAAAATCGCTGTACTAATTACAGAGTTGTCTGTTGAACTGCGAACAGGGTCAGCCCACTTTTCTTCCGGTCTGTAATTCCAATTAAGGGGAGCAATAGGGTTGATCTAGCCATTTAATCCTTTCATAAACATAAGTATAACCGGTCACACAACTTGTTAAAAGTTTATTTTATTTTATTTTTTACAAGATACGAGAACGCCCACACTTTGAAAAGTGAATTAAATAAACTCGAACACTGTAGAAGATATTTCTTATTAGTTCTGTACTCCAGAAAGGCAGCAACCATGTTTTCAACCCTCCTTTTATAATAGATGCCTCAGAATACGCTAAGGGTTGTACTGGACGTATATTCCATTTTTCATTGTTCACTGAGTGAGCAATTTCTCTCTGCCTCCTTTTTTTTGCTGCTAATTTAATTTTTTTTGTTTGTTTTTCTTTTACACCATGCGTTCTTTGGAATACTACTTGATGCATTCTGCCAGGAAGTGGTAATTGCTTCTCTTCAGTAAGTGTTTTTCTAGCAAGTATAGTACTCTTTTTTTTTTTTAAATGCATGGTGGATAGAAGCTATGTTGCAGTTTATTTTATTGCAGTTATGTGAGAAATAAACAGTGAACCTCCTAACAGTTCAACCGTGTTTTTGTTTGTATATTTTTGATTTTTTTAATACTGACCAGAAAATAATAATAAAAAATAAACAAAACGTGATTCCTTCTACCATGCATTTTATGTTTGGAAGATTTATGACACATTAGTGAGACATGCTGTGAATGTTTGGCAATTTGTAGCGTTCTAAATGCATTTTGCGCTAGTACAATAAAATAAGAAAATTAAATTTAATCACAACGAAAGGAAATAATGGAAAAGTGGAAAAAAATGATGACATGTTGACATTGTAAAAGAACAACTAAACTGCGTTCTAAAAGAAACAAATCTCATTCTTTTCTTCGTGTAAAGTATAGTTTGAACAGACCAGAAGCGATGTCTTGTTTCTCAACTTTACTGCAATTCAAGAATTGATTTATTATCAATTTAGTAAAAATTTTGTTGCTCTTATACGTAGTCTCTACAGATTAAAATATTAATACTGAAAGTTTGGAAATTTCCTCTGCATACTCTAGCGTCTGCATTATTTTTCACACACACACACACACACACACACGCACGCACGCACGCACGCACGCACGCACGCACGCACACACACACACACACACACACACACGCACGCACACACACACACACCTCTGTAATTTATTAATTAGGAGGTTAATTAGCAATGCTGTGCTTTTCTAAGCACCGTTGGGTGATATGATCAACTCAATATCAGAATGTGTCTGTTGAGGTCGAAGAATAAATAGAGTTGGAGTGAAATAAATGTATTCTATCAAGCAAGAGAGAGACTCTTAAGAAAAAAATAATATGGAAAGAATACTATTGTGTGCATAAGAATGATGTCCGTTATGAAAATTATGAACAGCAGGCCTGAAGAGTCCTAACTGTAGTGCGGAGAGTTACGTCTGAGTATGAAAAGAAACTGGCTCTGCAGGCTAAAGAAAATCCCAAAGAATTCTATCGATATACTGCAAGTAAAGGAAAGAAAGAATGGATGAATTTGAAAGAATAAACTCCACTGAATGCAGAGGTGTGAGGGTGGCAGATGTAGAAGAGGTTGTTCAACTAATGAGTGCCTATTTTGCTGAAACTTATCAAACGTGTATGCAACATTGCGCTCATTTCTACCTCTTCACTGAGTCAAAAAGCTCACGTGTATGAGGGAAGTCAGCAATAGGGACTGAGGGGATATCAGCACGGATGGTAAAAGAGTGTTCAGCTGAACTGACTATACCTTTGACAGAGAAGATTCCAATAAGATCTGAATTAATGTATGGTAATTTCATTGCACAAGGATGGTGCAAAGACTGATGTATCCAACTATCGATCAATTATTATTTCAGGAGTGGTGGTGGCGAAGATTTTGGAAAAATTAGTTAGGGCTCTCATTCCGAAATGGGTTGACACAGAATCTCAAATTTTCAATGAGCAACATGGGTTTACTAAGGGAAAGTCATCTGTTAGCAACTTGCTCATATTCTATAACAATGTGAACATTGAGTTAGACAAGGGGAATGGATATACCATGATGCGTTTTGATGTTTTTCAGGCTTTCGACAGAAGACTGTTGCATATAATGGAGAGTATGGGTTATGATCATAAATATTGCATGGATAAGAGGATGGCTGACTGATATCACAAACGTGATATTTGGAAGTTGTGAGTATGCAAGATTTAAGGTAACCAATGGTGTTTCACAATGATCAGTCATTTCTCCAGAAGGATTTGCAGGTGACATACATCTATTTACTGATGATACGAAGATAGGCAGGGTAATTAGAAATGCGGCTAATGTGCAGTATACTTGAAGAATGGTTTGAATAGGCTAGAATTGTAAACGCGAGAATATGGATGTCAGTTCAGTGTTAGTAAATGCGAAGTCATGCACTTTGGCGTGGTTAGATATTTAATGTCGTATTATATTGGTGGGATTATGCTAGAACAATCTGATCAGGCCAGGATTCTCTGAATGTTAGTACATAGGAAGTTGAAGTTCATGGCCATGTAGCAAAGATTGCAAATAAAAAAGATAATTGCAATGCTGAACGAACGTTGCCATATAAAGATAAGGATGACATTTTGCTTCTCTACAAGGCCTTGATAAAACTCAGTTGGACTGCTGTGCGTTCGTCTAGTCTCCTGGATATAGTGGAGGGAGCACAAAGGAGAGTTTTCAAATGATATGAGGATTGTGGAATACTGATTATGAAGAGAGATTGGGATAATTTAGGCTGCAGACACTAGCTAAGAGGAGAAAGCAGGGTGATGTGATTAAGACTTACAAACTTCTAAAAGAGTCCTATAGGATTTCAGTTATTGGAAGTTTTCATTTTATGATGGGACGGCAAAGGACATCCTTGGAAGCTGAGAATGAATGCCGTCAAGAAAAATTATATCTAGGTTTTCTCTCAGCGAGTGGTTCGTGATTGGAATGGATTGCCATTGAATGTTGTGTGTGCAAGTAGTATGAATGAATTAAATAAGTATGACAACTGGTGCGTGTGTTATGTGCTCTTATTTGAGACAAAGGGAGATGCATGTCAAGAATATTCATGGAAGAACTTAGCTCACAAGCCTTTGTTAATAGCGACGAATCACCAAAGCGCATTGAATCTGGAGGACTCAGCAATGCAAATTGATCCCACTTACAGGCAAATAGATGTGGATGAATTTGGAGATACCCGGATAATTATCTGAGTTCCGAATACAATGTTTGGATTTGGCTGTGTGTGATTAATTATGTGGATTACACAGAGCAGAATATCATCAAACTAATTTCTTCTCAAGAGAAATAATTTCATTTATCACATTAAACTTTTTTTATTATTATCGAAAATTTTAATTTCATAATTTATTTTTGTTTCTACTGTACATATATTGGTTTCGTGTAGTTGTAGTTGTAAAAATGTAGTTAATAATTAAATACAATTTTTCCACACATAACGTCAGTATTACAAAATATATATGTTTATAATTCTTCATGTTTGAATGAGCTACTTTTATAACTTCTTTGAAATTGCTTTTGCCTGAGAGGAAATTCACCGGGTTTAATAAAATTTAAAAGTGATACGCGGATACTGAAAATTCTGCCTAAGATTACGCCAAAGCAGCGAAGACTGTCTAACGGGCAAATTGAGATTTCAAGGCGGTTTGGATAACATTAGTGATGAGAAACCTTATAATATTCCGGATATCAAAAACCTTGACTCCTCTCTGTGACATTGGTTATCTCGCTTTCGGTAGTTTTCTTAATTTTCATTCGAAAATTCCTATCAAAAGTACCATATTAAAAAAAATGACATCAAACTGTTGTTTTGTTAGGTTTCAGTGATTCTGTTCTTCCATAACCCAAATAGTTCCCCATCTGTTGGTCTTAGCAGGGGGTAGAGTACGAAATATCAATTAGAAAGTCAGAATTGCCATTCATTTTTATCCATATTTAAAAATAAGAAATTAGGTAAAGGTATTAATAGTTTTATTCTCTTTTGATCCTTGGCCTTACATCGGAGTCATAAACGCAATATTTTAAATTACAGATATAAGTATCTTCTATAGCATTTCAAGCTTTCCTTAATAGACAACCAAGAGTAAGACAAATTGTGCATGTAGTCATACATATTGGTTTTAGTTACGAAACTATTACATTCATATGTTTTGTATATTTTTAAGTGAACCGAGAGTTCACTTACGAAAAATACATTTCTCTTATATTCCAATTTCCTTAGTACTGAACGAGAGATTTTGCTCTCCTGAGGTTTCTTCCTGGTCTCTAAAGAGAATCAACCAGTTCGGAACAATTGTCAGACCAGTGAAACGTTAAAAATGCACTAATAAAAGGCAAATATATGGACACTTGGACAACGCTCATGTTTTCTAAGTAGTGCAAGCTTAAGGCAACTCGGGGATGCCGAGGATTGTATTCTCGTAAGCTCTCAGGTCAACTTACGAAACTTTCATAATTTCTTCAAATATTCGGCTTGGAAATAATGTCGGATTTAATATCCACTTTGCCTATGTAATTTTACCTCGCCGAAATGAAGCCTTATGGATCTTTCTTTTAGTATTATATGCATGGTTGTTCATCAGTGTGTGTGTGTGTGTTCCTATTAGTGATTACGTTCATGAGGTCATTGTTGGAACCAACTGGTTTATTATCCATGATCTGCTCACGTTTGACCTGTGTTATTACGGGAACAATGCTTGCGAATTGATCAAAGTGCTGCGTAATGGAGACTGCAGCAGTTGTATTGATGGCCGTGGTTCTAATCATCACAATTCGATTACCGTGACTGAGGGAGAGAGCGCTTAGACATTTCGCAATTCCGCGGTCGTCTGGTGGGAGATATAATGCTAGAAATATGAGGTTATCGTTGCTTCCTTGTCTTAGTTATAGGCTCAGTTTCTAATTCTGTGGAGGCTTCTGTTAAGATTAGTCTGCCGAATGTATTGAATCTCGTCCTGCAAATCTAGATTGAAGATCCAAGTAGGTACTTTTTACGCTTTATAAATCCAGATGGGACATCCTGGTATAATTTACTAAATTCTGTAAATAATTATGGTGCATTCATTGAGTTTTGAGTTCCTCTTCAAGAATATTGATTATTGCATTCGCCGGTGGCAGATTTTGCTGAAGGTGTTTGATTCGAATGTGCTTTCACCTGATTTTATATAAGTTTGTATCAGTTTAGTATATCACTCCCACACACGAGAGGTTGCAGAACCTATAGCCCATTGCTTCGGCATGTAGGCTTAGAGAGATGGTATACAGAAGACCGTACTTACTGCATTTGTGTTTTCTCACTTCTCCATAGTAGGGTAAATGGATATTTCTCATGGGGTTCAGTATATATATATTATTTTGTTTTGTATTTTATTTATTTCTTTACCTGAATCAGAAACCGTCGTCTGTTGATCAAACATGGAATATTTTCAATCGACTTTAGGACTCCAAAAAGCAAGGCTGTGGTCTCAGACTGGTAGATGAAATATCGAATTCATCTCTTACTTAAAGATATTCATAAACATCCATACCAGTAGCAGTTATAATAAAATGGCAATAGTAATAATAACAATATCAGTACATCAGATTTTTACTTTAGCCAAAAGCACATTATATTAGTTTCCTTGATAAGAAGTTATATTATGTAATTTCATATCATTATAATATAACATTATATTATTAATATGTATTCTTGAAATTATATTTTTATTACATAATTTGGAAGCATATGCCGCTCGAAGATATCCACAGTGATTGCTCATGTTAGGACAGAAAAGTTGGCATTAATATAATTGAGTTCTTGTTTCTGTTATTTGTTGCGTTATTTTTCAAAGCAATTTATAATGCTAAGATATTATAGAATTGTATTTTATGGAAATATGTTTTCTTATTTTTCTGGAGATTTTTTTCCATTTTTATATCCTTTTTTTTTATTTCCCTCTTTAATATGAACTGAGAATTACTAAACAGAAGCGAGAAAAAAGAAATGTGGCTTGTATGCAATAAATATCTCTCGATACATAACAGACAAAAGTCATATCTCGATACTTCGCGAAAGGTCATGCGTAATCCGCCTCGACTGATTTCACCGTGACCTTAACAACATAAATGTTCTGTATAGTAAGGTTGAGTTCATGGTTCACCCTCTTGCTCATAATCATGGAATCAACTGTTTTGCGATTCAACAGTGCTAACAGAGAAATAACATCTGAACGAATTGGACATATGACAAAAGCACAAATACATATTTGATAGGTTTACCCCACTGAGATAAAGGAAAACAGAGACAATATATGATGAAGTATTACATAAATTTGTAACTGTATAATAAGACAGAACGAATAAGAAATAATATTGTAAGAAAGTGAGTTGGCAGATTTTCCACATTAGAAAGAGCTCGTCTAATATATGTATATGTTTTTTTTTTCATCTTGTTTAAAAATCATATATTCTCTCCTAATTTCAACTTTAGGAAGCCCGTCCAACATGTCTGAAATTTATGCCGCTAGCATTCGGTATTGATTGCACACATTAATAATTATGCAAAAATATTGCAATATCGGCAGGGACAGACAAAAAACGTTCAGCAAAAAATAAATAAAGACAGTAGGGAGCAGCAAAAGCATTTGCTTCATAACTCAGGTTTAAGGCCGGTGCATGTAAGAATTTTTTATCTCTTTTATTACCTGGTTAGATATAAAAGATTCTCTGTTCAATAGATATTCTTCGACCTTATGCCTGAGAACAATGAATTGACATAAAACAGAAAGTACTCTTGTGATAAAAATAATCTAACAGGAAGGTATAAGAACTATTAAAAATCTTTAATTGGCTGGAAGAAAGAAATAATTAGCCATTAGTTTGGGAAAATGGTTACGAAAGGTGGATTCCCTAAGGTTACTAAGCGAGCACACGCTGTAACAATAAACACTTCATTCCCATTATCGGATTTTTTTTTGTTTATTGTATGGTAAATCTTGAAAGACAATGAACATCCTTAGACATAGCCGTTGATTTTTTAACCGAATACCTTTGAGACGAGTGCGAAGAATAATAGTGTCCCTCTCGACTCATTTTTTCCCGGAAGTTATCTGATGAGCAGCTTCACCGCATTGAGAATCATGACACCTCTCGACAAATTTTTCCTTTTGTGTGTGTGTGTGTGAATAGAGTTTTGGTTTTAATTAATTTTAAGCGTGAAGAAAAAAAATAGCTTCAGTTAAAGGGCATAGGTGGTTGTAAATAACAAATGATCTTTAAGGAGGTATTAATAACTGGTGAATGTTTTAATACATTGCTTTAATTTAAACTGACTCCACACATTCAATATATTCAAAGCCTAGAAATTATTATTAAATTACTACTCGTCTGTACAAGTTTTGGGATGATACTCTATAATACTTTCGAAGTACATCTCATGTTGGGAAAATTGAAAACTACCTTTGCAACAACGCCATTAGCCGAAAGATATGCGTACTATCAGGATATGTTTCAGGTAGTACCACGTGTGTCCGTATATGCAGTCCCATAAACGTTTCGTTTTTAACCTAAGAAGAAATATAATATATTGCCATACTTAGAAAGACAGTCAAATAAGAACAATTGCTTTATTATATACAGTGATATTCATAACACTTCAGCTTTATTAAATACCAGCAAAATCATAGTTTACAATGACATCTTTTCTTTCTTAAATTAAAAAGCTTACTCAACTCATCCAAAGACCCAGTGCCTCCGCTGGCTCACCCTGGAGTATACCGTATTTATTGCACCTGTAATCTACCATATATAGGGGAAACAGGACGCACAATTCCTATCAGACAAAAGGAACATAAGCGACACATTAAATATAATAACTATGGTGAAGCTGGCCTTTCTGATCATGCCTTGAACACTTTACATAGAATTGACCGGAAAAGCACTAGTTGTTTACATCATACCAAAACATGATATGAACGCAAATTTAAGGAACCCTGTGAGATTCTTATCAACCACCCCAATCTGAACAATAATGATGGTCTAAAAATCCCAAGCATATGGAAGGCACATATTCTACCCACGGAATCTTTCTCCCTAAGAGTTAACTATAAGCAGGACAGTAGATAATCCAGAATCCTAAATCTAATACTGTATAACAATTGTAATGTTAAAAATAGGACATCATTGTTACTGTAAGAAAACTATCTATAAGAAAGAATGTTTCCCTTATCTCATCTCATTATCTTAAATAGAATTTAGCTTTGATGTAGTTTCTAATTAATTAATTTGTAATTTTATCTGTATTTTTTTTTTGTTCACTAGAGGTCATGACAACAGAATAATCGGTGATCAAATCATTGTTCCTTTAGCTTACCGTGTGAAATGTAACTCAGCTCTTGTCCCTGTATATATTTGTATATACTCTAGATGAAGGTCGAAACGTTGGGAAATTAAAATACTTAGTTATAACACGGTTGTAAAGTCCATAATTTCTAAAATGAACCTTTTCTTTTTGTTTGTTAAGATATCTTGAACCTTTTCGATTGGGACGTACACTGTTTTTTTCGAGATATCTTAGGGAATTAGTTCTAAAGCCTGATGCTTGATGTTTCACTCTAACGGATAATTTCTTATTTCTCCTTCAGAATACAGAGTATTGATTGATAACAGATAAAGTTCATTCGTCCTTCGATTTACGGTCTAGCAGGAATTTTTTACTGCTGGATAAAAGGAGTTGGAGAGGGTTCTCCCCATGCAGATTTCTGTATATTGTGACTCAGGAACGAATTGAATATGAGATCCTTATTTTACGTGATTCGTATCTAAGTCTAGGGTAGAGCTGACCGTTAGGGCAAATTGTGGACAGAGTGATTCAGCTTGAGTTGCTATATGGCAGTCTTGATCATCAGCACATAAAAAGTAGACACTTGTTTTGATCTTCAGACTACATATGAACGCCTATGAGAAGCAAAAATTATTCTTGTTCCGTCTCTCTTCACTTTCTTAAAGAAGCAAACAGTAGATTTTTCATGGTTTAATCGCGACCTACGCAAGCATAAATTTCGCTGTCCTCTAGTCATTCTTATAACGGAAACTTTTCAGTCAAACGTCTTTTTTTTGCTGTGCTGAGTATCATTTGATTGTTTAGCCACACATGTTAAATGCCTAGAAAATGAGAGTATAATAAACAAAAGGAAAATTTTAACACCGAAAGTATTGTACATGAGTAATGTGCCGATGAGGGTAATGGTAGATTTTTAACATTTCATTCGGTTGGGACTGTTTTGCTCTCACTGAGAATGCGAATAGTCAGAGAATATGAGTCAGTAATGATAACAATAATGATGAAAGCCCATCATATGGTGCTGTAGTCATATAATTTACTAAACTGCATCCATTTTGTTATCTAAGGGAGAGGAGGTATCACCTAAGGACTCAAGCTGGAAAAACATAGAACAGATCTTCCTTCATTTTCTAATATTTATTTTAACATAATGACCAAATAAAATTATTTTATGATTATGAATAAAATTGATAAAACACAAAGAAAAAAAATGACAATCTTGGTATAAAAGTAAATTTTTATTTTGAGACATAATTTTAAGTGAGCCGCATTCTTTGTATTTAGTTGCGCACAAGTAGCTCTCCTGAAACCCCAATGGTAATTTGATATCATTCTGAAGTTCTAGCTTCGCTGATATCTTTTATATTCTGGTGAAATCTTTCCACTCAATCTGTATTTTTTTTTTAACTTGGATTTTCAGGAAATTACTCGAAATGAGAGTGCAAGAAATTAATCCTCATATTGCATTTTTAATTTCTCATGCAGATTTTCAATTATTCCTTTTTAAAATCAGGATGTTGTTTGACTCCTAAAATTGCTCGTATTTTTGAAACGGCATTTTTGTCCAGTTGTAGTCATTTATCCTGAAATCGCTTATCAACAGGACCTTCGTTTGCATGTTTCTTAATAATTATCTCCATGAAGTTTAATTCACGGCATCAACATTACAAACGGACAAGACTTCATGTTTAGTCCATTTAGGTCGATGAAAAATTTCATTGAGTTGTTCGAGACCACCGCGTTGCTTATTGGAGGTCTGAAGTGGCTTGAAACATTTTTTTCTCGAAGCTGTATTTCCGGTATGTAAAAAATAAATAAAAGGTATAACAATTGTAAAATTAATAGAAATAGAAAACGATCCTTAGTCCAGTAATGGTATTAATGGACTATAGATTTACAATCTTTTGTGGGTGAGACCTTCGTTTGAAAAAAGTAAAAAAGTCTCACCTGAAAAAAGTTTCTCAACTGAGTACATTTGTGGGATATTTTGTGATGTCCTCACTTTATCTTTTATCTTGATCCTCAGGATTCATCTAAACGTATGCTCAATACATTTTCTTTACAAATTCTTTAATGATTTTTCCTTTATTCATTACAAAATGGTTGATTGCAGAAGCTTTCGTGTACATAATGCTTAAACGAAATAAAGCAAAGGCGATGTTCTCATCGAGGAGGAGAGAGGAATAAAACATAAAACCATTAAAAGACCTTGATATTCAGACAACTGTACACACGTCATCCAAAGGATTTCTCTTCGATTTCATAGAATATCGTTCCATACTTTGCTACCTAAAATACCATTTTAATGATTTTATTGGAATGCGATACATTTTTTATTTTATTTTATATATTTTTTTTATTTTAGTCCGCTCGGTTAGCCTAGTAACTTTGCGCTGCGCAACCATATGCGTGGGGAAGGAGTGTCCCAGGTTCGATTCCCATCGAAGACGTGAGGAACTTGAGGATCTTTCTCAGACTTAGCCAAGTTAGCCGGTCTTGGGCGCGGGCAGTGGGGTTTTTTCCGCCAGTTTATCTGCCGTTTTTCATCCCGCAAGCAGGCAAACCGGCCCCATGAACATACGCTACTACAGTCAAAAATATATCTTCCCCAGCGGCAGGCTAGGCGATAGGTCGGTTGGGAGTGGTAATAACAAGAATTCGCATCTAAGTAACACGCGGACCCTGCAAAGGAAGCGGGAATAACGCGTAGTGAAAGAAGAAGTTTGGAATGCGATAATTTTTGAAGAACATATACACGATGGAAGGAAAGAGTTGTCGTTTCTCGTACTGTGTCCTTACAGAATTATGACACATCTTCTATAAACAGCAACCATACTCAGAATTAACGTAATTAGCCAAAATATTCAAGATGAAAAGTAGCACGCATTTTTTTTCCTGTTTTTCTTTTTTTTTATTTACTTATCCGATCTTAATGAAATCGTTTTAAAAAAATTGGTAAACAAATCCCCTCTATCGCTATTATTTATTTATTTTATTATTATTATTTATTTTTTTTGATATACTTGGATTCTGTGTCATCAAGTACTATCCAATATTGCTGTAGCAGTTTAATTTCTTTGTTTACTATTTATCCAAGATGATGATCGTATTTGGCCCATGCTAGAAAACTAGCAGATTAAACTGTACTAGGGAAAAAAAAAAACAACCTCTCAACACAGTGGAATTACTAGAAACATTAAGTTTTCAAAATATGTCGCCCCATTAGGATCGGTTTGTGGTTCATCCGTTCACCCCCATTTAACCAGAGCCGCTTCTCTCGATAGCCGAATTTTGGTGTTTCAATCATTACAACTTAAGTTTTGTTGTTTTTAAATTCATGTTTAGTAAAACAGCTAAAGTAAAGATATTTATATATAATTCAAAATATCGATACTAGGGTGGATGCATATTTGATGAAATTTAAATATTTGAGATGCTTCCTTGAATTTACTGCGGCACATTTCAATTTTGCGTTCAGCAGAACAATTTAGTCTTCGCGTCGAATACTTTTACCGCACAAATGAATATCGCATTATGGAAATTTTACTGCGATCGAATATTTTTTTTCAAATATTCACTTTTTAAAAGTGGGATGCAACTCTAGTTGTTTTATACATTTTCATGCTCTGTAAATGCTTTTTTTTTCTATCGTAATTCGTTTATCCACCATCTAAAAGTATTGGATAAGTGATTTAACTGAGGATTCTTTCAAAGATAAGTAACTCAAAGTACGACTGTCTTTTGGTTGTTCGGCAATTATTAAACTAACTTCGCAAAAATCGATTCTAAAAAAAATCGTTCATTGTAAATGAATTGGTATTAAAGGCAATCAAAGTTGAGTGTTTTTCAAATGACCAACATTACGACAAAACCCATAATGACAGTGAAATCCATACTTAACAACGATATTGTACAATAATATGCAACAATAACTTGAGCAAGTGTGCGAAAATCCCATTTGCAAAAGAAGAATATTTTTCTGTAATAATGCAGCTAATACAATTTGAGTTACACTCAGATTTCTTTGCCGTCTTACATTCTCACCAGTATTAACTTTCCAAGAAGCATATTCTACTGAGATGCCTTATAAATGTGCTTTGCTACCTTCTATGATTGGTCGAACCCAGGTATTTCCCAGCTAAAAGGCGCTGAGGAGACATTGTTCATTGGGCATCACTAAACACCAAGTGTTCTGTCTGTCATTAGTGATTGATTTCTTTTGAGTTCAGAATTTCAGGAAAATATGCAATCCACATAAATCTTACACCGTCACTCAAACCTGCCTATTAATGAAACATTATCAGGATACGCATGAATAATTTTATGACTTCCCATCCTTGAAAGGTTTCAAGTCTTTAGAATAAAAAACCACAAACCGGATATTAATGTTGCAGGTGCAAGGTATGACATTTTTACGCACAGTACCTACGTTGCTGAACAGCATATTTATTTAGCAGAATATTTTACAGACTTTCAGTGTAATCATCATTCTGCTTTAGCGTATGGGCAAGTGTTGTATTTCCATAAACAAACCTTTCTCCTTTTGATGTTTGATAAGTTGGTCACTTCAACAGAAATATCAACGCAGTTTTTTCCACCTACGGTTTCTTCAAGTTTATGGAATAAATGGGACTGAAAAAGCTCATATTAGGTGAAGAAGTACTTACAATCCATACTTTTCTACAACATCAGATATTTTATTTGAAATAGCAGCTCTGGATATTGTACGATACCCAACCTGAGCCAGAGTCCACTTCACATCTTGTTTCGCGACACACACACACACACACACACACACACACACACACACACACACACACACACACACACACACACACACACACACACACACACACACACACACACACAAAGGGGGGAAACACGTTTTTTTCGGGGGGGGGGGAACACGTTGCAAGCAAAGGATGTTTTACTGTCTTGCTTGACGTCATCTCACATACCTCGCATTCGTGTGCAGCATTTCTGCAATGATCTTAGTATTCTTCTTCCTGATTTCTATTCAGCTCTGCCAAAATGATAGCCATCATATACGGACGTTCGGAGCTAATCATTTATTTCCGTTCGTTTCTTTATGACGAACCAACACTTAAAATTATTTGAAAACAGTCATTTTAATTCTTAAGCCATTGTGTCGTTCATAAAATGATTGGTATGCTTTACTTATACACGGCGAGTGGACAAAAATTTGCATAACTTAGGAATCTTTTATAAAAACTGTCGTTAACAAAAATGTTTCATAAGAGTCCATTAATGAACCGTTCTGCAGCTGCAGTTGTTTTCAGTTTACAATATTTTGGAATGGTTTTTGCATGTTTGGTAAATATTTGGTAAATATTTGGTAAACAATTGTATCGTGTTTCAAATAAATTCTCTAAGACATTATTCCATGTTTCAATGTACGATGCAGCTCGTGTTTTTTTTTTTTTCTTTCTTTTTCTCTCTCTCTGTGTGTATGTGTGTAGAACATGTAATAGCTATCATTATTAATACCTTTATTAATAAAGGTATTAATAAAGGAAGGTTGTATCAAAAATGCAATTGAGCAGTGCATGTCTTGTTTGGTACACCATCCCTTTCATTGTCGCCACAGGTAAACATCCAATGGATTTTTGCCTGTGCGGGCTTTTGCCTAACTAGGTCGATAATTTGGTGATGCAAAAGATTTCATTAGCTCAGTGAAACGATCATTGAGTTTCTTTTTTCATGGCACAAAATAATAACGTGGAGAAGCTCCACCCGCATCATCAACCTTATCTAGGAGGATAATGTGGATAGAAGAATTTGTATCAAGAATTTGCCTTATAGAAATCATACATGAATATCACGCTTTCCACGATCTTCTAAAATCAACGGACCAGTGAAGAGATCGTAGAGCATACCACACCACACACTGACATTGAAGCAATGCTCATCTTCTTACTTTACTTTACTCGGTAGCACCGAGATTCGTTTTTGAATGGACATGTCAATTATGAGTGCTGCTGATGCTAATTGGAGAAGTGATCTCCCAGTCCCACCTGCAGCACTCATAATCCACAGGACTGCTCATTCATGTCACCAGTGAGCAGCAAAAATAGCATTGTTTTTACCGCAAAATTCCATAACATACGATATCGCCATTATAAAATGTGGAGTGCATTCTAAATAGAGCATATACAGAACGTCCCATATTCTTTGTCACAACATTGAAATGCAATGAAAGTTTCAGTAAACTAATTGTATTTTGTTTCAAGGGTGTGAGTTACCCCCCAATACAAAATACGCTACTTATGTAGTACTGATAGGATAATATTTATAAAAGCGCTTGGAAAAAGGCAGTCATTCCTTGAATAAACTTTTTATCAGACACTTATTTACTTATCTATGTCAATCTTTGAAAGTCCCATATTCTTTTTCTGTTTCTAACTCATTATCATCTCTTCTAAAAACTCTTGAATTTATGCACGTTCTCCTAACTTATTCTGCATTGAGAAGGAAAATGTCTAAAAATTGTGTTTTTATTCGATGGTCTGTTTGAATCATAAATAAATCGAACGCATGCTTGTTTACTATTTAATGATGGGATATTTCCAATTTAAAATAATGATCTGGGAATTGCAGTCGCCTGTTGAATAATAAATACAAATAATGATTCGTTCTGGTATGAGAGCGTCCAAACGAAATTCCTTCTTCATGCAGATGCATTCGAAGGAGGGAAAAACGTTTTAGTAATTTTAAATTTGAATTCTTTTCTGGAATATCCGAATTCCAGATTTAATCGACAACATTTGCTCTAGTTAAAACATCATCTTTGCATGTTTCACGTTTTTATACTTTTTTTTTCCGTTCGGGAAAACGGCAAATATATATGCATTGTACTTTATACGAGTCGTTCGTGCAATGATAGATAGTCCGAAACGTGCGTTGAACCTCCTTGTTCTTTAAATAAAGTTCTAAGGAGAGATGAATAATAGCAGGTTCTTAATGACACACGCTGATCATAACTCTTTCGAACAGGTCATTAAAGAGCAAAGGAGCAAGAAAAATCTGGGGAATGATAGATGGTCTGTATCGTGTTCTGAAAGAGGCAAAGTAAGACGTGGAACAGAGGAAAAGAAGATAATTCAGTTCAGACTTTATTGAAGAATATTTATTCTTAGCACTATTCTTTGAGAATCTTTCATAGGATAAATAAGAAGTCAAAAATTAAAAAAATTACAGAAAAGGACAAGCAAACTTCTTTCGAAAATTGCTTCCTGATCATATTATGATCTAACGAATTCTTTCAGTTCAATTGAACTACGTTCGCTTTACGTAGTTCATGAAAAGGTTAATAAAATATTAACCCTTTTCATGGACTTATGAAAAGGGTTAATATTTATATGTACTTGTAAAGAAGAATTACTGTTAAATAATTCTGTAATTACCTATTTTGAAGCTAATATACTTTATGTATAATTTTTGCTATGCAATATCTAATTTCATCATCATCATCATGCGTATCAAGGATTTAGGCCTAGCATGGCCTGTTCCGGCCTTAGAAGTCATCGTTGAATCGTTTAAGAGAATGTCCTGGTTTTCTTTTTCCTAATGGCTTGTACTTTTAGGCTCGTTTTTGTAATCTTTCTGTTTTCATTCTTTAAACGTGTTCCATCCATTTATGTTTATATGTTTTAATTTTTTCTATTACTGGTTCTTGGTTTAATTCTTTCATAATTTCTTCGTTTCTTTTGTGATCAAATAGGGTATACTTTGCAGTTTTTCTCATAAACTTCATTTCAGCTGTTATTAATCTTTGTCTTTTTGTTTTATTGTCCAGATTTCGCTTCCATACATTAAGACTGGTAGGGCTAATGTATTGTATACTTTTAGTCTGCTTTGTTTTTGAACTAGGTTTGGTTTAAATATAGAGTTAATCACACCTGTTATTTTTAAATATTTTGCAATTTTTACGTTTATATCTTTTTCATTTTCATATGTGATCATACATCCTAGGTAGTTAAATGAATTCACCTGTTCTAAGATCTTGTTATCTATTACTATTTTAGTTCTTGCTGGATCTTGTCCATTAAAGGCCATAGTTTTTGATTTTTCTGTTAATATTATCATTCTATAATCTTTGACTATCTCATTTAGATCTAAAATAGCTTTCTGTAAGTTACCTACAGAATTTGTAATTATTATTTGGTCGTCGGCAAAAAGAAGAGTGTTTAAGTTCACTGTAGAAGAAAGTTTAATTCCTTGATGTAAATTTTTATTCCATTTTATTATTATTATTTCATTTAAGTAGATATTAAAAGGAGTTGCTGAGAGGGAACATCCCTGTCGGACCCCTTGGTTTATCTCTCTCGTATATGATAGCTCGCGATTTAATCTTATTTGTATTCGATTATTTTCATATATACATGTACTTGTGATAGCTTTTAAGATATTATTTGGTATTTGTTTTTCTTTTAATATGTTAAATAATATGTTTCTTTTAACTTTGTTTAACTTTGTCAAATGCTTTTTCAAGCGTCAATAAATGCAATATGTGTTTCTCAATTGTATCCTCTTATTTTCTCTATTATTAATTTTAAGCAAAAGGCCGGGTCTATACATGATCGTCCTTTTCTAAATCCATTCTGTACTTCTAAAAGAAAGCTTTCGGAATATTTCATTAGTTTGATATTTTAAGATTCTGCTATATATTTTGTAACAGGAATTTAGTATACTGACACCTCTATAGTTTTTAGGGTCATCTCTATTACATCTCTATTAGTATCTAATTTAAAAGCTAAAATTATTTATTTCACAATGCTACAGAGACACGATTAGAGGCAATCATTTAAAAAAAAAAGTGTGAGCGTCTCGTAAGAGCAGTGATGTCTGTCGTTACAACTGAACCTCTGCAGGCCTATACGTCGGACATTTTATTCATTATTACTCAAAACATAATTTAAGTTTCGAAACACGTTTTTGCACCTGATTTTTTTAAAAATTTTTTTTATTATTCTTTTTTTTCCCCTTTCTGGATAGGTGAATAAATAACACTTTATTAGGGGGAAAATATTATTCCCATCATCTATCCAATGAGCAAAATGCTTTAGCTTACAGTTTCTTTTTATATCGTTTAAGGAGTACAACTTGAGCTATAAATCTCTTTGGTCCACTTTATGCTCGTGGTCACGGGCACGTTAGGAAGCCATAATAGGGCAGCTGTGGGCTGTTTGTCGCTGCCGTAATCCGTGACAAACCACTGCTTTTCGGGCAATACGTAGCGCTCACTTTTTTCCGACCCTGTCACCGTTCAGACGTGTTTCGGTACTTAACACCATGTGCGGATGACGAGAAGATAATGAAGAGTCCTCTCTTGAGCGTGCTCTGTTCGGTGGTGCCGATTAGTGAGGAGGAGGGAAAATGGTAGCTGCCTGTGGTGCCCATCAATCACGGAGTTTAGATGAGGGATGGGCTAAACGGCTGGTGATGATGAGTGTTGATGGTGGGCGTGGAGAAAAAGATACAACACAGCATTCTCAGTTGTACATCACGTTCGATACCTTTCGTTTGGGACTTAAAAAAAAAAAAAAACCTTAGACAAACATCACTCAAAAAAGCATTTTGGTAGCAGCGCTTTATTTTTCTTAAGTTCTCGTCCAAGGAGAGAAGCATTTCTTTTGTTTAACTCAACTGATTTTTCTTTTCCTTGTGAATGTTCAGCTCAAACCCGTTCAGCGTTGTTGACAGCTGTAAATCAAGAACATTAAAAATTTTGCAAATACGTATTTTAAATAATCCTGAGGAACACATTGAAAATTTCGAGTGCGAATGACTGTGCTATCTTTTATAATTCACCATAAGCAAGAGACAAAATTATAAAGCATCAGGAAACTGAGCAATAGAACGACTGCAGATCGTTATCAGATCTAGAGCAGTGAGAATATAGAAGGTACATTGCTTAAAAAAAGAGTGCTTAATTCATCGAAAAATAAATAAATCTGCGAATTCAAAAAATAGATACATTTACCACATTGAGTTTACTAGATGATGATGATCTTTTTGAAAGAGACACATTAACATTAATTCTTCTTACATAGTCTTTCATAGCACTACTTAACATTAGATATGCAAGTACTTATGAACAGAATGATGTAAAGAAACTTTTTCTTTTATGGGTTTGTAGAATTCTGTTGTGTAAAACGCGATTTTGTTATTTCACTTCTAGTTAAACCGAAAACTGAACGCTCAACATTAAAATAACTGTACAGAAATTTATCGAGATAACATAAAATACATAAGATAATTTGATTTATTTTGAGACATTTGAGAGACAATAGCCGCAAAATTGTAATCACGTATGTCGTATAATTGCAATTTTATATGACAATTGAGATACATCTGTAGCATAAATACAATCAGTGTACGCATTTCTGTTTCATTGAGCTTAGATGCAAGTATGGATAGGAAATAAGGTCATTTTCCTCCAGGCTTCATATTAACCAGGTACTAATTCACAAAATTATATTTACGAGAAAGATGTCAGATTCAGTTTTACCCCAAATGCCTTAAACTTTAGCTTCAATCTTGGACTGATCTAGAAAAATTCCTTCGGTAATGTTCAGAACACTATTTTATATAAACGTTCTGAAGAATAATTCACTGTCAAGAGAGAATAACGAAGTTCATTTACGGTGTATAACAGCTCTGTTTGAGACGGATGTGACCTGAGAGAGAGTCCTCCGCGTTTCCATGGCAATAATCGGGTCTCCTTGCTTCTATCAGATAGCAAGGTAGTCCGTGTTTAATCAGATAGACAACTAAGTTTATCTTTCCGCTATTATCGGAAGGATATCGTAGATAAATTTTATTTCATTTAATTGTATACTTGTACTACGCTCAAAACCCATTACTGTACTCTACTCGTATATAAATCCCCGGAACCTTTTTTAGGCTTCAAATGGAGTAGACGCTGCACTCTTTTATTCTTAATTAACTTTTGGAATTCAGTTTGGTTTGTGCTTGCTCAATAGTTGAGTTTTAATGGCTACTGATAATTTGAAGATTTTGGGACGAGTGGGAGTCCGACAACTGCCGTCATTTCTAGACTTCATACTAAATTCTGATTTGTTAATTATTAGCAATGGTATCAGTTACAGATTCGCTATTTTTGAGTTGCCGGTAGCAAAAACGTGAGGTAGTTTCGAGGTGAAAATAAGTTACTTGCATTTAATTGGTTTGTTGGACTAGAGTAGAATATGTAGTATGTGTGTGCTTGTGTGTTATACATATATTAAAACAGTGACATCCTAATCTTAATATTGAAACAATAGTTGCTATCAGACATTCCCTTCATTCCAGAAGAAATGGAACTACGAAATTGTGCAGTTTGGTTTTATTACTCAAAACTAAATACAAAGACAGCTTTACACTACGACAGTTTTTCGAGCGTTGCATTTGGCATATACGTGTATGTTGTTAACGAAAATAAAGTATTATTATCAAAGTTCTCCATTTTTATTTTTATTTTTTAACAAATTAACCTTGACGTGAAATTTGCAAATCAACATGATATAAAAATAGAGTATCTAAATCAGTGCAGACACTATAGAAAATACGAGTACTTAAAACTATCTCATAAAAATACTGAAAATAAAACTCGTAGTACGTAAAACTACTTGTCTTCGTTCTTCACATTAATTAGTATAAAATGCATTATTGTTTTAGAATCAGTTAATAAATGAAAATAAAATGACATAAATACTAATACACTGAACAAATTGGTGAGGAAAACATAGGTAGGGAAGAGGGAGAGATGGGATGATATAAATTGAGTGTGAATATTTCCTGGCTAAAAGGGATATCATGACAATCCTTAAATACGTCTTTACTAGTAATATTTCACGTGTATTGTCAACCTGAGTACAGACTGAATAACTTGCAGAAACAAATTTTGAGTTCATATTTCCCTGTGGCATAGAAGTGTACCGTGTTTATTACATGGTAGACAACTTTCATAAGTTATTCACAAGATTCATAATTCTCAGCTTCTAGAAAAAAACTTTCATAGGCTAGTGGGAGACCACCCTGCTTACTGTAGGTTTGAAGTAATAAGTGGATTGAAAAAGTTCTGTTCACTTTTTACTTTCAGTAAAAGTAAGTTATCAAGACAAAAAGAGGAAAAGGTAGCTAAAAATGGAAACTTGCATTTAAAATTTTGAAGCAGACGATGACTGTAGGAGCATGAATATAGTCTGCATCCGCATTAAAGTTTTCTCTTCTTGCAATAAATGCTGCCGTGTAAAGCACACCAGTATCTCTAGTGTACGTCAAATAGGCCATCCTTCCTTTTTACAGAGAATGGCTGACTATTAAAAATATTGTGGCGGAATTTCTTCGGTTTTCTCGAAATAATATTCTCCTATTAAGAGTAATATTATCTAGGTATGATGTTAAGATAAGAATCTATCAAAAACTTGCATGATCAGGAAACTTCAGCTGACATAACTCCAGAAATATATCCAGTTTAATTTTCTAAATAAAATCAAACGAAAACAGTCATAAAAACGAAATTAAGAAACTGTGAAATGAAATACCAACACCATCCAAGTGTGTGCGGCTATTAAAAGGATTAAATTATGGAACCGTTGGCCACATGTGATGCTACAGCAGCGGGTTAGCTTATACACTGATTCGTATGTTTTCTCGATAATATTAGTAATGACTGAACTTTTTCAAATTCCTTCTTAGGTACGGAGAAAAGATTTTTCTTCAGAAGGTGAAGTCAATTTGGCTAAGACGATGACAGGATTATCACACAAACACATAAGAGATAAGACATACGAATTTTATGATCTTAATTCTGTCCCAATCACAGCGCATTCGTGTTTGAACTACTCTCGCCACAATTTCATCAGAGCGACATACAGATATCTCTGTTCTGGAGTCAACGGCCACGAAGTTCACTTGGTGATATATATCAGCATTCCGAATTAAAAAAATAAAAAATAAAAATAAATAAAGAGATGGGAGAGCAACTGATCGGTAATGGCATCACGAATGCAGTGGCTCGCCTTTCCGTATTTTACTGTTTTTCTTAATGCAACCTGTCGCAGGTTGTTACGATAAGAGTGTTACCAATAGCCGTGGAAACATCATACAAAAAATATGGATTCAGGTTTCATTTCTTGCACGCACGCACACACACACACACGGCTTGTTTTTTTAAAAAAAAGACCGAACTTTTGCAATAAAGTCTTTATTGCTCATTGTACAACATTTTAAGCAATGTCCCCTTCAAAGTTAGTCCCCTCTACTGGCATACACAGTTCCCAACCTTTCTTCAATTGTTGGAATGCTTCCTGGAACGCACTTTCTGTGATGGCGCAGTTCTCTTATCGCATTTTCCTGAATCTCCTCTATGGTTTCGAAACGACGTCTTTTCACGTCTCATCTCCTGTTATGATGTTCTTAAAAAAGGTTTATTACCATTTCCTGTGGCAAGCAGTTCCTGACTCATTTCAACACGTTTCTCTTTCTGATCGTCAGTCAACAAATACGACAAGAATTTTGCACTGACGCGATGCATCTGAAGTTTTTCAGTTAAAATTTGATGCAGGATCCAATGCTGATGTGCCCACTTCGTCAGCAACTTTTCGGAGAGTTAAACGACGATTTCCACGAAACACAACACAAACTCTCTCTACATGGTCGTTGGCTGTTGATGGGGAAGGTCATCCCGACCTGGGATCTCATCGACCGCCGTTCTGCCCTTTTTATAAGGCTTAAACTACCCATTTGTTCGGCTTAACCAAGCATTCGGCTTAACCGAATGCTTGGTTAAGCAATTCAAATATCTATGTAAAATTTTTACTAAGGTTGCAGCAAAATGGCAGTTTTCTGTCAAAACCTGCCTCTAGGCCCTCAGTAGACGCAGCGCGCTATTTAAAAAGTTCGGTCTGTTTTTTGAACACCCCCTCGTGTACACACACACACACACACACACACACACACACACACACACACACACACACACACACACACACACACACACACACACACACACACACACACACACACACACACACATATATCCACCCACCCACACACGTGCGTGTTCTTTATCTTTGCAATTGCATTTTTTATGATCGCACACATTTCAATATATGTTAGAAAACAGAAAATAAGTATAACACTAGCGGAAATGTTTCTGTAGTAGACTGAAATTAATTTTTATATTAAATTGTATAAAATTACATAAGAACGGTTCTCAAGAATGTTTAGTCCTTTTAATAGTGACTTCGAAAGGGGAAAAGAATGCACACATTTCTTAAAACCTACTGCAGAGTGGTAGTGATGTTTGTAGCTGTCTACTGGCATGGTAAACAAAGTTTGGAGATTCCTACGTGTTCCTTCGCACCATTGCTTCTTAGTCAAGCCTACCCATCCTTCTCGCATAGGGAGCTATCATCCATATGCATTTCATTCACTCCATAGTAGTGCCAAATTTCATTCGATACTATACAATGTCGATGAAGAGCAATCATTTTACATAATTCCGTACTAAAATGGCTACATCATGTAAAGTTTAGCACGAGTAAAATTATAATCCTAAAACAGTTTCGCTCCCTTGTGCAAGTGATGCTGTTAAAACCAAAAAAAAAGGTCGTCGATATTAATTTTTCTGAAGATTTCGTTAAGTGAATTTTAATAAAATCCTTAATGCCAAATTATCACGTAACAAAACGAATGTGTGATGGGTCCTAATGCATTTTGAGAAACACATGGATCGTCGAATTTTAATCTGAACTCAAGGAAATCGACATTTTCCCCTTTTGTATAACAAGATTCCGTTGGTGATCCTTATTTTAGAATGGTCATGGCTTTATTTCGTCTGTGTTGAAATTAAAATTATATCTTGAAATGATTCTTATACATACGCTCGAGAATTTACATATTCAACTTTATTGTGGTTCGCTAGAAGAAAACACACTCAAGCATCCAGTAGAGACTCAGATTTCGCAAAGTATCGTGTGAGGACAAAGTTCCTTTCTCAGATGTTTTGGTTTAGTCGAAATTATAGCCAAAGAAACTAAATCTTCGATTCAGGTCATTACATTATTAACTGCGTGTGTTCTCCAGCCGATTTGTCTGTCTTGTGGAAAATGAAAAACCTGTGTCCGTAGGAAAGATCCATTTGTGTGTAAGACAACCCATGTCTATTTGTGGAAATAAATAGACATGGCGATGCTACGGCATTTAAAGATTTAAAGACTGAATAGCGTATATTTGTGGATTACTGCAGTCCACTCAATAGGAGAGCTAAGAGGCTTTACTGCGCTGCTATTATTCACTTTTAAAATGACTGCACGGTTCTGAAAATTGGCTCATCGGTAATTGCTACTTTTACACGGCTGTGAGGCGGAATTGTTACGCATCTGTATGTCGCCGCAGAGAAACAAACTATGAAGTTGATCTTGCACTTGGGAAATGAGAAAATTCTTATTCTTCTGCTACAACAGAAACAGTTATTATATATGCAAAAGCCATTCGCAAAACGGAAATGATAGAATTATTCTCTCGACTTTATTTCTTAGATAAATGAAGTACGGGAAATCCCAACAAGAGCAAACTTAGTGGCAAGTTAATTTATTTATTTAATATTTAAGATTTAGGACTTGCTTTTGGAAAGATTAAAGTTAACATCATATTTAATGGAAGAGAAGCGGACTCTTACAACAACAGTTTATCACGTCTGACGAGTGGATCTCAGGTAAGATGGCATCATCGATCATTTTTACTGTAATAAAGTAGAAAAGAGAAAAGGGCAGCCGAAATGCCTCCTGCGTAATTTATACTGGTCAGGTTCTTCAAGAGTAGTGCACTTTTATAAAGTGTCTTGGAAATAATTCTTTTTCATGGAAAAAAATCTTGCAGACTGGATTATTTGTCAAACATGTGGCGCTATCATAACTTACCTTCATTAACAAGGTCTTATTTTCTGTCATTTTTGTTTATTGTTTCAAAATTGTTTATCTAGTTTGACTAGTAATTAACATAGAAAAAAAAAGCTTTATGATTAAGCAGTGTTGCTCTCCATGGAATTTAGCGTGATCCAAACAACTATAGTTGGTCACTGAAGAAATTAAAGGATGAAACATGAACTTAGATCGTATAATACTAGGAAAATTAGAGAAACAATAGGAAACAATATAATATGAAGGTCCTAAGACGAACATTATCAGTTGGAACAAAGGAAATAGTTGCTGTAAGAGGGAAAAAATGATGAACTTATAAAACATAGAGATGCAATAATCAAAAGAATTCAGGAATTTTATACTGAACTCTATGAAGACAAAGACCGTGACATCCAAAAATCATCTTTGGATAACTCGAGTGAGGAAGAACATGATGCCCCCGAGATCTTACAAGGTGAAGTGGAAATGTCGCTGCGGGAAATGAAGAATGGAAAGGCCCCAGGAGAAGTTGGAATTTTGGTAGTCTTCTTAAAACTAGGAGGAAGCCCTGTCATCAAGCAGCTGACTAAATTCTTTAATAAATGCCCAAAACAGAGAAAAATTCCAAAAATGAAACAATTAACTTCTAATATTATTTTTTAAAAGGGCAATAAGGAAGAAATTAAAAACTACCGACCTATAAACCTACTCCCCACCATATATAAAGTTTTCACAAAAATTATACATAATAGAATAAAATCTAAACTAGAGGGAATGCAATCCTGTGAACAAGCTGGATTAAGAAAGAATTATAATACTTTGGAACCATATTCACTCATTAAGACAGCTCATTGAAAAATCAATTGAATACAATAAACCCTTACTTCTGGCCTATATAGACTATGAAAAATCATTTGATTCAGTTAAAACATCTGAAACATTAAAAGCACTTGAAATCACGGGAACTAAGAAACCATATATTGAAACACTAAAACATATTTACAATAATGCAACTTCTGCAATTAAATTATGTAAAAACAGTGAAAAGTTCCCAATACAAAAAGGCATCCGGCAAGGCGACACCATATCTCCCAAATTATTTACAGCTGCACTAGAGGGAAGCCTTTAGAAGCCTTGATTGGGAAACAAAAGGAATAAATATAAATGGAGAAATGCTGAATCATCTGAAATTTGCAGATGATATTGTCCTAATAGCAGATAATCTTGCTATTAGCAGATCTAGAAGAAAGGTTAAATTAGCTAAATGAAGCCTCCTGAGTAATTGGATTAAAAATAAATAGAGAAAAAACAAAAATAATGATGAATAAATATATTAACCATAGAACTGTCAAAGTTGAAAACCATGAAATAGAACAAGTTAATTCATATGTATATTTGGGCCAGTTGTTATCCTTTGAGGAGTGCCTAGGAAAAGAGATTGAATGAAGAATTCACCTTGGATGGATGGCTTATGGGAAAATGAGAGACATATTCAGAAGTGACATCCCTATGAGTCTAAAAAGGAAAGCTTTTGACCAGTTCATACTTCCTGTCCTCACATACGGAGGAGAAACATGGACTTTAACAGAAGCCCTAAACAAAAAGCTGAGAACAACACATCGTCGCATGGAAAGAAGTATGCTAAAAATAACATTAAGAGATAGGAAGACAAATACCTGGATAAGCTCTCAAACAGGTGTCATGGATATTGTTAAATATATTAAACAGGCTAAGTAGAAATGGGCTGGCCATATTGCCAGATGCAGTGACGGGAGATGGACTAGAAAAACAACAGAGTGGAGACCAATGGATGTAGAAAGCAAAGAGGAAGATGGAGAAGAAGGTGGAGGGATGAACTGGAAGAAATTACAAGAGTGAGATGGATGGGAGAGGTAGAAAACCGAGTGATCTGGAAAATCATGGGGGAGACCTTCGTCCAGCAGTGGACAGAACCAAAAGGTTGGAGAAGAAGAAGAAATACCAACCAACTATATTAATGATATAATCAGCTGCTTAAGCTTCCTGTGTCATTATGATCAGGTAGTATTTTAGTAAAGTGAGAAATACTGTTGCATGTCGTGGTAAATCAAGCTCATATTCAAAACCTTCGCCGCTTAAACGGATGCCATTTTAATGGAGACTGTTTATGAGAAAGAATTCTGCTAATTGTAATCAGTACGTTTTGTGGTTTCAAATGTAAATTGTGTTTCCTGATAATATTAAAATACAGAACGATTAGATGATCAAAAATTGTTGAAACAACAGCTAAAACAACATAATAAATATAGATTATTTATTTATTTTATTTAGCGTAGGATAATACAACGGCCGTGAGCCCCTTTTACGGAGAGGTGCATCATCATCTCAATATCCTTTATTTTTATCCGGGTCTGGACCGGCATAGCGGACCAATCAGGCCTATCTCTGGATCTGAAGTATTCCTGACTGTAATCGGTGTGTGTTTAAGGGGCGGTTTGCCTGTTCTAGGGGATGAAAAACCAGAGTTTACGGGTGAGAAAAACCCTGACCCCGTATGAGACCGGCTAACTCACCTTTCGTCAAAAGATACCAGATAAAGGTTCGATTCACTGACGGGAATCGAACCCAGGTCTTTCCGAACAAACAGCTTCGTCCATCCAGACTGAGCTACGGAGACTCAGAAATTTTTAGATGATCACATTTATTAAAATTAACCATTTCAATTGTTTGATGTTTTTCTCCAATGTGAAGAAAGTTTCAGATTTGTTTGAGTGTTTAATCATGATTACGTATTACAATAATTAGGACAATTAAAATATCGCATTTTCAGTGCTTAAGTCCAGAATTTTTGGGGTACATATATACGCTTTGTTTAAAGGATATGCACTTTCTTATATATTTTAAGCATTAATTATTTTAATATATCCAGTGAATACAACTGGAGACTACAGCAGGTATATCTCTTATAACAGACGCCTGGTATTAAGAAACCTGAGTCCTATTTAGAAATGCAATACAAAATATTGTAGTTATATAAAACTCCATATAAAGCTAAAAGACTCAATTCCACACTAAAAAGAAATTAAGGTTTATTTATTTTTCATCTTGCGTTATTCGTTATGCAAAACATAAAACTCGATCTGCGAAACATGCATCCGACATGTGACTAGTAGTTCATTAAAATAACATTGACAGAGTTAGGCCTAATGGCCATAACAGATTACTCAGTTTAATGTCGTAAATGAGGATTCCCAGTAAAGAAAATGAAGGCAGTGTTGAGAGTCATATTTGTCGATATATTAGTATTTTCTTTAAAAATGTAACTTCACGCTATACAAACATTCAAAATATACAATCTAATACAATTCTTTGACAGCTAAGATTATTTTCCGAAATGAAAATTCGCTGCATTTAAATTTTGTACTTCGTTTTTCTGTAGAAGAAAAAATAAAATTACCTACTAACTTTTGCATAATGTCAAGGTGCTATTTATCATGTGGACCTCGAGATTTATTCTGCTTGCAATCTACATTATTAGGAATTTTCTATTGCTCATCACGTTCTTCGGTACTTAGATGCGATCTGTTAGCCCCAATGTAAAACTTCTGAATAGGCAACGCGAACTGCATCGTAATCAAACAGCGTACGTGATTTTAGAAAACAAAAAGCACTTTTGAGAGGAATAAGAAGTTTGAGGAAATTGAAGCGATTCTAAAAGTTTGGGATGCGTGCAGTGTAAAAATTATATCCCAACTCTTTCTGAAGGGGAGGGCAATCATTCGACTAGAAATTTAACAATTAAAATGATTTCAATCATCATTCTCTAAGCAGATTGCGCTGCTAATGATTTATTTTTAAAGCATTCAGTTATAATTTTAATTAAAAGAACATACTGCACATGATGAATAAGTGCAGTATGTTCGTGCAATTACTATTAAGAACAAAATTCTACCTTTGATAAATTACCGTAGCTATTGCCTTTTCACTCAGATATTTCTGAGTGAAAATGACCATTCAAACCGCAGAGTTGGTTTTGGTTTGCTGTACTTTCAAGCTAGTTTGTGAAGTAAATTCGCACTGGAATACAGATAGTAAGCCCTTAAGAGATAGTAAAAACATTTGTGGGAAATCAAAACTGTTTTGAGAAAGTAACAAGCGGGAAGTGGATTTGCGAACTGCACTGCGAGCACACGATGCTGCATAGGAATGAATGAATCTTAGAGCTTCTTCTGGTGCCAACGATACAAGATATTATAAATTTAACCGGAATACTTTCTCTCTTGGAAATGTTACCACAAACAGACGATGATACCGCATTTCTTGGCTACGGTGCCTTCTTTGACGAGCACGTGTCACTATTTCATAAAAATACACCGACACAAGTTCTCGGATTTTTAGAAGTGAAATTTCATGCATTATAATATAGTAACAAGAGCGTAACATTCCCAATTTTGGATTCCATTACTTGCACCATTCTTCACCCCTTTCCACAGAACAGGAATGCTCTACCTGAAAACATATCGCAAAAATATATAATCCTTTTAGATAACCACCTATGTCTCTCTTACACACACATACATACACGCATACAGGTATAGAATGGGAGAATGGCTCCCATTGTAGTGCATCTTTCATCAAGAGATTACAATTTTTGTGATGTATATACCAAGACTCTCTTTCTTATCAAAAGAAGGTGAAAAGTGTGTCTAGAGTTGTCGATGGTTTTGCGCGTGCCATTCCTTCACTACATTAATTTGTTTATGCATCTGTAATACCACCTAATTCTGTTTCATTTTATAAAGGAAATATATAAATTTGTTACCTGCTAGATTGATTCATTCTCATGACGAAGCATTGTATCACTGATATATGCAAACGTTAAATCGGCGATTGTTTCCTCATTATTACATTATCTAATTTATTTTGAAATGATTTTTAACACCTTGCTCTGGAAAATACGTTTTCGGTATACTTCAGTTTGCATTCATTTTCTGTCTAGATGACCTTATTAGTTCTCCGAGAAAATCTTCTACCATGCGAAAGCGATTTATAAACGCATTCATCTGGCCAAGAAAAGCGGATTAAGAATATAAGTCTGTAATTGATTATTTCCGAAATTTAAATTGATAATTTAAAACCGAATTCACGTTTAACTAACATGTAATTCACTGAAGTGTACGCTGAAATAAGCGCTGGTACCCTCACGTCTTGGAACGTATTGATGTGTATATCCCTATCATCGAACATGATCTATAATACTATATATAATACTATATATTACAAACACCATAACCTTAAAATGAAGTGTGTATTTCAGATAATTCGCATACTTCGGAAGAGGTGTTATATTAGGATACCATATCCATGACTGGATTCTCGACAATGGTAAAAGACGACATTACCTAAAATCAATTGAAAGCAAATATTATCAACCGACGGAAATGTGAGTTGCGGCCTCAGTCAAGTAATGCACGTGAAAATCTAGGAAGCTAATAAAATAGGGTAAAAGGTAACAAGAAATCTCGATATTCAGATGTAGGAATGACTGTCCACTTCTACACAGTAGCTTCCTGATATCAACCCAGTCTATCGTCTCGGTTTCAATGGAAGAGCAGTTGGACATAAGCAAAACGTCATCATGGGAGGCATCAGCAGTTCAAACTATACTCGCGTTAAGTGCATCGTGAAGGGTTCGAATTCAGTTGGAAATCTGTGTTAATCAGTACTATGGAGCTATGAATCAACCCATAACTTTTTCTAATCAGATAGCATTTTAGCTACAGCTGATGCCTGAGCGGATTGCGTTATGTACACATGCATCGTCCTAACTCTGAAGAAAGTTTTTGGTGATTGATATATTATGGTTTGGAGCTGTCTCTCACATTATGAACTGTCGTTGAATTGCTTGGAAGGATGAATTCAGCACTTCTGGATAAATTGAAATGCTTCCAGAGATATGTGCAGTGTGGCAGTTTTGCAGAACTGCCGCATATCTCTTTCAAGACAACGCACTATATCAGTCTATGCTACTGTTGCGTTTCAAAAATAGCAACATGTGCTGTTTTATTGAGTTAAAATAAAATCAAACTAAAATTAAATTGAAAACTTGAATACGGGGGAAAGGATTCAGTCTCTTTCGGCAGTTGGTTGCGAGTTTCACATCGCTTTGATGGTCATAGTAGACGTGAGAAAATTGTGGTGATGGTGATTACCTTTGATTGTTCTGATGAAAGCACCACTTCCAGATTTCATTTATCCAAGTACTAGGACGAACAAAATACATCTTCCTATTATCATAATGCAATATATATCGGTGAGATGTGGCCCTCCAGAGCAATTTGGGGAACCCCAAATTGCAGGCTATGCTACTTTCAGTACCTTGACCGGATTATGCATTTAAGTTTACTTTACTGTCATTTTATAAACGATTCTTGTGCACCAACAGAACCCTATAATCGATCCTTCATATTACCTGCACAGGTTGTAGGTCGATTCGTAGATATAGTTTGAAGAAATGAAAAATAAATAAATAAAATAAATTCCAACAGGCAACATTATGTAATGTTAATGCTCTTAAAAAGAGCATCATTGATGTTAATTTAATAAATAAGTGCCATTAAATAAATAAACGATTCCGCATTGAACAATTTTCACCGCTTATTTCTTGTTGTCTGTTCAAAAATTCATAATCACTTTATAATCACTCAATTAAAATGGCAACAAGATAATAAACGCAATAAAATAATCTGCAAAAGAATGTAACTTCAGGTAATGTAGCATTTTTGGCTTTTAAAAGATGCAGAATTAATTATGCACACCCAGAGAAAGATTGGATACGAGCTGTTTTCGTTGCGTAGTGTAATTTTAATGACCAGATAAGCATTTACTCAGCAGGGATGGATTATTTAATATCAGTCTCCGGCGGTTCGTTTACACGAAAGAAAGTTAAAAAAATACTGAATATTTCGTGAACTTTTTGCTTCTTAAAAATGTATGACCTTCTACGGAAATGTTTTCCGTGTGTATTATCATTATTTATGCATATCTCATACATTAATTCGAAAACCGTTGGGTTAACATATATGTTTAGTACACATCTCGAGAGATTTTAATTACTAATGACTTCATGATTCTAATGACTAATGACTTATATTTTTATACTTACATTTTTATTTTATTTATTTATTTGTTTACTTACAAAAATATGTTTCAGTTTTGCCCTTTGATCATTTTGGAAAAGCGTTTTAAAATTGGTTAAGGTAAATTTTATAACAATAAAAACGCAGTAAAATCAGTATTTGTTACAATTTTTATTCCAAAAGATCTGAATTATTTTGAGGCACACTATAAGAGGAAATTCGTGTAACGACTCACGTGATGGAAACAATTCTAACTGTTTATTATTATTACGTGACACCTCCAAAGAGTCCAAAGACTGATCGAGGGAGGGCATCTGCTTTTCAGCTCTCCTTCTCCATCACTTAATCCACCCACTACAGTAAACTGCATCAGTTACACTAACGCCATCTACTGCCCGTCACAATTTTCACAGAAAATCACAAACATCCATGCTCCGGGCGGGATTCGAACCTGCAGCTTTTGGGTTGGAGGGCGGATGGATCGGCAATCCCTCCCATTTTTTTTTTACTTCATATTTCTGTGTTATACTGTATGTTTGGTTATAGAAAACATATAGAAAAATAGAATAAATCTAATTTAACTGCCTAATTAGCAGAGTTAGTAAAATTGAGCAGTACTGTATAAAGATTTGTTCTGAGAATCCTTAGGTCGGTGATGACTTTCATTTTTCGTGTGAAACCAACACGCTGCTTTATTACAAGACCTGAAGCACGTTGCAAAATACCAGGTTATCTCCTAGATCTTTCTTCCTTATTTCAGATCCATCTCCGCTACTCCGAATATGCTTAAGTTGGGTGAACATTGATATAAAGTGAACATAACTCAAAAACTACGCTACTCCAAAATATTCCATGCTGGAATTTTATTTGCATTTTACTAAGCGAACGTTATCCATAAATATCTACTTCTCACTCAGTCCTTAATATTTATGGTGACGCGAATTTTGGCTAATTTATAAGAACGTCTTGCTCTGTTAAAACCCGACATTTTGTTCTGCATTCAACTGTCGTTACTTAACTTCATATCACTGCGGTTTTAAACACACATTTTCATCTTCTGCACTGCCAAATTAAAAAGTGCGCAGTTATATTTTGAACTTCATAAGTACTTTACTTGGACTTCGTAGAAGGCGAAATGAAATTAATTTACTCTAACGATTGCTTGGAAATTAAGTTCTTCTCTCCTGGTCACTCCGGAGAGAAGAATGGCGACGATCTACTGATGCATGCTTTGTAAATGCTGCTATAGTGATTCATATCGGCACTCTATTTATGAACATTACTTCAATTCTAATAGCTACACAATCGGAAACTAGTAGTGTCATATTTGGTTAACACTTTCATTGCCAAGCTGAAAATTGGAATTTCGTGTGGCGGCCAAATTTTTTATATTTTTTTTTCATTTAGTTGGCGAGGTCCAGGCGATAACGCGTGATCGGCCGTTTGGTGAGGACTCGCGTCGCGCGATATAGCGTGATTGGCGATGAACGTGTTAATTCTAGTTGAAGACAGTTGAACTAAATATGACTTTTCCACACGCTTTCATCGAATCAAATTCCTTTCCTTAGATCTTAGTTCAAATTTAACATAGACTGCCGCTTAATTGTGATTCGAATTTCGGCTGACAATTTTAATTTCTGCCTAAGAAAACCATTCCTAATTAGCTGAGTGCAGAAGTAGCAACGAAGAGCACGCTCGTACATTGTTCGGTATGTTTGTTTTAAGCAGCTTCGAAACAAAATGTAAAATATTCCATTTTGTTGATAAATCCACTTCAGTTAAGTGGAATTATCAATACAAATGCGACTTAACCAGATAAAACGTTGACTGACTTGTAAATAAATCTAATGTAAATACAAATTATATTCTTATCTAAATAAAATTAAATACGTAACTACACCGGGAAATGATGTACAATCATAGCAAAGCACATTAATTATAATTAATGCGCTTTGAACTAGAAATAAAACTAGAAATAGAACTAGAAATAAAAGATAATTATCTTTTATTTCTAGTTCTTTCATATTCTAACGAAAACATACAAATTACAATCTTTTGGCACAGCATTATCTTACACTTATTGTTATATTTAAGAATGTATTCCTTTTACGTGAGATTCATTTTATGCAAGTTTTCATGTAGGTGTGGTATCTGATTATATTTCAGAAGTCCTCAGGCAAAGAAAAGTAAAACAGTCGCTCAGCGATCCGTGCTTATTGAAAGTTATATTTATGAAGTGTGTTCACAACGTAGCCGCACGTATAATATCGCTGGCAAACCGCAAATCTTTCATGAATATGAATTTTTGTCACAAAGACAGTTAGCATTATCGCTAACTAGTGGGATTTGGCCACTGTCAAATAAATAGCATTTTAACACGAGTCCTTGAACTCCTTTAAGTTATCTCGTAATAATAACAACAATTGTAGCTGTGCTTTCATGTGTCTGCTAAATCACAACTTCAAGAACCTTTCTATAATATTTTTTAAAGATTTGCAGAGTCTTTAAAACATGCTAACGTTCGAAGGTGGTCTAGAAAAAAATGCTTCTTTGTAATGTGGCATTATTCCAGATACTTTCCCTCGTCACGGTGTTACATTCCTCCCACCTCTTAACGTTGTGGAGGTCGCGGCTGATCTGGCAGATAAAAACAAGTTGTTTAATATAAATATTCTTACACATATCCAGTGTGTAGCTTGGAGGTCATGAGTAGCTGCGCATGCATATATTATGAGTGATATTGCACACCGTTTATGCGGTCAGTTTTGGTTTAACACGTGTTATGTATTTATGCATACACGTGATATTTCAATTTACTATGAAATATCACGTGTGATATTTCATAGTAAATTGTATCTGAGAGACACCGCGACCTCCGATGTCAGTATAGTATTGGTTTAGTTTATTATTATTATTATTATTATTTAGCGTCGAAAAAATATATCGATTGGATAATCCATCAGATGTTGAAGAGATTCAGCGATTTTGTTACTCGAGTCCGATGATGAGAATGATAGAGTGGAATGTGAAAGTGATATTTGATATAGTACGCCCACCGTTTGTGGATCTCTGGTTGGCGTTTTGCCAAGAATAGTCGATTCATGCTGATGGGGAGAAAGAAATGAAGGATGTACGATTTGCTCGCCAACATGCGAAATCACGTGCTTTCTTGTCAAAAATCAAGCTACTAGTATAGTATAATATTATAGTAGCTTGATTTTTGTTGTCGCTTTTTTTGCATTATTTTTTATTATTAATTTGTATGATAGATCCAGTACAGTTAATAAGTGATGTTGTTAAACGTTTCAGTAGCTCTTGCAAAAGAATATTGAATAACGTGCTGACATTCTGCGAAAAAGAATCGTTAAAAGGCAGTCTCCTTGTTCCCCTTTCTCAAGTCATTAAACGTGCAAGTGCAATTGCGGGCGTATCGGGGTCGACTGTTAAAAGAATTCGTAGGGATTCAAAAGGTGAAGATAAGCCAAAATTTAAATCTCCTAAAAAAAAAAGCGCCAGAGAAAGAAAACCATCGAAACCGTAGCTTTGAATGATTTTGATGTAGACGTTATAAAAAGAACTACTCACCAATTTTACGTGGTCGAGAAAAGAGTGCCAACTGTTCCGAAATTGATTCCTGTGCTTAAAGAAAAAATTAATTTTCCTTGGAAAAGAGAAACTTGAAGGAAAATACTTTCTTAAAGTATTTTGAAATCGGATTTATTTTGTTTTAATGCTATTGAGTAGTTTTAATGCTATTGCTATATTAATGCTATTGAGTATGTTTGGGTAGAAGTGAAAAGTTTCATTCGCCATCGCAACGTAACTGGGGATATTGACATGTCGAAACTTTTTAAGCTTTCAGAACAGGCGACTGAAAGTATTACAGTTCAAAACTGGGAAAATATTGTTCTCATGTCACCTCATTGGAAAATATGTATTGGGACAGAGACGGAATTATCGAAGAATTATGCGAACCTTTAGTGAGCAGTTTAAGTGAAAGTGATGGCGATTCGGACACCGATTCAGATGACTATGAAAATTAAAAGGATTTGATAATGGTATTTATTTCACAACAAGTTATAAATAATTAATCGGTTTAGGACATTAAAGCGTCTCAGTTCTCTCAACTGTAAGTTTAGAATATCTAAGTTCATTTGAAAAAAAAAAAAAAAATTGTTTTTCTGTATAATTATTTTTATTTTGTAGAAAACTTTCTTAAAAATAAACTTAGTTAAATTTTTGTTTTATGCATTTTTTTAAATTTTGTTAATACTCTACGTACATTTTCCCAATTGTTATACAAGTAAAATAGTTACACTTTAAAAACTACAATGTTCGTAAAAGAAAAGCTAAATTTTTCCGACGTGTAATAATAAACAAACTCATCCCAGAAGACTGATTGATTACCCCATTATCGGAATGGATTCTCCTTTTTGACATGCGCAGAAGTGTCGAAGGGTCTCGAATCTGTGGGCGTACTAATAGTAAATTGTATCTGAGAGATACCGCGACCTCCAATGTCAGTACATTATTGGCTCAGTTTTTTTTATTTTTTTTATTTCTTTGTTCAATAATTTCTAGATTGCTGAAAATAAATAAACCGTCATGTATTTTATTTGCAGTGTTTTGTTTTTTAAGTTTTATCGCATTTTAGCATATACTAGTAATGTATCTGTCAGATATACGCGACTTACACTGCAATTTTTAGACCGCGACCGCCGCACGGTTATGAGCAACTTCATTTTTAAGGGCCGTTATTATTATTATTATTATTTTAAATCTTGTTATCCCTGGAATAAAACTAAAAACACTATGAATGTTTTTATTTATTTAGCTTGCTATATTCCAGCAAAACAGTTCAAGGACAGAACGGATCTATAAACGAGTTCTGAACGTCCTTCAAGGATACATCGCATACAACGTTTCTCGAAGTACTCTTGTCTTTCGAGTGAAAGATTATTTTTCATATTAAATTAGCGACGTACCCTGGATCCGAGTTAGAAGGCAGCCTGTTTCACGAGAACATCTCTGAAGTGCAAAACGTTCGTTTGTTCGTGGATCGATAGGCTTAGCTGGTCTTTCGTGTGATATGAATAGCTTCCTATCGCTCACATTATGCACATTTCGCAAAAACTAAAGCTTGTTGACTTTCGGTCTAATATTGAGCTCCATTAGGTATTGCACCAACTTGAAGTATCCCAATATAAGTACATTCGTTTCATTTTTCGCAGGTGATTTCTCGTCAGTCATTTTCTTATACGATAATTGTGCAATGACTTCCAACGAAAAAACACATCCATTTTGTAAGAGGAAGCTGAATAAAATGATGTCCAAGAAATAAATATATAGATTTCAAAATAAATGAAATCGTTGAAATTGATCTGATTGTTATTGATCGATTTTTTGAGATTTTGTTTCTTTCAAAATGGGGGGGGGGGGTGAAAACATTCTTCATAACAGAAATATTCACTACCGGTGTTTTCTGTGTTAAGCGATAGGGAAAATTCTGGCTCATTTTCAAAAAGGGTTGCTGTAAATACGAATATCTCTCTGCGTGCATGAAACGGAATACAGAAAGAGTGTATTGTGTCTCTCCTCTGATATGCGTTGCCTTTCTGTCAGAATATCTCTGAATACTTTTACTTGTACTCTGTCATTCAGTTCTTGAACTCGATTGTATATTGACGACAGGATTATTCCGTCACAAAAAAGGAGATTGTATATGAAAACGGAATCCACTTCTTCACAGTCGCTATATCCAATTATCATGATGACGTCGGCAAAAGGATGGGAGGTTTGACTGATATTAGTAGCAGGAATCGACAAAGGCTATTCACCTGACTGCTCAAAGTCTGCTTAAAGATCAGAGAGAAGAAAATCAGAACCCTCGAAGAAGGAAAAATAAAAATAAAAATTCATAGTTCCTTTCTTCATTCTAAAAGTACTGGGAACTGTGAAAAATCGACAACAAAACCTCATTCTTCTTTATCTCCCTGCCTCCTTTCCTTCTTACATTTATCTGCGGCAACACCGCCCTGACTTGCGCTTTCGGAATCGCGAGGAAAAAAAAAAAGATGAGAGGAGTAGTAGCTTGATCGATGGTTAGCTCTTCTATGAAGCAACAGAAAACTAGAAAACAAAGGATGGTGTTCCGCCTACTGTATGTGTAAACATGGCAACTGAAAAACAAGATAAAAAAACGTACAGAAGCACTGAGAAAACTTCGACGATTTTCTTTTTCACAATGAAAAGAATAAATGTTTTTTTTTTATTTTATTATTTTTTTTTATCAATTTCGCTTAAAGAAAGTGCGTCCGTTTCATAGCAAATAAAAGATAAAGGCTTAGCGCTGCGTATTTACATTCTTGTGGCATTTAGAATCGCAAAAACCAAAGGAAATCTGACAAGTGAAAATGGCCTTGCCTTTTTATTGTTCTTTCTTGTTTGAAATCATGATATTCACTTTCAAGTAACTGATAAAAAAAAAAAAAAAGAAAGAACCGCGATTGTTTTTATCATGCGAACTTTGTAAGTAGGCCATCACACTCTGAGAATAGCTGTTTGATAGCTCACTTTTATTTAATCATTGCGTAATGCTTCGCTCCTGAGCTCTGCATCTCCTTCAGGACTGAACGTATACAACATTTTATGAGAAAGCAGATTCGACCTGCAACATTCTACAGATACGTGATCGGTGCATTCATTTGTTAGCGTTTTTTGATGTGAAAGCACTTTACTGACAAAGGAAGCAACATTTAGTTGATATATTTATTGAATGAACGTAATAAACATGTACGAACTGATAAAAACCCTCATCTAATATCTACATCCAGAATAATCTTGTAACGTTTTCTTAATACATCCAAAAGGCATTATTTTGTATCCCTAACTTTTGAAAATCAATAGCATTTGACTCCTTCCCTCACCATGGTGCACTTCAGCGATAGTAATGCTGAGGAATATCACGGAGTGCCAAGAAAACATTCACTGTATACCATCATCGCCCTGCATTCTTGTGGCCAAAGATTATATCTGGAACCAGGATTCGTCTTTCTAAGCGGTTGTTCATTTTTATGATGACCAGTGCTGCCGAAGTTCCTTTTGCCCACTTTAACTGCGGCTTTTTTCCCCTTTTCTATTATTGTTTTATTTCCTTTTTAAGGGACATTTACATCCGTGCCATTTTCAGGAGGCACAGCACGCGCACGCACGCACGCACACACACACACACACACACACACACACACACACACACACACACACACACACACACACACACACACACACACACACACACACTTCTAAAAGAATCACATTATTAGCACATTATTTTAAAGTGTGCCCGAACACATTTCGGAAATTGCCTTTACTCTGAGTAACAAAAGCTCATATGAGAAAGCATTGATTGACAAAAGAAGCCAAGTTTATATGAGATTGAGTGAATAAACTCGTAATGAGCTTTTACCATCTGAAGGAAAATCTTCATTCAACAATATCAAGCGAATTTTTTTTCATCTCTGGTTTTATGTGAATGTGGATTGGTGCATTCCCCCTCCTCAGGTTTCCCACTATGTCGACCAGCCCCTAGTTAATCCTTACTACTACAGCTGTTGGATGGGTTGGAGAAATTCGTATCCTTGATCAGATAATGATCTACATTATCTGCTCTAGTAATCTATAGATCAGATAATATACCTCACATTAGTGTAGAGGACGCTGACACTAATCCTCTAAAGGATTACCGTAGACTTCTCTTCCTTGATCCTTCTTGATTCTTTCGACTATTGCGTCTTAGGATTCACGAGTGAGTTATATTCATGTAACATCAGACAAGCAAACGTTTAACTTTTACTAAATCAAAAATGTTTTAGACACTGTAGACTACATTCGAAATGACTAACGAACGACGGTGTATGCGCGCGCACTCGCGCGCGTGTGTGTGCAATCTCATAGTCATACATCAAAAACAGAAACTTTTAGGGATATATTTGAAAGCAGCGCAACGTTTTTCTTACTTCCTTCAAAAGATCTTACGTTCACTGCTGCTTTGAAGATGATATGATTGAGGTGGGGGAGCGCCCCTCTTTAACTGAAACAGTCGCTTAGCTCTTTGGTATACCGTGAATAACTACACGTGTACTACACATCGATATACTGAAGTGAACTCTACATTTTAGAATGGCAGATATTAGTCATGCGTGACTTCCGTTTTCCCCTACGGGGCATAGTTGTAGCTCATTCCATCGACTACAGACATATTCTCTTTTCGCATGAACTCTCTTTGCATGATTCCCTTAGGTATCTTGCTTGGGTTATGCAAACAGTTTTATCTATCTTTTTTTTCCCCAGATGCGAGAATTTCAAAGGAATGCAGAAACATATTTTTCATTGATATTTAGTAATGTACAGTTATTTTAAATTTAATAAATATTAAATTTAAAACGCCAGCAATATTTTTTTTTCTTCTGTTAGTACTTCGCTAGGAATTTACAGAAACTCTGTATCAATGCCTCATGATGTAAGTAATACTGATTACTTCTTATTCCTTCTATCTGTCAGCAGGTTATTTCAGCACATCACCCAACACCACCTTGCTTACTGATGGTCTGAAGTAGCTGCTTTTTTCATATTTGATCAGCGGAGTAATCTCTCTCTCTCTCTCTCTCTCTCTCTCTCTCTCTCTCTCTCTCTCTCTCTCTCTCTCTCTCACACACACACACACACACACACACACACACACACACACACACACACACACACACACACACACACACACACACACACACACACACACACACACACACACATGTATCGGCACATTGTAAGGACCGAGAGACTACGGTTTCCAGAGTGAAACAGTAAAGTTCTTTCTCGAGACTTACCAGCTGCTGGATAGTCCATAGGAACGAACGTAGTAGTATTGAAAGGTGAGCCTTTACGATTAGCTAGCGAATAATGCTGCTGCGACTTGCTCTGCAGTCGGGTTTAGAGGGAGTTCAGATATTGTAGGATCCGAAGGGAGACCTGGTTTTCTCTGTATGGGGGCATATTTACGACTCGTCTTTTCCGTCTTACTGCGTATTTCTACCCTTTATAATTCTTTTCATCCATTAATGACGAAATGCAACATATAAGGAATATGTTGTATCTCGTATATGTATAAGCGAAATACGGAGATGTAGACTTTCCTCCCGGTAATTCCGGTTTTGATCATGAAAAACTGGCACTCATTTACAGACATAGACTCATTTATATTTCTAGACATAGCGGACAACAGATTGCATTGATCACGTTATCATAAGCATTAAGCATGTTTCTAAGAAGATAAGGTACTTTGGCCATAACGAGCTGTTATGCCGCACAAAAGGAAACATGAAATAGGATGGGATGGGACACTGTCCAGATTTCCTTCACGCGGAAAATTCTTCACCCAACTAACTTCGTCTCACATCTTTTGGAATTACAGTAGTCTCAACTGGGATAGCCTTCGTGATTCTACTCCTCCTTTGCACATTTGGGTGAACATTTCCATTCTCCATCCAAATGCCACTACGAACGAACCATGGATAGAATCTGCCTCAATTATAGCTGCAATGAGAGCTTTCATTTTTCTTTCCACTTCAAATCCCCGAACTCTTTCCAAGCCAATGTTTTCCAACAAATCTGCGAAGCCAGTGTAAGGAAAATAAAATGCATAATATTACAAGTGGCCAAGACCAAACATTTCGCTTCCAACTCAGCTTACAATGCAGCTCATACATAATTCGAAAAGAGAAATTAATAAACCTTGTTTCCCTCTTCAAACGGCAATGTAGTTTTGCAGCAGTAAGTTATATATTCAAAACTATAAAATATATCAGTAAAACTGAAAGTCTGTTGTTCTCGGTTTATTTCTCTTTATGCATTCTACGACTCTCAATCCACAGCGGATCTCCTACATACCGCCAACAGCCTTTGGATACAACTCCTGAAAATTAATGGGGAAAATCCATGGGTGCTGCTGACATTTCTTGTGGATTCGATCGTTTGATATGATAACTTGGTTGATCAACGAATTTTCATTTCATATATTGTCTTCTACGTTTACAATTAGTCTTCCCTAGAATTCACTTTTCGTTTCCTTGTGTCTCGTGTAGAAGTTTTCTTCTCTTCAGATTTCGGTACTAATGCTGGCATTGTCCCATGAGGCTGTACTGTACTGTACACGCACTTCGTCCCCAATACATAGATCGCTTTCTCTCACCGAGCTCAATCTTAACCACTGCCTTTTCTCATTAGAGCACATTCTGCTGCTGTTCTCTAAATAAACCTCGTAATGAACACTCATTCGAAGCCTCAAGACACCTTAAACTGTATCGCTTTGTTATTCTTTATCTTTAGTAAGATGAAGATAACCATCTGAACTTCAGCGGCATCAAAACTCTCTACTTTCTTATTTCTCACATCATTTCCCTTAACTTTGATAATGTTCAGATTTCCAAATAGGGTCCGATTGTTTTTATTTCTTTGATTGGCTTCCATTTTTCCTTTCTATTCCTTTCATTTCTCAACATATATCAGCCATAACTTCTGCTTCCACGAAATTTCTCAAGACACTAATTCTTTCTTGTACACCTCTTACTACTTCTATAAGTCGCAAATATGCGCTCAATCTTGATCTGCTAATCATATGCATGGGATGCACCCACTCTCCTAAGAATGTGTGATGCTGTGCAGAAAAGGGCATTCCGTTTAATGCACAACTATCCTTCACTCACACTGGTTCACTTCGAACACCCTCTCATAAACGTTTTAACGTTCTGTTTCTGCCTCGCGTTTGTTCCATAGATATTTCCATGGACAATGTTCTGCTGAATTGGCCACCATTATTCCTTCACTTTCTTCTAATACTGTGGGAACACGAGCAGCTGCTTGTCAACAAATATTTACAGTCTATCTTCACTCTCACCGAACCAGCTTAACTTCTTACTCTTTCGTTCCTTACAAAATAGAAATGTCGCAAATCGAAAATTCGTATCTGAACGATTTTTGGACTGTATTATATATGAACAGCTAAAAGAACTCGTTACCGTAATTTGCATTCACATAATACAAATGACGATAACGAGTAATTTGCATTCTTGAACCAGTCTGAGGTTCCATACTAGTGGAAGATTGATTGTTTTTCCGCTTTGATAGCCAATATGGATTGAATGAAAATATTACTATTAATTATTCTCTGTATCTGGACAGCTTTATCTTCAAAATAATTGAAATGATAAAATGATTATTTTTTACTGGATTGTTAGAACTTTCTCTATGGATAGCACCCACAGAAAGTTTTAAACTTCTGCTTTAGTACCTTTAGTAATGTAACTGGACTAAAATGTGTCTTTTGAGTTTGACAAGTTGATGACACTAATTACTTAAAATTATGCCTACAGTTCATATGCCAAAAACGATTCTTGCATCATTTGATGAGTTGATGAACAAGAATAGACAAGAATGTTATTGCGAAATGCACATTCTTACATAATACCATCATACTCTGTAACGTGAGTTATAAAGGAATCTTCCCTGCGGCGTGCTTCAACGTGTAAGAAATAAGGATATATTTATTCAAGAACAAGCTGAATTTAATCAAAATGAGGAGTTATCGCATTATTTTATGATTTTTTTAATCTATGACGAATATTGATGACATAGATGAGGAATATAACAAGATTATGCATTTAAGCGTTGTAGATTTGGAAAAGTATATGATAAGATGGCGATAATAAAGCTCTTCAGAGCAAGCACTACGTTATATGAGATAAATAAAACATCATTTATTGTGCAATATATAAAGCCTATGCGTAAGTTGTAATCAGCATTTAGAAATGAAAGAGGTAGAGGAAAATAATCTGATACACACCCATGAGCCAAAACATTATACCACCTTGTCTGTTATAATCCAATCAGAATGCGCAGTTGGCCGGAAACAAGTTACTGGTAGCGGTGTTCTGGTATGATGATTGTTATCAAGGCCATCAGATAGTCCTTTATCCTCACTGAACACACCTTCACCACTAATTCGTACCTGGGGATTGTTCCGGACCAGACATTTTTTCGACATTGTGACAGTATGGCCTGTCGGATCCGAACTCTTCCAGCAAGATAACGCTCCTTCACAAGGCACGTATTAAGCAAGCATCGTTCAAAGAACATATCAAGCATTGAAGGTAATCTCTCCTGGCCGCCAAATTTTCCTGATTTGAATCCAATCGAACATTTGTGGAACACAGCATCAGCCGGTCGATGCCAGTTCCTCGCGTTCGGAATGTTATTCTGGTCTAGTTGATAGAAGATGCCTCAGGACACCTTCCGAGTTCTAGTGGAGTCAATGCCAAGGGAATATCGGCAGAAGGAGGACGAGCATGCCACTAGGTGGTCATAAGGTTTTGGTTGAGCAGCAGATCAATGCTTTCTCCACTGTTATTAATATGGATGATATGATGATAAAAGTAGCATTAAATTAGCTATGAAAATAGGGGGTATTGACAAAAAAAAAAAAAAAAAAAAAAAAAACTGCTGTCTAAATGCAGAGTTAAAATCAAATTCGCTAAAAAAAGAGGATGGACAATTAAATTAATCTTTAGAAGAGACGAAATGTTTCTTAAAAAAACCCGACACACAGCAGTCAACTTCCCCCGCGCGTGAGAAAAGTTTATTTTTGCTATACAAATCATTAAAATAAACGAGTCGGTTGCTTATATTTTGCAAAGTAAGTAAGAAAAAAGCATTCTTTAATTCCGTGAAACTATCTCATGAAATAAATATCCCAATGGTTCCCATTTAAAGCCGTTTCTGCCGCAGAAGAAATCCGGATGTCTTTTAAGGAAAATTTTAATGAAAGCTATTACTACCCGTGTACTATACGACGATAGAGGATTTGATTTCTTTCCCTTTAGAGTCATTTATTTACTTTTCGTACTCTTTAGACAGTAATTTCTGACTTCGCTCTTAAAATGTGCCCATTAACGAAGGGAACTACAAATAAAGTTAAGGCATTTAACTTTTTATCACCTTCCTTCATTGAAGAACAAAATCGCAAACGGAACTGGGAAAAGGAATCTCAGAATGCCTGGGGTGTGCTTATTTCATGAGATACTGGATATGCAGAGAAAATTTTATTACATATATACATTTATACACTAGTTTAAAACCCGTCAGCATTGACGGAGCAATAAAAAAATAACCAAATAAGGAATGTGTTTTTGTCTTTTTTTTTTCTTCTTTTAAACTGGGCTATCTTAAAATTTAACAGCTATTGATCTCCTGTGCCTTACATTAGGTTTCACATTTGATATTGTTAGTATTTAATGAAGTCATATTTAAAATATGTGCATTTAACCATTTATACTTTTTTAATCAGCGTAACATTTTGAATCATTACGCAAACTTTTTTTCGTATGAAATCATAACGAAGTAATTTAACTAATACTTTAAAACTTGGAATGTATTGTAACAGGCTGCATAATGTGTTTCATAAGATAATGAAGATAGTTTAAAACTTAATGTGTTTAATGTGTTTCTTTGTTTCTCCACAGTGCAGTATAAAAGCTATATTGAAAAATAAAAGGTGTTTTTATAATCTCTATAAAATATTTACAACTTTTTCAAATTCCATGAAATTTTGAAAATATTTTCTTTCTTATATGACTTACTTTATTATTCTATATAAAAATGCATGATTTGTCTTTACAATTCTTTACATCGATGGTTTAGGTAATAAAATCGCACAAGGCTAATAAACCTATAATGCATAACTATTTAGACTAGGGGTTGGACAATCGAAAAACCCAGAGCTACATGGCAATAGAGTTATTTTGCGCATTTCCTATAGTAAAGCAAGAGTGCCAAATGTTCCTATTGCGCACTGCACTGAAATACTAAGGGAATTCTCTTGTTCTCAGCGGATGAATATCGTCCATTTCGACGTTATAAACAGTCACAACGTTTTGAACTAGACACCAATTTACGAAGAAAGTTCATTTATATGTGAGAATATGCGTGCGAAATACCTCTTGAAATGAACCGAATTTTAAAAAAAAAAATGTTTGAAAGAACTAAGAAAACCAAAAATACGAAGGAATAATTTATTTATTTATTTATTTTTGATGATTTAATAGTATCAACAAATAGTCCAAAGACCCATCGAATTAACTTGTTACAATTAATATATTTCCGCCATTAAACGAAGATGAAGATGTATGTTGATTTTGTACAGCAAACGTTTTCCAAGATTCATTTTTATTCAATTCTTAATGTTCACAAGTGTGTTAACACTTCTTTATTTTATATATATATATATATATATATATATATAGTGATATATTAATACGCCGTTAAAATTTTCATTTCTCTATTTTCCACACAAGAAAATTTTAGTAATTTGTTATCCTCTCCGCGTTGTCATGTTATAACATGGAACCATCGTCCGCGCGGTTAGCCTTGTGGCTTTGCGCTTCGCAACCATATGCCTGGGGAAGGAGTGCCCTAAGTTCGATTCCTTTCGGAGACGTGAAGAGCTTAAGGATCTTTCTCAGCCATAGTCAAGTTAGCCGGTGTTGGGCGTGGACAGAGGGTTTTATCCACTAGTTTATCTGGGGGTTTTCATCCCGCAAGCAGGCAAACCGGTCCCGTGAAGACACACGGATTACAGTCAGGAATACTGACCCAGCCATAGGTCTGATTTGTCAGCTATGCCGGTTTCGGAGCCCGGATAAAATTTGGGGCGACTGAGATGGTGCCGTACCTCCCCGTAAAGGGGACTCACGGCCGTGTATCATCATACGATTATTATTATTATTATGGAACCATCTCGGTAACTTTTCCAAGTACTCATTCCGTCAATCTTTGTTGGGCTCACTTATACGAGTATAAAAAATTGCTGACGAGAACACTTTTGCAGTGCGTTGAACCAATTATTTGGATTTGGTTTTTACCATTAAAATATTTTAACTTTGAACACTAACATTCCCGCTTGATTCGAAGTGCTTACGTTACACTCTGCAAGGTTCAGTAATGTTTGTCGATTGATTTCTCATTGTGCTCACGTATATTGTAAATTAATAGGAGGATTACTTATTCTACTAACACTTTGTAATGAGCAATTTAGCAAGAACATCCCGCTTGTGTAATGATTAACTGACTACACAGAATTCGCAATTTTTTTAATTGACGTATTGAGGGGAAAAAATATAAAGCGAGGAGCTCGCTCTTCATCGATTCCATCCCCTATTCCCCATTCAAAAATTTATGAGCTAGAAAATTATCTAAAAAGTTATAATTTATGTCTAAGAACTTCTCCTGGTGAGCATAAGTTATATTCAAATTCATTTTGATACACAAAGCAAATTCTCCGAAGGTTCAATATTTCATACTAATTGAGCAAGCAATGAACATAAATTGAATGGGCCAGAAATGGCAATTAATGAATTAAATTGTCCCTTAAGTATTATATTATGAGAAATTTGGCTGGATGCCAACGTTTAGCCGAGCGAATTACTCATGGGGAATTATAAGTCAAACAAGCTCTTTGACGTCGCAAGGAGACTGCACATAGATAAAGTTAAGAAACTACTTAATATTCACTAATTTAGCAATTATGAACTCCTTTAGTAGGAAATATTGTTGTTTCGCTATTACAATTTGAACGAGATCCTTTGGGTGATCAAGTGAATCTTGCAGTGTTGGCCTACCGTTGCTGATAACATCGAACACTTGGGGATTTAAATGTTCCTTAATGAGAACACAAAATAAACACCGGTGACTATTCAAATCGGGCATGATTTCGCTTGTTAAATACAGCAGTGATAAACACACACGAGAGCAGAATCATTTTAGAGAAATGTACCCTGTGACGGCATATACGTATATTTAAATCTGGATTTGTTTAATTAGAAACACCGTTTGTTTTCGAAAATTTATATATTTTACGAAACTTAATTGGCATAAAATTGCAATTTAACACTCTTTAACGGGAATGTAAAGAACTTTGCGCTCCAATTAGTTATCTGCTAATTACATACACTTAGTATTACGAGATGCTCAATATCTCATTAGTATCAACAATAGCAAATAAGTGATTGACATGCTTGCCAAGATCTGATAATTAATGTCCTTCGGTAGATTAATTGGTCTGCAGTTAGTTTTAGAAAAAAGAAAGATAATCACTTGGCTGCATTTGATAGATTTGCCAATACAGTTAAAATTACTGAGATTCAAGAGAATGTTGGTATAATTGCCGTCCTAGCTGTTCGAATGATATATAGTGCTTGTGCTCTACAACCAAGAGACCACCTGCCTAAATTCCGCAGCGGACATAAATGTTTGTTCATATGTTCATATCTTTAGGTGATAATAATTCGCAGTATGTACAAGAACCTACTCAGGGTGGCTTTTCCAACCATCATTTCAAGTTTTTTATGTCTTATGCCTCAGTGTGTATTTTTGCGTGTAAATTATATTAATATCTCCTGCCAGTTTTCCTGTTTGTGGGATGAAAAACTTGATTTTCCCGGTGAATATCATCACCCACTGCTAGACCACTATCACTATAATCGTGTTTGTTGGATGTTTGGATTTTGAACAAAGTACCTTGTTTGGTCCCTAAACAGTTTCGGGATTACCTTTCTTTTCTTTATTTAATACGCGATAGTAACATACTATAGGCATGCATCTCTTCGTGAGTAGGATTGTATTGGTTGGTCAAAAAGAATTGATTAAAAAATATTATTTCTTAAAAACAATAGAACAAATTTTTTCAGTTCACTATGGTCAGAGGATGATCTTCAGAGATCGGTAAAATCATTAAGTGAAATATCAGAACAATATAATAATATCAGAATATCGAAATTAAAGGCAAATATAATGGCTTTCAAAGAAGAAAATCCAATAAAAAGTCAAATAGTAATAGATAATAAAATATTAGAACAAGTAAATACTTTTAAATACCTGGGACGGGACGGGACTTGGCATAGGAAGATGAAAATGATGTCGACATTAAAATATGAAATTTTGTTAAAGTAAATGGCATAATTAATAATATATTTAAGCCATCGTTGATACCAAAATCAGACTGGGTATACAAAGTGGGAACGTAAAACAAATGAAGAAATTTAACAATTCCTGAATATAAAACCAGTTAACCATTAATCGAATAGTCAATAGTAGACTGCCAAAAATACTATAAAATAAATGAAAAAAAAAAAAAAAAGAATTGGAAGACTGAGGAAGCGATAGCATGAAACCGGAACAGGCCAATTAGCCTAAAATCCATGATAGGAAGAAAAGAAGAGAAGACTATGGTCAGATGGTATGTGTCTCACTGTCTCTATCATCTCATTGACGAGATTTCCGTAACAGTAGATACTGCTCTGAGAAATGACTTTTACTATAAAAATAGGGCAATATGCACTGAATTTGTGAAGTACTGTTCGTTATCAGATACTTAGGACAGCTTGTTATGAAATCATTTACAGTGATGTTACAAGTAGCCACTCGTGAAAATGATTCGCGAATGGCTACTTGTAAGTGGCTAATTATTGCGTCAATATATGCTTGAAAACAGAATAATTTATTGTACATATAGTATAATGACATCATTATTTCTAACTTCAGCAGTTGCTTAGTATATAACTATGAGATTCACACACCGAACGTTGGGTGTGCTGGAATCATTCGAACAGATATTAGACGCATTTCTTGCTCAAATATTGAAAGGATGTTTTAACAGCTATCTAAAAATGTTAGTCTACGCTAACATTTGTAGATATATTTGATTTCTCGCATTAGTATTAAAGGAAGGTAATCTGTTTTAATGATCGTGTTCATCCAATGTTCGTTTTTATTCCATAATCAGTAATTAAAGGATATAATTCAATCTTTCTTCGATAAGACATTTCTTCAATATCTTAACGGTTTTTTTTCTTTACCATAAGTTATGTGTCTCGTCGTTCATCTCATCAAACAGCCGGAATGAACCACCTGGAACGTCTCCCAGACTTACGAATTATGTGAACAACTTAGCATCGTATAAATCTCTATAAAAGGCTGCCGAAAATGGCACATTGCCAGGATTGTCGCGAACGCAAACTCACAGACGCCACAGAAGTATCGAGCTGTTGTTACCTAGCCCTCACAAAGATTTCCTCACGTAGAAAGGCAAGAATTTGTTAACATTGTCTAAACATTTAAAAAAAAAAAAAAAAAAAAAAATGAAAGTCGTCTTGAACATTTAGGTTGCAGTTTAGCAGTGTTCATATGTAAACAGTGCTAATGCACTTATCCGACACACTCTTGGAGAGCTTCAGCTACAGGAGTTATCAAGCAATCGAAAAAACGCCCGGACCAAATGCGCGTGATTTATTTCCTTCTTAATATGGAAATAGGTACTTCGCCAAATGTTCACAAACCTCCGTTGTTGGGTTGTTTCTGTATTTTTTCTATTAAATATTTCATCGAAATAGTGGCAAAATATTAACAAATTGTATTAATAGCTACTGACAGAATAGTGATAATAACACCTATATTATGCAACACTTCTTCTTCATTCATTAACTCACTTGGAGAGTTTTTATCTTAAATCTCTAATATAAATTGTCACTTTCATAGAACTGATTAATTCTGCAAGGTTGTCTAGTTCCTCAGCTCAGCTCAGTGGGCGCTTATGTTGATTATTTTCTCTTTCGGTAGAATCTTTTCACTTTCCTCTGTTGGCCTCGCTTTTCAGGGTCAAGGAAAATTCCTAGCAGTGTTGATATAATCCATCACAAAAGCTCTCTAAGTAATCAAGGGCTCGGCATCGTAATGTAAATTATGAATGTCGGTTATCAATGAATTTTAAATGAAAGTTAGATATTATTGATAAACATCAATTCATTACAACGTTCACGTAAGAGTATGCTTACAATGAACGTTGAAGCTGGTTTAGGTAGTTATGCCTTCGATACTGACTGAATATTTTCTCATTATGCTTACCAATATTCAATTCTGAAAGGCGGTGTGCTTTGCATTATTGGATAATAAACCAATCGATCTGAGGTCATCAACCTTTATATACAAATAGCCAAATCGTAAAGATGCTTCACGTACTAACTTTGTTGGTTTACACTTGCATAAAGGATTAAACAAGAATTTGATTTCTTGGGAAATATAATTTAATTTTTAACCAAGTGAAAAAACTTTCTACGAGCACGTTTATTCGGTGGTATTGATTCGTAATAACAGAGTGGAGATGTGTGATGACTTTCCTGTAATATTTAAAGCGATACTAATTCATATGAAGAATATTAGCCTCGTCTTCTCCTACACAAAACCTCTCCTTTTTGCCCATATGGAACCAAATTGCCTGAGATGAATTTAGAAGGCGCTTTATCGGCGGCTGAGCTGTATCATATCCAGCAATTTTTTTACTATAATTTTTAAGTTGTACACAACTCCAACAGTAAATTTTAAATATACTTATTTTATTAGTAGTGTTGTAGACTTCCTACCTCCTTTCTATATGCATATCAATTCTGTTTATAAAACATCCGATCACTTTGAATCGCTGATGTGCAGAAGGCATTGTAAGTTGATTACTTTTCTATCCATGCTGTGCTGCAGATTTCTGAGTAATTAATCAAAACTAATCTAATCAGCATATGACGGATATCGATGTTTTTCTCCACCAATGTGTGTGTGTGTGTGTGTGTGTGTGTGTGTGTGTGTGTGTGTGTGTGTGTGTGTGTGTGTGTGTGAGAGAGAGAGAGAGAGAGAGAGATCAGAGTAGCATTAGGAATTTGTGATTGAGAAATCGCCATCATTGTTTTGAATTGGAGAAAGCCGTTTCTTCCAATGCAGTTATACTTTGGCTTCGGTTTTACTATTATATGAGCATTGCAAGATAACTCTTGTCATAAATATCCTTCTAAACGCATAGCAAACCTTCGTTGACTAAAGATTAGTTATCAGCACACAGATATATTAAATGTTTGTTCACATGACCTATTTTGAGCACGTTGCTCTGCATAATGATAAATTGCCCACTATTTATATTCATTAGTGAGTCCGGTGATAAACTTCTCTTGAAGTTCATTTAAATGAAGTGAATTGCGAATATTTACATAGTGCATAAATGCTGTGTATACCTCCATATGTTTGGGTGGAGGGATTCCCTCATCATGTTTTATAGACATTCCCCATTGCCAGTATAATATGATAAAAAGTGTAGTTTTTTTAAAGTTTTCTTCCATATAATAATATAATCCATATAATGGCCAGCCTGACTGACCGAGTGGTTAGCTTATCCGCTGTCCAGCCAAAAGGCTGAGGGTTCGAATCCCGTCGTGAGCATGGATGTTTGTGATTGTCTGTGAAAATGGTAGTGGTGGTGGGCGGCGGTAGATGCGTTGGTGTAGTTGCGGTCAGTTGGTGGATTGAGTGGTGGAGACAGAGTTGTAGAGCAGGTGCCTTCCCTCGATGAGTCTTTGGACTCTCTGGGGGTGTCTAATAATAATTTACTCTCGGCAAGACGGCCAGAACCTGGTTTACTTTTCGACTATCACTACCTGCTGGTGTGCTTGATAATATATAGGACACTTACTATCCACACGTGACACCGTTCCACTTCCGAGTAATGTTAGAAGGGTTTGAATTTAGATTTTGATTAATTGTTTCAATGGTTATAATGGTTCTCTTATCAATACTTGTTAACGACCAGATCAGCCTTCATTGGCTAAACTTTAATTAGTAAAGTGAACTTTTAGACCTACTATTAGCATTTCGTCTTTTTTAGAGAATTTTAGAGAGAACTGTTGCATATTTTATCTTCCTTCTTTAAAACCGATTCATTTTATATTATAGTATGTAAATAATATCTCATCACCCTAAGGACAGTTCCTCCCAGAAAAGCAAATTCCTCTTCCACAAAACAGACAAACCGACCCCAAATAATACACTGGCTAGACATTCCGAAATGACTTATCGTGGAGGATGGGAGCAAAACAAACAATGTGTACTAGATATTCCTATTTGGGACAATCCGTCCTTTTCCATGATTCGTATAAGAAATTTCGTTCTCTAAGTCTCTTTGAATGTTTCTTTGCGAGCCACTCTATTTGAATGGAAAGCACGAATTCCATTGGATAGACGTATACGCAAATTTCGACGATGTTGAGTTAACCAACTTCATTTAGGTGTCATGGAATTTTCATTCGTAAAATATGCAAACCGGTCAGAGAACTCACGCTATTTGCAGATATTGCATATTGTATTGTCACCCCTTGATTTCAACAGACACACTCATTCATTCTCATTAATGGAAATAAAATATATAAAAAATATAATATAAAAAACTACATCCTATATACTAATTTTTTTTTATCTTTCATTCTGAGGATCACTTATGAGTACTTCGCCATTCTAATGTACAGTGACCTAGTTGAATCGACAGCGTTATAATTTTATTTCACTACAGAACCATCTGCAACTGAAAAATGGTATCAAGAAATATCCAATAAATCACTTGGATGTTCGTTAATTGCCTAATTCTGGAATTAGGCAATTAATAATAATGTATGCATCATCAAAATGAGGTATCATGTAGCGTGTATCGATAATATTTCATTTGATATTATACAGTCAGTTGAATTTATTGAATTTATAACATAATTTAGAATGCAGTGCTGCAACGAAAAACTATCTATCACGCTGAGGTAAATATTTAACAAAATCTATTCGTCGACAATCGTAATAATATGCTTATATATTTACAAACTTTTCTGCAGTGCTGAGGCTTAATTCTGTGTGCTTTTATGCTACTCTGATTTTCTTTAATAATTTCTCAGATGATTACTTTAGAAGCAAAGTATTTGTAATCAGAAGTGAGCAAATGTTTATCGCTATTAACCTTCTTATAGCCGTTCGAGCAGGAACACCTTTTGGAACTATTGCAACATTATTGTTTATTTGAATTTTTGAGTTTTGGATGAATATGGATCATTATTAGTTCAATAATGCAAAAAAAGGTTTTTGGTTCAATCGTGCATTCTCAGATGAGATCGCATTTTAAAATGTGTCTGCTGCTTGAGACTCATGTCATCAACTGAACTTGAAGCCCTTCGGCGAAGCATTTAGAAAACTGCTTTACCTCTGTCTTAAACTGCTCACTCTCTGAAACAAACAAACAAACAAGAAAAATGTCCATACTTAATGTCATTTGTACATTTTTTACGTTTCTCGCCTTTCTTCTTCTTAAAAGGTAGTTTCAAGTGTGAATTCGTTTTCCCCATCATCCAATATTACAGTCATCGCTCCTGAAACTGGATTACAGAGAAACTTGAAATTTAGATGTTTTTTTCTCTTGCACTTCAGTTTCCATCTAGCTAAAAGCAGGAGTTAGCCAGTGCAGGTTCACTTTAACAATCCAGCAATGTGATCGGTTCTGTGTGGTTTACAGTTTCAGAGGTCACTTAAATTATTTCTTTGTGTTGTTTTTGTTGATTGTTTACTTGACCTTAACTGCAGTGAAATCCGATCTTTATTACTACCTTCAGGTATGGTCGTGGTGATGCTGACTTAAATAGAATTTTTATTGATTACTTCTCGGTTCCTATCGTTGACACATGATTAGTAAGAGTGGATACTTTAACATTAGATATCAAAGAAACAAAATCCAGAATTATGAAAATTTACTTATGGGACACAAATAATATGCAATCTGTGGGAAGAAAAAATCCATAATCTGGTAATCTAAAACTGCCTCTTGAAAAATGTTCGAAATGGTTTCAACGTAAGGGACAGAAAATGAATTCCAAGTTGTATCATGGTTGAATTTTCTAAAAGAAAACTTGAAAATTCCTATTATGGAAAATTAATCTTCAAGAATAATCTTCTTAAATAATCTTCAAGAATTCTAATTTTGTTCTCACTTCGCTCAGGAAAAGTATATTTTTTTAACTATCAGAAACAACTTATTTTAAATTACGTTTTGCAGGTATGTAAAATATTATATCATTCAAAAACAATGTAAATTGTGTGAATGCATGTAGATGTGATTAAAGCCACTTTAGTGCAATGAAACATATTTGCAGATCATAAACATAAATAATTCATAAATAAATTCAAATACTGTTTTGTAATTCTTTGTAAAATGAGTATGTTAGACTGCCTTTTAACCCCCGTTTACAAATGTCTTTGCATGACTGATGTTATCAAAATAAACCGTAAATAATTTTAACATGTTTATAAACTCGAATACATTTACGAAGGGAGAGAGGGAGGATGGCTAAAAAGTTTGAATTTCTTCAAAACCTGTGAAACGTCTTCTTATATACTGTATATCCTAAAAGAAAAGAACAAATTATTACAATTTGATGAAACTTGGAGATTAAAGGGTTTTAAGATATGTTCTTTCTTGCGATTATATCGCTTATTTTAATATCATTTTCGTTCTAGGTGTTTATCAGAAATTTTCAGCCTCCCCCTCTGGTAATATTACATTTGAAACTGGCTCATTAATATACTAGGAAACCCATCCACTTTACTCAATTTAACGGTTTAAAAAACTGATATTGACTCCACGTTTAGTTGATGTGCTCCCTGCCCTTATCAGCAGTACGAATCAAACCTTGAGATCATCAGTTTAATTTTTGCTCATGATGTGCCTTCTCACGAGAAATCTACTAACTACAGAAACTCATTGGCACTAATCTACAAATAGCAGGAGGGATATTTAGCAATGAGTTGCAAACTGCTAATATTATCACCGATATCTTTACATTTATATCAAACCTTATAACTTAAACATAACATGCAATTGACTTCTTGCTAAGATCTTGACGTTAGCAAACAAGTATTGAAACATTCTAATATTAAAATCCTTGGTGTCGAATTTACCAGATCCATGTTACTGCACTAAAGGGAATCGAGGCATTCCTTGAAGGTTGTGAAAAACTTCACTTCAAAACTTCGTTTAAAAATGCTTGAAATGTTCGTTAGGACTACAGGGAATTATACTTTATGGATGAGTTTGCTTCGATCGATGTGCGTGCTCCATTTACTATACGTTTCACATGGTGTAGCCGAGTGCATTTGCTTAGATAAAGTATCAGATATCTCACCTTACATCATTCCTTTGGGTTTGTCATGATAAAAGTCAGAAACTGAACTTGTATTAACATTCCACAGTGGAAAAAAGCGAACTAAATTCGAACATACGGTAACTCTATCGAATGCGAAATATCGCGAATCGGATCAACAGTTTTTCCGTGATATGCTCATAGTTCATGTTTCGTGTTTTCCGCCTCCCCACACCACTACTGCTACCCTCTCTTTTAGGCAGCGATAGGAACTCTTCCGTATGTGCAAAAGGGAATTCATACTAACGATGAAACACAAGCTTCAAAAAAGCTGGCTAAAATATACCTTAAGAACTGTGTTAGAGGCAGCTTATGCTGACGCCTCTTAAGGGCAAATGGATGTTGTTTTTGACCCACTGCTATAAACTTGTGTTTGTTATCAGTGAGAAAGTTTATGCCTCATCTATTCCTCGGTTAGATCGGCGTCAAAGTTGATTTAGTCACAATTTCACCAATCTCCTCAGAAAGAAATGGGTTCTATTTGAATAATAAGAAAACTAGTTGGCATCGAATCTCTCGTATTTCTTCTCTGCACGTACTGCAGCTATATGAAGAGAAGCCACGCAAAAATTATTTTAGTTGCATAATGTTCAATAAAAGAAAAGATGTGACGTTTCCTAATTCAAATTTGAATGTAAGAGAAATAGTTGATAACACTAAGGGACATCATGATTTGAAAGAAACAGACACAATAAAAAATATATTCGTATTCAATGGCTTTATATTAGAACATATTTCATTGTATTGTTTTAGGGTAACACCAAACAGAATTTTACGTGTGCTAAATTCCAGTTTATCATCAACATTGCATTAATTCTAATCCATTGAATAGATGTTTATGAACGTCTTTATAAAGGTGATTTTCGTTCCTTGATTTACATCCACCACCTCGGCGGATGTAGATAGCATAAATCCATGTTTGGTGAACAGAGCATGGCCCTGGGTTACTAATTCGTTAATAGAACATATTCACAGCAGAAATTCGTGATAAAGAGAGTTCTCCAATGTTTGGCGAGAAAAAAATCGATATAAACAATAACCTTTATATTGTCTATTCCTCCAACAGCAGAGCATTTCACAGAGACCTTAATTCAGCAGAGCAAGACGAGCAAAAGCAATTTAAAATCAAATAAAAACGCAGTAATAAACACACTAATTTATTGCATGAGTGGTTTCCAGTTTGATTAACGTTATAGAGCCATACAGTACGTTAATTATTTTCGATTATTAGCATGAATTAATGTAACATGATATTAATACTCTTCAAGAAGCAGTTAGTCTATATTATGAAACACTGCAGCTTCATTATTATCAACAATAAAGCTGGGTATTCGTCCAACAAAATGCCCATTAGTCCATTGGATAATGCATGAAGCATCGTATTATCTAGTAATGTTACATGCACATCATTAGGCCTTACAAACAAAGGACCAAATCGCTGTCATTATGCCTCTGCCACCAAACTTCCCAGTTGGAATGACTTGCCCAGAAAGAAATCATTCTCCAAGTAACCGCCATAAACTGCACTCCTCTATTTGATCGGAAGAAAAAGCGTTGACTGTTTTTCGTTTTATACCACAGACTTCCAACCTTATTTAAAGTCCTTTTAGTCCTCCAATAAGCAAAGCATTCGTCCAACATCTGGTGAGAAAAATTGTTCACCACCTAAAGACAAAAGTCCATGCGATGGTCGGTTTAGAACCCAACTTGTTGGTTGGAGAGCCGAGACGATTGGATGAGGTTGCTCGTTCACCTGTTCATTGCTTACAGTTGATTTTGGATGGGGAGCTCATTTATCAATGCATTTCCGAAGAAATGGCTTCCGATATGTCACCCTGTGATAATATCATTTCAGAAATCCGTGAGTTCTCTGTCTGTACACAATGTCATCGACTATACAGAAGACCGACTGTAGGAGTGTGTATGATCGTTATATAATGCATTATGGGACATGCGAAAACAGGAATATATGTATGTGCTTCCTTCTAAAACCGAAATGGCCAGGTACTCATAGTGTGCTTTACATCGGTGCATTGCAATAATATCTCTTATAATATTCCAGAAAAGCTGTTTTTTTATGAGCAGAGCAAGCTATTCTTATGCCTTTTATATACAGTTAGCAATTTTTAGCATTATGCAAATATTAGAAATTAGTTTCCAAATAAAATTTGTTTGTAGAAATATTCCAGATAATTATATCTAATAAATAATATACTTTTTTTCTTCCCAATATTCTCGGTATCATGCTTCCAATTTAATTATTTTATACTTATTCTACTACTTTAAAAGTATCTTTGTTGTTTTCTTCCCCAAAATCTATTTATGTTGATAATTAATTAGCTTTCCTTGTGTGTCGAAGGCAAGTGTATTCTGATTTTATTATTTTTTTATTTTTCCCAAAGATCTACTCAGACATCTTGAAATTCATTTTCCCTCTAAATAGTTATGGTAATATTAGCACATTCACGCTGCAATAATTAATTTTTTTTTTTTTTAATTATGTTAATTATATAAATTAAGTGGATATTAAATCCAACATCATTTCAAATCCGATTATGTTATTTAAAGTTTCGTGCAGAAACTATACAAATTTCTTGCGGAAATTGACCAGAGAGCTTGCGGGAATGCACCACCGCCATACTACGAGTTGCCCTAGCTGAACGTAATAACGCTCAAAGCGCCCGTATATTCGCCTTCTATAGGTTCATTTTGATAGACTGTCGGACTAGTGAAACTTTATCAAAATGAACTTATAGGAGGCGAATATACTGGCGCTTTAGGCTTTCATCACTTCCTATAAAGTTCGACTAAGGCAACTCGTAGTATGGCGGCGGTGTATTCCCACAAGCTCTCTGGTCAATTTTCGCACGAAACGTTTATAGTTTTTGTGTTCAGCTTTGAAATAATGTTCGAGTTAACTTCATCTATGTAATTTTGCATCGCCGAAGTGAAGCCTTTTGGCTCTTTATTTTAGTAAATATATTAATTAGTTGTTATTAAGAGTGATCTACTGCATTTCTTGTGAGAGGTTTATTATCTAGTTTTTTCTCTCTTTATATATATATATCAGTGGCATATATTCCGGTTATGCTAGTTTAGGAGTAGCCCACGGAGTAGCAATATCACCTATATTATATTTTTGCATTTTATTTATTCCTGTTAAAAAATCCTCCAATTGTTTCCTCGTTTCGCGTGATTCTTGACACAATATACTAATGTTTCATGAAGAGGAGACTTTTCAACGTGTAAAGGTTGCATTATATTCGCATTAATATCCTGGGTGTGCGGCCACAAATAGGGACACTTTTGAGCAGTCATACAGATGGCGCAGCGGGTCAAATTCTTAGCGTTCCAGTGGTTTTAAACCACCCGGAATGCGAGGTAGGGTGTGCCCTGAAACAGTAGCACCCAGAAATCAGTAGCTGTGATTGGTTATGTCCTCCAATCCAACTGAAAGTTGTCATCTGTCACAAGTAGCTGTTTTTGTTTTCTTTTGCGTGCGTGAAGTGTGAATTGACGTGTTTAGAACACCGATAAAAACAACTTTTTAATATATAATTTTCTATTAATAATTTATAACTTTTTGCCCATATTTGCAATGAGAAGCGTTGTTGACGATCTATTGAAATTTCCCGTTTTAAGCCTCCATATTTTTACAACTTTGAGTAATTCAGATGTACCAACCAAATATAGCATCAGTGTTTTCAAAATATATCTTTAAAAAAAAAAAAAAAAGACATTGTCCCCCACTCTACGCAGATTTGATTACAACTAAGTGATAAATTAAAATATTCCAAGTTATCCTACAATCAATTCCATCGGATCGATTAAGATGACCGCTGATGCGCTCTTAAAACTTGTATACATCGATAAAAATGCAATCATAACGGTCAAACTGACGTGAATTTTGTAGCGCGGGTTGCGAAACACGTGATCGAATTGGGCACGCGACGTCACTGCTGTATATATATATAGGAACAAACTTTTTGAACACCTTTTATTCCGAAATGTAACCTAGAAGTGTATGATGAATTCTTAATTACTCGGAATATCATTTGCGGTCGCCTGTTAGCAAATTCTCTTCTTTGTGGAACACGTGAGTGTTCTCCTGCATAGTTTCATATATATAGCCCATTCGAGATTACCGAATTGCAATTAGTCTGTTCTCTGCTGATATCACACGTAAGACTCGTACTTCATTTTGACAATACGAAGGTTTGTGGTAATTCACGTGACACAGTTTTCAGAATCCTACATTCCCTTGCTTTATTTGTAAATATCTTATCTTGTCAGAGAGAAGATGAAACAACGATTTACCATCATTAGCGACGCGTTTCATTCTACATAGGTCATCTGAACTTGTGACAGTCGCATAATACTTTGCTTTGCCATCATCAGTAATTTCGCTGGAATACTCATTAGTGTGCCTGCATTCAGCCTCATTAATGATATACCGTTATGTTGCTTCATGTGTAATAATCTGCTTTTATTATAATGTTGGAAACCATTCCCCTCCCCCACTAAATAAACACAACAACAACAACAAATTACAGTTCTGTCTTACAAATATCACAACTTTAATCACTGATATGGAAGAAATACAGAAAATAATAAATATTTGTAGAAGCATACAAAGAATGAATACAGTGGTATTCATTGTTATCAACACAGGACTATTGGGACCATTACGTCACGATGATCCTGTGTTGATAACAATGGTTTAATGAAAGGTGAGAATTGTTTGCTTATAATGAACTGCAAATACCGTCAGACCTATTTCCATGGCTATCAATAGTAAAAACATTAAGATAGAAACGAGTTTCATTACTAAAATGAAATTAAATATTATTTATATTTCAGCATAATTTATTAATTCAGGACAGTACAGTCCAAGTGTCATGGATTAACATATAGAAAACTTATAGAGGTAAATACTCGTAGGTAACTTTTTTTTTTTTAAATCAAATACTTAACTTCTCTTTTTAGGCTTCCGATTCCAGTTTTGTATTATTGCATTCTTAACTTAGGTCAACATGGATTTGTAAGTAAATAAACTACTATTTATCTAAAACAGGAAAAAAGAATCAACACGTTCTGATTAACATGTTGTTGTATAAATATTGGAGCCACCGTAAGTATAAACCTTACCTAAGCCTGTTCGTTGAAAAGACTGGCGTCCGAATGGCGTCCGTCTATGACGTGAGGAGCCCTTATAATGTGTTTTACTACCTAAAACTAAGGTTTTTACGTCGCTTAAAACAGGTAAACCGGTCCCATTAACACACAGATCTACAGGCATTAATACTTGTCCTTGGGGATGCAGCATAATGGCCTGCGGCTGCATGAATTGCAGCCGGCCTTCTTGGATGGAGGAAAATTGGTTGGGAGTAATAAATGTTGTTTCAAGAAACGTTTACACAGAAGGAAATCTAAACATAAGTTTGGATTGTTAAACTTTTAATAATGTTTAATTATATATATAATCGCCTTGCTTGAAAATTATTTGGAATGTTAATTTGGAATTTGTAATCAAGCCTGTTTAATTAATCGACTTGCTAAGAAAAATCACTGTGAGAAGAAATATGTTCACCCCTTGTTTAAGTCGTTTTAATTCACATTTAGTTGCTCAGGATGTAACAGCGAATAAGCCGAAATATCCATTGAATTCTATTCCTATGCACGAAATTTGACTATTCGTGCACTAACATTTGTTCTGATGAGAATTTAATCTGCTTGCTTGCATACGTCGAGACTAGCGCCAGCTGCATTAGCACGCCGTTCAAGAGGAAACCGAGGCTGAAGTGTAAGTGGACTCTTCACTAATTAGTTGTATCATTTTGAAGGCTTCGCTTTTCAAATCGGTAACAACCGCGACACACGGATTTAGGTGGACAGCAGGTAGGAATATAAATCTCCAAGGAACACTCTGCGAAGGGACTTACTATCGATCAAGAAAGCTTATGAAAGCTCCACTACTTACAATAATAATAAGGGAATGATTAACCCGATGAGCTTTGATTATGCAGATAATCAACACAAGACTTATCATTGCAGTTTTCTAATTGTGGGTAAAAAGTCTCTCTCTCTCTCTCTCTCTCTCTCTCTCTCTCTCTCTCTCTCTCTCTCTCTCTCTCTCTCTCTCTCTCTCTCTCTCTCCCCCTCTCTCTCTGTGTGTGTGTGTTTGTGTGTGTGTGTGTGTGTGTGGAAAAAACTTAGGAGAAATATGGGATCAGCATGGAATAACCGAGAAGGCCAAATGTCATAGAGTATCTGTCTAAACTATCTAATGTAGTGCAGTATGTAAACTACGTAGAGCCTCCTTAGCGCAGTCGTTGTAGACGAAGCTCTTTGGTAGGAAATACTTAGGTTCGATTCCCGTCCATGGCGTGGAACCTTCGACTAAAGGTGAACTAGCCGGTCTCATACGAAGGTAGAGGTTTTTTTCTGCAGGTTTTTCGTCCATCAAAACAGGCAAACCGGCCAGTAGAACACACGCACTTTACAGACAAAAATACTTAGAGGCATAGGGATAATCGCCTTATCCTCGTATTACGGTTGGAAATCAAAAGATACTTGGAAGGCCGTGGGCGTCAAAGTGCGTGTTGGAGCCACTGATGGATGGATGTAAACTACGTATATATAGAAAGAGAGAGAAAGAGAGAGACTAATCAGCTAAGAATGGTAGTGTTTCCTTTACAACTGTAATGCCACCTTTCTGTTGATGACGTCATAAATAGTATGCGCACTATTTTCAGTTCGAAATAGGTGAAAATATGATAAAATATAATAGGTGCCTAAATGCACGCTATAATAATCTTTGTAGTTTCTGTGTACTCCAATATATTGGGTAAAAGCTTAGCAAATCACATTTATTAAAAAAAAATGTTCGTTCATTTAGAAAATTAATTCATTCCTCGTACTATTCGGAATGCACTCTTGATATTGTAAAAGAAGATCACGCGCCAGCCGAGCGCATAGCGTCTCCTGTTTCCCGCCTAACAGACTGTGGATTCGAATTATACCACAACGTGATGTTTGTAAGAGTGTTTACACAGAGGATGTCCTTCATTGCATGTCCAAAGGGACAGTTTTTCGAGTTTCACCTGGATGTACTAGAATAAATAATGATGATAATAAATTGGACTCCTGGCTTCCAACTCTCTGATGGAATTTCTGTATGAAAAAAGAAATATCGAAAGTAAAGAGAAAATCGTAAAGGCTTCTCGTGCGGAATTCAAATCCCGTTTTTGAGTGCCCGCTGTTCTGCTTCATGATCTCTAGACATGAGTCGTAGTGCGGAGTCTGTGATCAGCTTGTGCTGTTCCTGAGAATAAGCACTTTTGTACTTTTAAATATGTTGCAAAACTTTGTATTCATTTTCACATCACTTGTTCACTGTGCATCTGTACAGTGAGCGTACTGCTAAGAAATTCTTTTTAATTTGTTTATTTTTATTAATTTTTGTTTATTTTTATATTCTGGAAAAACTGCTCTAGATGTAGACCAGACATTAAAATGTTTCACGTCACTGTTTGGTAGCTTTCGTTAGGTGTTTATACATTATTAAAATGCACCTAAACTATCTTGTTGTTGATCTACGCATTAACGGGTTTAGTTTCTCGAAGTAATGCTCAGTTTGTCTTCGCTGAGCAGGATAATAGTCCCCCACCTGACAATGAAATTCATCCTCCACGTGAAGGCAATAACAGTCATCCATGCCAATAGCTGAATCGATCTCGCAGCCTGCTGGTTGGAGAGTATGTATGTTAATCCTTCGGCCTACCAGGCAAGTGTTTATACTCCTTAGGGTAAGAAGAATTTCGGACAAAAATCAGAAGAGAAACCCCCCCCCCCCCCAAAAAAAAAGCACACGTACGTGTTCATATTATTTATTGACATACACCCCCTAATAATTTTTGAGTTCGAATAACGTGAGAGATAACAAGGAAAACTTAAGAACACCCTACTTAATAACCATAACCAAGGCTCGACAAATTATGTAAGACCTCACATGTACGCACAAGACCTTTCCATTTTCCAAATGATATGCCTAAGTCACTAGAACTGACTGTTCCGTAAAGTGGTTAGTTTTTGCTGCATCTATGTTTTCTTAAATTTAAAAACATTTTGATTATCAAGGTATTTTTTGTTAAATAAAAAAGCACATTTTTTCCAGTATGCAGCTACTCGCCAGCTGATAAAATCTACTCCCCACGCGCGATTGGGCGAAGGAATTTGTCGAGCTCTGCCCATAACTGAACAATAATTACAAAGATTTGAACCTATATGGTTATAGCAATTATATGCATGTCTATATGTAACTATGATGTCTCCTTTCCAGTCTTAGATGGAGCTGGCATTTTTGTAGATGGTAAAATTCAGCTATTTCCTAATAATAAAAAAAAGACAGACCTAAAATGATTACGCCTATTTGACAAATTCACGATGCTGTAATTTTCTCATTCCTACAGCAGTTTACTGTGTAGTCTCCTATCACTTTCCACATTCGCTGGCAGCAAACATCCTATGTAAGACTTCTAGAAAAATACAGAAGTCAAGTTTTACACTCGACAACTCAGTTTTTGCATATAAGCTGCAGTTCTGAATCTGTTGAAAATTGATATCAATCACATGAATACTGGCTTCTATAACTTTGTACGCTGAAATAAAAATCCGAGTGAACAAAAACGAAATTCTCGGTTTATGCGAAATTTCAATGCTTTACCCAAAATGTTTCTCGTGTCACCAATACCTTGCCAGTGATTTACGATCTTGTCATATGAAAAACCATTTCAAGTATAAAATATGCCATCACGGCAGTATATTCTACAGTTAACTGTTAAGTTGATTGTTTCGAGCTTTTGGGAAGCTCTTGATGTCCGAACAAAATAATACCTTCAAATAGTCGAGTATAAACAACATTAAACTTCGAGTACTGACCAGGGGGGAAATCATCCAGTCGACGCTGCTACTCGACCGGCGAACGCTGCTTTACTTCTTGTGATGTGTCTACGGGGGATATAAGGAATATCCATTCATTTCTAAAGCGTCCCGATTGACGACAGTGCACACGTGATATTTTATGGAGAATTGCAAACAGGATCTTCGGGGACGTGATTATATTTTCTTTTCTCCCCTTCTGTGTGCTAATCTGATCTTTGCTGCTGAAGATTTAGATGGGCTATTTTATTCCCCATTTGTTAGAAACGTCTCTCCGATTGATTTAATGCTGAATAATGCATCCAGACTTCGTTATACCGTAGCTCGTCTATGTGTGTGCTTTGCATATCTGCATAGACTAGACGCAAATAATTAACTGCGAAACGAGTCAAGACATTAATATTTAAAACTTAATTCTACATTTGCCTGTCTTTGGCATTATCTTGAAGACATTTCTTATTTTAGTATTAGTAAGTATTATGGCAGAACTGGGAACTTGCTTCTAAAGGAGAAAAAAAAATTACTGGGCGTCTTAATCATACATTTGATATGGGACATATTCCTCTTTGTCAGTTTGAATGACAAACATGAATTGTCATGAATTTAGGTGCATATCTTGGTTTCCGTGCCGTTCTTTCCCGGAAAGTTGTAACGCATGCCTAAAAGTGAACTGATATATTTCTGCGAATCGACTTCCTCGTCCTACTTCATCCAGAAGCGAGTCGTATTATTGGCTTCATTCCACTCGAGCGCTCTCATATTTTATTCAGTCGCGGTTTGCTGCGGTCTTGGACGTCAAGTATCTTGACACCTGTTGGCCGCTTTCGTCCGACATCCGCTTTAGATTAAGTAATGAAAAAGCTTGAAAAACTGCAGGTAGAAAAAAAAATATCATTGTCTGACATTTAACGTTTGTTTAATTTTTTTATTTCGATGTATTTTTTATATATCATCGGAATCTTATATGAAATAAGATTTTTTGAGGACGGTTTATTGGAAATGAAGTCATATGTCCTGCCTATCAGCTGTCAAACTCTATTAAAATGTCATTAATACTTAAAAAGCATGGATGCACAGCAAATTTGTAATATGAAATACTTTATTTTTCTAATCGTATTAATGATGATGCAAAAATATAGTTTATTCTTTTATAATTAAGTTTTTTCTCTTGAAGAAATTCCGATGGGTAATACTCTCGTTCTCTTTTTATTTAAACGATCTTTAAAAGTGTGACAACTTTTTAATTTGATCTTTTACATTTGGTGCATTTTCGCAATGCAATTCCCACCCACGTTCTTTATATGATACAATTATACGTACATCTCATTAACAGCTTTTGGAAGTGCAGTTGATTATTATTATATCCAATATCATGCATCTGTTGATTCATATAACATTCATGAAATCGCATGCTTTATTTGTATTTTACATGAATATTTTGTTCATATAAGAAAATCTAATGTGTTAAATTATATTAAGACGTTATATTCCTTTAAATTACAATGCTTCATACGTTTGTCTGAAATTTGAATTTATAAGAAATGTAAAATTTTATTTTAACAAACGTTTTGGTTTATCGCTTCCCCTGACTCTGAGTTCGTTTACATATACTAAATTTATGATAACATAGTTCATGTTAATGAGGTTGAATTAGAGATAATAGAAAAAAGTATCACATGTTGATTAAAAAATATTCATTTCAAAAGAAAATAAATAATACACAATATTTCCAGAAAGTAATGAATTTCCGGTATCATCAAAAAGGATATCATAAACCTTTTGCCTCTTCTTTGATGTCCATCATTCTGAACTACACTTTCCGACCTCTCCGGGCTAGTCGCAATGTCTGTTTTGCCTTGTGAACGAGATCTTCATTTGCATTACAATAAAAACATACACTGACAGGCTAATGATGTTCGAAATAGTAAAATTGGTTCAAGTTCCTAATTTCCAGCATTACGGCCAGATTATATGCAAATTCCCGTTGAATTAATAAATCCAGAAATGATCAATAGATCTCTCTCTCTCTCTCTCTTCCCCCCCCCCGGATAATAAAAAAAAATTGTTAGCATAGAGACCAAATTCCTTTGGTGAATGCATAATATAGGTGCTTGGGTTGGCAATAACAAGATTATCAGATTATCTTTCTTTTATGAGAGGTTATGATATTTTGGGGAAGCCTTATACAACCGAAGCGCCTTGCACAAAGCCTTTAAGATCATTAAAGAGATAACTTCGAACAAGAATTTTGTTACTTTCTGCATGGATGCCGAAGGCGCGTTCTTGATAACACTACGGCCTAAGATAATCGATCACGTTCCCACGCGTGCGGTAAAGGAATCAGAAAATTCGTTGTAAAACGCATAACGCAGTTCTTTGCATTGCAAAACAGGACAATTGATTTTAACTAAAAGAACAAATTTTGCAGCATGTCAAAATACCTTTATGATCCACTTTCCAATCATTAGACTTCCACATTGACATAAATAAATCCCATTTGAATATTTAACGACTGGTAGATGGTCAGATAGGATTTATTTCAAAATCCAAAACTTGTTGAATCGAAATTCATTTTTTCCACACTTTCCACGTCAGCCTTCAAATTCCAGAAGTATTTCTTTTCTTCCGTTTTTATGAGGAGCACAAGTTGTCAGACTATTCCTGAAATCAACGGGATTATATCAAGAAAAATGACCGGATTAAAAGTAATCTAGATGAAGAGAGATGGTACGCAAACCTTTCACTATTATTCAAGTTAAAGAGTTGGGAAAGTGTAAGTTTAGGTAGATTTCAATGCCAATGAATGGCATCTTCGCCATTTGAGTAACTGCACCATTTCCTTGGTCTCCTTGATTTCCAATACAGTATAGAGAATGCAGAAAAAAAAAGGGGGGGGGGAGAGAACCTCAAATACAGTGCATGTAATATGTAACAAGTTTCACGAACGATTCACGAAGTTACTATATAGAATGATAAGGAAATGGAGCCATAGCTTCATTGGGATTAAAATATGAAACCTTACTAGTGATGAAACGCGACCATAATGTATAACTTAACTCTGAATTACAAACTTAACTGTGAATGAAGACAAATGTCTTCTTTGGTTGATTAAAAAGACGAGACCAGTTGAGGAAGATAGAGACAGGGAACCTTGAGCCAAATTGCTGAGTTTCGTTAGTATTATTCCTCCCATTCTTAAGCATACACGCTAAAATCCAGTTGCCAATCACTTCTGCCCCAGACCAGATAGCTCATTTTCGGTTTCTAAAAATTATCATCCCTTTAATCGTAATTCCAAGTGTAGTTATAGTTTTATCTCTCCACTCTGAGGTTAAATATTTGCTTTTGGTTCTACGCCATACTCTGAAGTAATCAAAAGTGTAGGCAGTCAAGCGAATTGTCTGTAGTTACGTCCCGATTAATAACAGTAAAACTGATTTGCCTAATGCTTTCTTGATCATGTGGAATGCACAATGAAAGACGTCCAAAAATAATAAATAAATAAACAAATAAAGAAAAAATAGTCATATTAATACAATAAGCCTGATTTTTTTTCAGGCAGCTCAATCATGAATTTTGCTGTCGTACAATAATATCGTGCACTTTCCGCTTCGTATAAGAGAGTAGGATTTACACCAAATAAAGTCATGCCTTAAATTGCCCAGAATGCGATCCTGGGGGAAACATATCTCCGGGTGGATTTTTTTCCACTGACTAAAATCACACAAATGAGATTTGCAATCCCGATTCACCGTTAAAATATTATTGTCCTTTTTCTTACGCTAAATAATTCAATATTAACTGCTCCATACATAGTATTAATATCCATTTGAATATATTTTTTAAAAAGGCTGAAAATTAAATCTATCTCGTTCAAGTATTTTTACTGTACGCTAATTTCCCAATATTTTTGGTAGCTCAATGGGTAGCTTATCAATTTCTCGCCGTAATCTGGTGTATGAAAAAGTGAGAATTTCCCACCCCCCCCCCCCCCCACCCCCCCCCCCCCCCACCCCCCCCCCCCCCCACCCCCCCCCCCCCCCACCCCCCCCCCCCCCCACCCCCCCCCCCCCCCACCCCCCCCCCCCCCCACCCCCCCCCCCCCCCACCCCCCCCCCCCCCCACCCCCCCCCCCCCCCACCCCCCCCCCCCCCCACCCCCCCCCCCCCCCACCCCCCCCCCCCCCCACCCCCCCCCCCCCCCACCCCCCCCCCCCCCCACCCCCCCCCCCCCCCACCCCCCCCCCCCCCCACCCCCCCCCCCCCCCACCCCCCCCCCCCCCCACCCCCCCCCCCCCCCACCCCCCCCCCCCCCCACCCCCCCCCCCCCCCACCCCCCCCCCCCCCCACCCCCCCCCCCCCCCACCCCCCCCCCCCCCCACCCCCCCCCCCCCCCACCCCCCCCCCCCCCCACCCCCCCCCCCCCCCACCCCCCCCCCCCCCCACCCCCCCCCCCCCCCACCCCCCCCCCCCCCCATTGATTATGTGGCGATGTTCAGTAAATATGAACGTAACTCCCAATTTCATTCATTAGAACTTTTCTTTTCTTTTCTTTTTTTGTTAGTTTATTTAACTATTCACTGGAGATATCTCTTTCTTTCTTTTCTTCTTTTTTTCTCTCTAAGTCCTTTTCGCTCGACAGAAACTATCATACTAAAATATCACCCCCCGTACTCTATTGCTCTATCTCGTCATTTTCAAAATATTTTTATATATGAAAAGAATAATAATAACAAAAAAAAACGATATTAACATTTTTAAAAACCTCAAGAAAATATACTGAATTTACTATCGTATCGTAAAGACAGACTGTGATTAACAGATTCATGGAGTTATCAATAGAAAAACATTCGACTACAAAATGTTTCCTGACATGACATTTAAAAAAAAAAAGAGAAAAAATTAACCGCTCAAGAACCCTTGAAATCAGAAAACTGTCTTTATTTATTAACCTTAAAAAATATGATTGCAGCTGAAATTTAAAGATCATCGAATGTGAAATTTATCCTTCAAGTTTGGTTTCAGCGGTAATTTGAGGCACTTAATTCTAAATGGAGAGATAAACATAACGGTCTTTCACTCTAAAATAAAGCATAAAAACTATTATATTTTTTAGCTTTTCAACATTTGGATGATTATTTAAAACATCGCGATTTCACTTTTAATTAACAATGCCATCTTCCTCACTTACGAAATGCAAAAACATTTTCAAATAATGCCAGAAGAGTTTTTGTTCTATTGGAGGATGCGCTGCTGCTGCATTCTCTTACAAAGAAGCTTCTTGGTTGTATATTTTTAATTAACACCGTTTATGCGCACAAAAAAAAAGAAGAAACATTAAAAAACAAAGAGCATTATATGGAAACAGATGGTCCTGAAAAAATAAATGTAAATAAAAACAGCAATCTTCAAACTCTGTTTTGTAGCGTCACATTTCGTTAGCTTTCAGCTGCAACAACACGACATTTTTTATTCACGGAAGCTCAAAGTTTATGAGGTCGTCTGTCATTTGCCTTGACAAAAGACGTGACTTCTGCTGCAAGATTTAAATAAGCACGAACTGTGTAACTATTCAAAACTATTTCTAGTCAGCCGTGATGTTTCTCATAATTGTGTGAAGGATCATTTCCCAGATTTTGAGAAATTCCATTTCAATAATTTTTTTTTAAGCTTTTGCATTTCCCAAAACAGCAAATCTAATACGGAATGAAGACAACTTTTGCAAGGATTTTGTAGAATATAAATACAGCTATCCCTCGATTAACTCGGTTAATTAATCCCTTGATGTTACCGCCTATATCAAAATCGTGTTAATCAAATCTAATAATCAATGGTAAAAATTGCAATTCGTCCATAATCGATTACTGTATTAATAATTCGTTTTCTATGGTACTCTTTTAGGAAAGAAGAAAAATGAATGCAAAGTAAATGTTTAGTAAATACTTGTACCTACATTATTTACTGCAATTTTTTTAACAAAAGAAGTTATCAAGAGTCGTTTGAACAGTTTTAGTTTTTCCTAATCGGCATAAATTCTACGATAACATGCAAAATGCCTCTCCAGACCTCGGCAAACAAGCAATAAAACATAAAAGAAAAAACACTGTAAATATAATACAGGATGGTACAAATTAAGTGGATATTGAATCCAACATTATTTCATAGCCGAATATAGAAACGACAAGAGTTTCGTGCCGAATATATAGAAACTAAAAGTTTCGGCGGATGCAAGCATAAGCAACCTTATGGGCAACTCGTAGTAAAGGTGGAGTAGCTTCAGATCTCTTTCCTTATTATTTTCATAATGTAAGCACATCTCCTAGAGGACATGGATGATAAGTAAGCTTTTGGCTCTCTATTTCAGTAATATATGATGGTTTATTTATTTTCAGTTACAATCTAGAAATTATCGAACAAAGAATAAAAAAATCAACTAAACCATGCTATACTGACATCGGAGGTCGAGGTATCTCTCAGATACAATTTAGTATCGAACATCATAAACCTTTACATAACACGTGTTAAACCAAATTGACAGCAAAAAAACAGTGCAGCATATCACTCGTAACATATGAATGCACAGCTACTCTTGACCTTTAAACTATACACTGAATTGTGTAAGAATATTTATATTAATCATTTTGCATGTATCTGTCAGATCAGCTGGGAGCTCCGCTGGGTTAAAGGCGCGTTAATCAAAATCTTGCTGCGTATATCAAGGGGTTGCCGCAATTAATTTCGCCGCGTTAAGCAAAGGATACCTGTATTTAAATGTGGTTTATAAAATCATATTTTAATGACTAAAATCTGTAAAAAGAGGCGTTGTTGATACCGTTTTTTTTTTAATACTCCGCGAGAGTGGAAAAATGTAACATCACAACTATATCGACTGTAGCTCAAAACTTACGTCTGTTAGTATGACTTGGTGAGTATTGTTATTCTCTAACGACTGAGTTCCTCCAGAAACTCAGTAATATTGCCCGTTAGCAAATGTCACGCAAATGTCTGTTTCACTAGATTGCTAATGACTTCCCTTATACAGTAAACAGTTCTGTACAAAGGAAGTGCATTCAAGTGTATGTACACTTGTTTGATCACTGACAATATAACAGCGCAGAATGAGGAACTGCAAATCGTCAGTTTGTCTACAGATAATTAGAATGTTTATTTTTCGGCACTGATTGAACCTGTTGAACTGGAATTAATTCAGTAATTCTTCTGTCGCATCAGGAATGACTCATTGAAAATTACAATTGACATTAAAGGTTGCCCCTATCACTGCGAATAGTTTCGCAATAACATTCGCGACCAGTCATGTTCAACACATTGCGTAATGTTTATTTTTCGTTGTTTACTCTGTGTTTCACTTCATATTTGTTCATTCTGATCTGCCGAGTTGTTGCTCGATAGTTATTCTCAACTATTCTCATTGGATTGATTTTCAACTCCCCTACTGTCAGCTAACTCAAAGCGAAAGCTTTTCAAACGTTTCTCTTCGGGTCTTGTAAGATATTCGTGAATGGGGAATTCGCCAGCAAATGCTATTTAACTCATCAAGCATCATTCATTATCAGTTTTAGGGATGGGGGAGACTACAGACTCATTTCCAATCCTTGTAGAATCAGTGGTCCATGTATTAAGGGTCAACAGAAAACTACAAAACGATTTTGAGTGAATATCTCTAAAAGCAAACTGGCGACTTAGTGTATGTAATTTATGAATATGTCACAAGGATCATCCGGGAATTGTCTTTATTTCTTCTTCCTACTATATTAATGGCAGTACATTATTCCATTTGATAGGAATCTGGCACGTTGCTGTTTACCTTTCACATTCTTGCATGATGGTTACATGCAGAGACAAAATATTGTTTTCCCATCATTAACCCATCACCAAAATACTTCAAAAAAAAAAATTTGGATCTTTCGAAAGAGAAAACAGATAACAGAATAGATTACGTTCGGTTATTCTGTAAATTCTAGGGAAAGCCGGCGTTGCATGCCTGTTCTCGCTATATAAATGCAACAAAATGCTGGTCAGGAAGGTTGAACCTGTCAAAAGTCGTTTCTGTGTAATAAATCATTCTTCTTTCAGTTCGAGTACTACGTTGGGGGAGATGGCCTAACATTCTTCGTTTACCAAACCCATACTTTGCAAGTTTAGTCCGGTATACTGCGTTATATCATCTTGCTTGAAAACAGCTCGTAATAGAGTTATCCCTGATAGAGATTGTAGGTTGCCTGTTTCGAGCTACTTCTTCTATCGACAACCGTCTTAACTTTTCTTTTCCCTAGCTGATTTCTTAATATATATATCTTGTATTTTACTTTGAAATTCACAAACATTTGTTCTTTATTTACTGTCTGAACATATAAATATTTTTGCTGACTTGCAATACAGTAATATACATTATGCGACTAGGCAAGGAGCAATTATAAATATAATAATAATTTATAACTTCAACGATGTGTGTGTGTGTGTGTGTGTGTGTGTGTGTGTGTGTGTGTGTGTGTGTGTGTGTGTGTGTGTGTGTGTGTGTGTGTGCTAGTGGGTTCCGTCCCCTCCCACCTACGGCGCCCCCCTCCGTGTTCCGGACTGGTAGGCCGATTCTTGAATTCTGATGACTCGAATTTTGAAGACCGGAAAGGGGAGTCTCCCCCCCCCCCCTACAAGTTCCGGACTGGTAAGCCTTGAATTTGAAGACTCGACACTCAGGATAGCCCCTGAGGTTTCAAAACGTTGCAAATAACTTGACAAAAAACGTTACATAAAAAGGCTTATCATTTTATATATAGATTAATTTTAGATAACGTTTTATGACTTTCAAAATTCAAGAGACACCTTTAAAAAAATACAATAATTGTTATACATAATTACTTGTTTTGACTTATGGAAGTGCTGAAAAAATATTCAAATTTGGCACTGGCTTTTGTGTGCGGTGTTATCGAGAGAAAAAGAAATGTTCGGTATTGAAAATCGAACTGAAAATAAGAATTCGTAATGATAAACATTCGAGAAATTTCGGCCACGTATAGTTATTGCTTAAATTTCATTACTGACTTTCAAAGAAGCAATCTTGAAGTAATTACTATCATGTAAGACTTTTCATCTTCCTCAGTGTTTTATTTAACTTAGACTGCACAGTTAATCATTAATGACTTCCCCGTGCATCTACGACATTACTCTGAGCGCGTGTGAGGCTGTGTAAAGCGAAACCAATTGCCTCATGGACTCTCGTGTAATTACGTATTCTTTATCATGAAAGGTAGCTTCCGAGCCTAAAGCTTTTGAAGGTAGTATAATTATTTCTGTAAAGCTATAGACGGTAATGTTTCGAAAGAAATAACGAGCAATGGAGATAGAGAGAATGTGTGGGCATTCGCATACCATGTTTGCGAATCTGACTCTGCCCCAAGATATTTCATGGCGTATTTTTAGTAGCAGTCTCATGTTAAGTCTTTTTACGTAATTACTTTGAGGCGTGCGTAAGGTCTCCGAGTTTGCCTTTAATTTTTCTTTCGTTGCTTCGTGATGGATCGCTATTAATTACTGCCTGTGTGCCATTGTGTCGTCTGAAGTCTCATTAATTCTTGCATTATAATCGTTTCTTCTCAAAAAACCAATATCTCAATTATTATAGGTATGTTCAATTTATATTTAAAACATTACCGCCGGTTTTAAAAAAATATATATCTGGAGGTGTCGCATGCTTTCTAAATGAGTTCTTTGATATTTAACCGAAAGCGAATTTTGATATGTAAGTGAAGACAAATGAAGACACTCTTCATCTGTTAAGAACAAAGAATCTTTTCAATCGGTTTTAAGTTTCGCTATGCTCATTAGTAATGAATAACATCGTTAATTAATAACAGTTTGTTTTCATCACATTTTTCCCAGAAACATGAAGCAATATTTCATTTATGATAAATATTTAAAGCGTTAGAGAATTAAAAAAAAAAAAGGAAAAAAAAAAAGTTCTCTTTATAAATTCCAAATCACTGTGTTCATATTTATTTTCTTTTAAAAAGTGGTGACTTACAGCGTATTATTTTGAGGCACAATTCACTGATATACTGCAGAGATATTTTTGGACTTGTCACTAATATAATCAAAACCAGTGCAGGTTGTCCATTGACTCATCTAATATAAACTTAAATAATGTTTTTTTTTAATTTTTTATTGATTAAAAGAACCCTATTTTGAATTGCGTCTCAGGCATTTAAAATTCTGTTCACTTTTTTGAGAAATGTATGAAGAGAGCAGTATAATAGCGCGAACAACCTCCTCACGTGATTATGAACGGTGTGAAACGGTCCACAAAAACCTTAAAGTAATACGGAACAATAGTCATAAGTCCGTAATATATTTTAAAACAGTTCAATTGATCTCTCCATAAAATGTGGAGCAAATTTAAAGCAGATATGATGATGTGCGGACTTTGTGGTTGGTTATAATTTCTTAGTGAAGTTAAGTGCAACAAAGTACGTGCACAACCAATCCTCTTATTTCATTTCTTTTTTATTTTTAATATTTGTTGGATAGGTGTGACACTTATATAATGCTTATTACTTTGATATCATTTGGATCATTATTGTGTAAAACAACAAACTGAGTTTTTCAGAATTCAAAACATTTCGAATGGATTCAGGTTTCAAGATCTGTTCAGTAAAAAATGTTTTCTAATTTCCTCTGCACAAAAGCTGAGGAACACAAAAGTTTCTGAAATAAACATTAATAGTCCACTCATCTGTCTGGCTGCTATGAATACACTATATAATATGCAAACCTGTGGATACAGATCTGTACTCCTATAGATAGAGTTTCTATATATTCATCAGAGGCTTTTTATAAGAATGACTCCCACGAACGTTTTTGACCCCTCTAGTTTATTACTACAAATAACTTGTTATCCAACAGTTGGAGAACAGTTCACTGTGTGTCTCGGCTAACCAGGCGTCTTGTTGGTGATAATATTTATTTATTTATTTTTATTGTTCTTTCAAATATTTACATATGTACAATGATCATCTATTCAGTATATTATTTTACAAGGTTCAGCACTTTGTGCTACATATAATGAGATTTAAATAGTAATGATGATAACAGTTTTTTTTTATATAACAATCATAATAATAATTTACAATTATATTGTTCAGAGTTACATAAATTGTATAATATTACATGTTGTAGTTTACTATTTTTTTTTCAAGTTTGAAAAGGTGTGATTATACAACAGTATTTATACATATGCAATCTAAATATTATATTTCTTTATTCTCACAAACATACGGTGTAAACTCATGATTTACATTTAAAAGATTTTTTTTTTACATTGCATACATTTGTTACAGTTATTATATACATTACATAATACTACATTATATACAATAATACATTATATACATTACATTTGTTTACATATGATAAATTACTTACATTTGTTTACATGTGATATTTACATTACGTACATTGGTTTACATATAATACATACATTGGTTTTCATGTGATACGTACATTACATGCATTTGGTTACATATGATACATTTTGGATGAGAACTAATTTCTTTGCTTTCATCCTCGAAGCTTATTGGTAAGCTTATCTGAGGATGACACCAGTTGGTTATTATGTATTGTTTCCCCCCCCCCCCCCCCCTCACACACACACACACACACACACACACACACACACACACACACACACACACACACACACACACACACACACACACACACACACACACACACACACACACACACACAAACTTGGAATGTATTGATGTGTCGCTGAACTGGAAGCCTGAACGAATATATTGTGTTTCAGTAAGTTTGTGTGGTATTTTGGGTGCGTGTTTCTTGTTCATAGTATGTCCTTAGAGCTCTTTTCAGGCTATTGTAGTTTGTAAGGTTTCTGTATTCAAAAAGTAATTTGTTTATCATGTCTGGGATGTAGAAGTTTCGCGTGGCCTTTCCGTAGTGATTACTGTATTTATATGTGATATAATTAGTAGTCTGAGGTCTTGTTATACGGTATGTATTTCTAACTTTCCTGTAGTTGGCATCGAAATAATGTTTTAGCAAGGCTGCATAGGGACATAAATGTTTTGCTGTCAGTATTTTGTGTTCTGACATTGCAATGTTTATAAGGTCTTGATTTTCTTTGTTCCCAAAAGATCAGTTTTGTCATTTTGTACTGTAGCGACATTAATCTATTTAAATTGTACAGTTCACAGAAAGCATACGTTGTTATAGCGTATCTTAGTATATTTTGGCATAGTGCTTTGTATATTAGTGTTTTTAGGCGTATGGGAACTATGTCTTTTAATCTGTAGAGTTTGCCACTTATTGTTCGGAATTTGTTGTGTAGATGTTTTATATGGCTATTCCAGTTCATATCTGCATCGAGGTGAATTCCAAGGTATCGTATTGTTTCAACCTGAGTGATTGTAGTGGTTTTGCTGTTCTGTGTGTTTTTTGTGTTGGAAAGTGGATGTTGGATGGTTATATATTTGTTATCAACTGGTCGAGTCAGTGGATTTCTGAATATCATTAATTTTGTCTTTTCTGAGTTTAGGTGTATGGAGTTTTTTCGTGAGCCAGTCTATGATCAGATTTATATCATGTTGCATGTTTGTTTGGGCTATGCTTGCGTTATTATGGATGGATATGATTGCTGTATCGTCTGCGTATTGGAATATCTTACCTTTGAGTGGTAACTGATTAATATCGTGCGTGTAAATGTTGAATAGAGTTGGGGAGAGTACAGCTCCCTGTGGCACTCCACAAGTTACTGGTAGCTCTCTGCTTCGGTTTGATCCGATACGTGTGATATGCTTTCTATTTTGGAGGTAGTTTGTAAACCACCTGTGAAGAGGCCCGTCTGTTCCAACATGCCTCAGCTTTTCTGACAAGGTTTGATGTGTAAGTGTATCGAATGCTTTAGTTAGATCAATAAAGACTACCATGGCAATTTTGTTTTTGTCTAAGGCGGTATTAATTACGTCTGTAAAGTCTTCCAAGAGAGATGTTGTTTCCTTATTTTTCTGAAAACCTTATTGTGTTTTGGGGATAATATGAAAGATCTCAGTGTATGCTGTTTTCATTATATAATAATAATAATAATAATAATAATAACTGAAATAAATGCTTGCACAGTTCATTAGCGTATCCGCTCTCCAACGAACAAGCTGCTAAAGACAATCAGATATACATCCCCGTTTGGGGATGCATTTGGGATTGTCTTTAGGGAGGAGTTGGATTTCATCTCTCTCGGCACGATACCACTTCTGAGTCCGGCTTATTAGTCTATTCAAATAACCTGAAACATTTTCTGTACTTTCTTTCGACGGAAATTTTTCCAGATTATATAAAAAATAAATAAAACTAAAAATATACAAAAATAATAAAAATTTTGGAAAAAATTCTAAGCCAACCCGCCGCACCAATGTACTGTAGGTATGTAGTCTTTCGTGTGGTTGGCTTATACTGCCATTAAAATAAATGCAATGGCTTTATAGAATTCTTATAAACTCCCATTCTTCGATAAAACAAAGATGCACACAACAAGCAGAAACAACTAAATATTTTAATCCAATATTTTATCCACTAACTGACACATTTTCACGGATAAGCAGAGCAAAGGTAGTAACGAAATTAACTGAAAAAGAACACAACTTTTCAAACAACTATTCAAATATTTTAACGGAGTCCTTTGGGTGCAATCCCAGATGACTGGTTTTCGTTGACTTAAATGGAATTTGACACTATCAGGTATCTGTTTACATCAGCAGTGATTTCTAGAGAATGTGCACTTTCCCAGAATAACCTGTCACCTTTGAAGCGGAATGTTTTACCATTCTTAGCTTACTCACATCTCTGGCAGCCTTCTCTCATCCTAGGTTCACTGCCTTAATGTCATATTACGAGCAGCTGCATGCGACACGTTGTTTAGTCCATTATTTTTTTTCCAGTCTTTTGGTTTTAGTTGAATTTCATTAAAAAGCAAATCTTCTGCCAGAAACCTGAAGTTACCATGCGATTCTGTTCTTCGGGAACTGTAGGAATTGTGAAAAAAAAAATCCATTGTGAGACTTCAGCAGATTAAACACCCTCGCTCCTTTTAAATTTGTTTGTCTGGGAGTCTTGTGCACTGCAACTTTCTTACAGGAGCGAAGAAACAGGAACTCGGTCATAATAATGGTAGGCGACGAGGGCACATTTGTTCTTGATTTTTTTTTTTTTTTTTTTTTTTTTTTTTTTTTTTTTGTACATTATACTGAGTAAGGATTCGCATAACTGCTAGTTTCACGAGGCCATCATTTTTCGTTATCTGTAGGTATTATTTTCTTGATATATGCTAAAATTCCACAGTTTCTTATATTTTCGTTACGAAATACAACTATTATTCCTGGAGGAAATGTTCCATGAGAATAATTCCATTACGTTTCTGGGAAAGTTTTATTCTTCTCTCCAAGAGCAACGTATTGAATATTTTATAATCGTTACATTGCCACCGAAACACATCGTCCGTGAATTTCATAATTTGATACTTTTTTTGATAATAATAATAATAATAATAATAATAATAATAATAATAATAAAAAACGAAGTACTTGCTGCATAGTGTGAAACTTTCCATATGTTTCGATGGAAATATAATTCGTATAAACGCGTTGAGTTATTCGTTGATCAAATCTAGATGTTCTCCCAGGCATCAACTATGACGTTAATCCCGAAGAGAAGCAAATAGGTTCATCTAAACTAGCATATCAATAATTGTGTGTGTGTGTGTGTGTGTGTGTGTGTGTGTGTGTGTGTGTGTGTGTGTGTGTGTGTGTGTGTGAATATAAAATAAAATCAGAAGCGTGTGCTTCTAAAACTTTTCATATGATTAAAAATTTGGTTAATTGGTAAACTCCATTGAAGAAATAGTTCGATAACGACATTCGTTTACATTTTGTATGAAATATTTATTTAAATTAACTAGGCGAAAGTGTGTGGCTGAAAAGATGGTCCTAGAATTTTCTTTCCAATAAAAAAAAATATTGGACTGGAAGTGCATCTAAGTGGCACATCTAACAGACGCATACTTCATTATTTTAACTTTTAAATTTTGATTTGCAAAGAATAAAGCGGCAAATTTTGATTAGCAGAGGATAAAGTGGTAAACTCTTGACATATCTAAAATGTTTACTATTTACCGTGTACTTTATTACTTAGTAAACAAACATTTAATCAGTTTCTCTGGAGGGAAAGCCTTTCCACCTCCATATGAGACTGGATAACTCACTTTCAAATTAAAAAGCGCTTATAAAGATTCTTCTTGTCTACATGTGGATTTGAACCCACATCTTTGCAGCCAAAACGAATGTGTTACAGACGTTCACTCTAATCACGTATTCTTCTGCAGTTTTAAAATGTTATGGTCTAAATTATACATTAATATTTCTCTAATAATGATATAGATAAAACATAATTAGTTTCTCATGGATGACATTAATTAAAATCTGAAATTAATATCTTAGTCAAGAGCCGTATTAAATATTATTTACAACTCGAAATAAGCAGTTGCTTCTGAATTTTAATCTTTTGTCGCTTATTTACGAGATTTCCTGATTAAAGATGGGATGTGGAAACATATGTTGAATTGTTAATACAAACGTCATCAGGCGTCCGTATTTCAATGTTTGTCCAAGGGTGAGTTCTCATCTCTGAAATGGCAAATGCATCGGTAGCAACAAACATTTAATCAGTCCCTTTAGAGAAACAAAAGACCGCATGATGTGACGGCATACCATGTTCCCAGTAAGTAAATATAACACATTACGTAATTATTTAATAGTTACATATCGGTACAACTATACCGCGCATCCGTTTCTTAAAACCTCCGATTACTGCTTTTGCTTCATATCAACTAGCTTATTTAGTTGAGGACGAATATAATGAGTAGTTTCGCCCATGACAATGCACTCTTCTACACTTCTCTTTTCTATTTAACATACTTTGCACTACGCAGGTCACCAAAACTTCCAAAAGGATTAACCTCTGAGCCATAAATTCTGATCTCTGAATATTCTGATTACTTCGTTCTTGCATTGCTCCTGAAACTCTATCCTGTTTTATTTCTCCCACCTAAAAAAATCTTCATTCTTACTCTAATGAATATCCAAATATTTGGACACGATTGCATTTGTCTTCATAGGATAAATCCAACCTGCAGTCATTCTTGGCATAAATTATTACAAATATTACCACCTCAGCATCATATGAACGTTATATATTTAACTATACATATATATTAAATCTTCTTTAGCCATAAAAGAATAAAAACATGTAAATTGTAATTAATATTTCCAGAAAAAAAAGTGCTATAAAAAAATTTCCCCCCGTTAACCCGCAATTAACTGTGCAGTGTTGGTTGGAACATCATTAATCTAAAGGAGCTGAATGTTCTTGTGTAAACTTTACTCAAGCAATTCTTACAGGGAATATTCTTCTTTCACAACTGAGATCACCGGTTAATTGAAAGATTGATATTCGATCAGCAGGGAAACTTGCGAAAGATTTCCCGAATTCAGTGAAGCGTGAAAGAATTATTAAAATATAATATAACTTGGTGCATTTTAACCGTGTTCAGAAGACTGATAAGAATTAAAAGAAAAGAAAACGAGTCATTATAAACCTCCAGCGTTTCGGTGGGTTTCAAAAACAATATGATTGGTAAACTAACCAAACATGAACTAAGTGATGTTTAAAATTATGCTTCATTTTATTGGAAAGCAAGTGAATTACAGAGCGATTAAAAGTTGAAACTTATTCATAATTAAAAATTAATTTTTAATAAATATATGCATATATTCCTTTCTCTCTTTTTAAATCCTGTTGATGTAATTAAATTTTCATCATTTCAATGTTAACTCGGTTTTTGGAGAACAAATATTTCATGATATGTGGAGTTAAGATGTTTAGAACTAGAAACATGCCAGAAATTAGGGCGCATAGAAAAGAAAGTGAGGGCGATATTGTTATGGTTGGGTAACAATCCATAATTTGCCACTTCCCGTTTCGCATCATTTTTTATTTGCTTTTCGCTTGTTCATACGCATTCCGACCTTCACCATCCCCAAATGACAAAACTCCATTTTAATGTAAAATTCTAGCATTTTCTTATTTAAATTAAGGTAAAAGCTATTCATTTTGCTAATTTGATGCAGCACGATCACTGTTCGTAGAAGGTAGCTATTTCTTAGTGATCGCAAATCGAAAAGAATGTGCTACACCATCACACTTTACAGCGCACGACCTCCAGATAAAGCAGGCTATAGCTAGAAATCAAAGGAAAGTAGCCTGCAGATTCGAGTTTGAATTTCCTGTGGAAGGGCTACAAATATCACGTATGGTCTGATTGTTTATCGAAGTGATTGATCGTATCTCATAGCATTCCATTTCTTAAGTATGAAATTCTTGTTTCTTGTTTAAAATTGCAAAGATTTTACTGGTATAAAAAATAGTTTATGCAAACACTAGATATCTAATGAAGATATGAAGATTTCAAATATTGTATGATAAAAATGAATAGCTGCAGGTATAAATAAACAGCAGAGAGAAAGAAAATGCGCGTTTAAGAATTTCAAAAAAGTTCTAGTTCATTAATTTATCGCATCTAAATGATGTCCTCATGTTCCTTATTTGCACCCAGAACACATCTAGATAAAATGAAAATCAATTTAAAAATAAACGTTTAAATAAAACATTGTATTGTAACGTTACCTCAGGTCGTTCAAAGGAAAAATTGTAAGAATTACAGCAGCAACGGATAATACGATACTCGAAGGGAGAAATAAATTCTCCATCACCGCATCATAAATAAATATCACTACTTGGAAGCCAGAAACTGTTGCACAAGTAAAAATATTTTATTAAAACTTCTGATTATCCATTAAGCAATTTTAAAAGCAAAAACGAAATAGTTCACAAGTCACATAAGTCGGAATATGCTGTACTTTGGTTTGACAGAGATATCAACCTACTTGCAGCCAGGAAATAGATTAATGATATTAATGCTTTATATTTCCCGTTGACTGTGAAAAAGCGTGCAACCTGGACAACGTCACATAGATTTCCCTGTTTAGAAAATGGATTAGTATTCGTACTCAAGAGAAATACTGGCATTGCTTCCAATCCATTTTGCAATTTAAATTGATTTATCACGATATTTTTATCAGTTATAATTTCCGTTTTTAATTCTTTGCGAAAAAATAATTTAATCCAATGTTTGTAAAATAGTTTTATTCATTATAGCTTTATAAACAAAGTTGAATAGCACTGTGGTCATACTCGTAAAAAATTGAATTCATTTCATGGATATACATCGTGAGGAATGCTTAAAAATACATTTTGTTTTCAATTTTTGCATACATCCATTGAACACATGATACAGTTATTTCTAAAGGCTACTATAAAAAAATAATTTCGAAAATGTATACTGACATCTTCGTAATATTGATAATCATGATCAGATCCGTGCCTCAATGCTTAATTATTTTACGGTTCATTTCTCAAGAATGCATGAAATTCTAAAATTGCCTATAAAATTCCAAATATAACATCTAAATCACATTTTAAGATAACATGTTAGCTCTTCACGTATACCTTCTTTCGCTTTTTTAGGCTTATATACTGCTCTGTATAAAAACATTTGTTGCATGTCTAGCATCGGTGTTTACGTGTTCTCATTGAACGTAGAACTACAATTTCTATATGACTCTCTGACGTCAATATTTAAGTACATACTATAGCTACTACGACCAACACTAATTATTTAATCATAGTATCTTGATACATTTTGCCTACATCTTCTGATATACTAAGCGAGAAGCGCTGTAAGAATTCCCGGTATAGATCTACCTGAAATATAGGCTTAGTTGAAATCCATTGTTTTCGAATTTTTTACAACCTATAATTTCTTGCTTACTGATATATGGGGAATTTTCCTCTCGAGATAAGAGGTTTATTTTGTTCTGTTCTGTCGCCAATTTAAATATTCATCTGAAAGTTAAGTTTGGCTGTATACACCATGACCAACTAGGACTCCTGCACTGTTCAGGTTATTACTCACTCTGTATACTCCGTCCTGCATTGTAGAACATTTTCTAAAAGTGTTACAAAATGGCTTGGAAAAAGTTTATTGCCTTCATAAACGGACCTGGGACGAGGCTGTTTCCAGAAGAAATTGACGTGCTGTATACATTCAGCTGGGCCGTTTGCTAAGAATAGGTTTCCAAAAGATGGACTGTAGACTTCCAAGACACTGAGATATTAACCCTCACAGGGAGACAGCATTTTAATGGGAATTTAACGTGCTCTATCCCCTCAGTTTTCCGTGTGAAGGTACATATTTATATACTTATAAACAGGAATCGTATTCCTTGGACAAAGTTCGGACTGGCTAGTATCCAGACAGGTTACTTTATATATTTATATTCTTCATGTTAGGTGATGTAAAATTCCTAAAAATCATTGAACTTGCCATTTATTTCACGGCAGAATGGTAACAAGGCCTGCAATGTCCAAATAAGACAGAAGTCAAGATATATTTCAAAGCATTTCTCTCTTGAATTTCAAACTAAAATTTAGTTAAAGAAAGCACATTAAACTAATAGCGTTATAATTAACTTTTTACGTGACGTACACATTTTAATTAGACTTTTACTCCTTTCTGTTTGAAACCTTTAGTATAGAAACATAAAAACAAAATATGAAGCATTTTACAAAAGGCTTGAACTTAATCCGAAAAAAACAGCGAAAATAGGACAATCAGAACAAAAATGTAGTTGAAAAGAATGCACACCTATGTTTAGAAGTGCATTTTTTTTTTACCTTTTTTCTTTTGTTAGATTACTAGAACTTGGAAGTCCGGTCTTAATTAAATTGATTGAAATAATGAGAATAGGTGTCAAGACGGTGAAAATCAATTCTGTACTAAACAAACATTGCCCTAAAAAGTGCTAATTATAAATCGGATATAATTCAAGATTCATTTTTTAAATTTAATTCTGTTCATCAAGTTGCAAAGGAGTGAATAGGACTCGAACTTTGAAAGTTCGAGTTCTATTCACTGCTAAAAATAGTACGGGGAAATCTGTTGTCTGTTATTCTAAACAGATAATCCAGCGAACACAGAAGTTATGTTCGTAGTTCAAATCTGTACGAATGTTGACAGTTACTGTATATATATATATATATATATATGATTAGCGGAATGGGATAGATGGTAGTGGCCACTTTTGTTTGGCAATGCAATGAAAGCGCCTGGAGAAAGAGACAATCCAGAAAAAGGGCGCCACTTTGGGAAAGTGGCGAAAGAGAATCTGCCAGAGAAGGGTCACATAATAGCAGACTGCTCCCCTCTGAACAAAATAAATCAGAAATTCGCATGAAGTTTTTTAGGTTTGCACCTCCATTTGGTTCTTACATTTTCGGCCCCCAAACATGAGAACTATATTCTAAGTTTTTTTTCGGATTTGGAATTTATGAAGAAGTGGAAAAATAGTAGTGTTCCGAATGGGGGGAAAAAATAATAATAAATACCCAGCTGGTTGTGAAAATCAGGCGAAGTAGAGAAAACCGATGTTGGCTGGAAATTGAACGTTATTAGAAGAGAGATTGAAGTAAGATCTTTCTTCTAGGTAATCAGACAGGACGTGTTTGATTGCATTACAGTTCATCGCTATTTAAAACATTAGCTATGAAATATACTGTAGCTTGAATAATTTCAGTATCACAATTTTTCTCAAATGAAGAAAAGAAATGAGGAGTACTTTCTTCATACAAATTATGTAGAAAACTGAAGTATTGCAGCATTGATTTAAAAAAAAAAATCATGAAAGGTGGTCAACCACCACGATACGCCATTGAGCGGCCAGAGAGGTATCTGGCAATTCAGTTAGAAAAGACAATTCAGAGATCATAATTTGGCATTTTGTTGAGAAGGCCTCGATGAAAAACATAATCAAGTGCCTCGGAAATATCAAGAGTGACCTTATGACTTCCCCAGATGTTTCCATGACCTGTGTCCAAGAATGGGTAAGGTTAGCGAGGAGATTCGTTGTAGAACGGTTGTGCTAAAATCCGTACCGATGATCAACTTTTGGGTTTGTTGGCAGTGAAGCAGCTGGTTGTGGATAACCTTATGTATCACTTTCGATAATTTTACAAGTTTACAATAATTCGTTATAAGGTTATATTTAATGTCAGAGTAGGAATCACAAACATTTCATTCAAACATTCTCAATAACTCATCTGAATTGTTGACAGTTCTGTCATTTTCGATTGTGTTGCTATTTCATCCGTTAAATATGGTATATTTTTTATAAAATGTATGTTCATAAAGAAGAGGTGTATTATTAAATTTCATTACACAATTTAGAAATTACGAATTTCTGTAAAATTTGGAAACTATTCACTTGCTTTTATATATAGACAGCATATATTATATACTACAAAAATTTTGCTTTTAGAAAGCTATAGAATTGATAGCATTCATATCTATAGCTGATGGAGGCCTATAATCGGACAGTAACAGTAAATTAGTTTATATAAGTTCTGTCAATTTTAATTTTTGATAAATTATAAATGTTACATTAATGAAGAAAAAACTATTTATAAATTTCATTACACTTTAAGATTACTTCGTGATTAATTACAATGAAACTCATGCTAAATAATGCTAGCAGTTTAAAATAGTTATAAACTTTCTTCCATAATCATACTTAACTCACACTTTTGAAGCGTTTCTGATTGATTATACAAAAGTGCAAACATTTGATGGATTTCAGTTGAATAACCACAAGAAAGCGAAACAAGATAGCAAATGTGGTCGTTTTCTTTTCATAAATCCAGTGAACGTCGGGAACGTAGAGAATTGTAATAACGGGGCGTACTTGAATAAAACGCCAAAGAAAGGAAGTTACCGCGCCTATTGTAGTCCATCAATGTCTAAAACGAGATCGATTGACTTGAGGAAGAAAAGCCGCCAGAAATAACACCCTGGCGTTTTCCTATGCAGGTGATATTTAAGATTATTGGAACGCCCATTGCGAATCTAATTCCGACTTGACGGATAACCTATATTACTTTTTTTTTTTTTTTTTGCCCCCTTCACTAACCCTTATAGAAACGAATATGAGATTGAAAGCGCCATCGTATCATGAAGATTATTAAAGTCCTCAGAACCGCCGCGGCTGCTTTCGCTAATCACATTTTCGATAAACGTTATTTAAGCGATTGCAGCCACCCATCTTCCGCGTCCTTTCATTTCGCTGATTGACCAAGGCGTTCTTTGACGGTAAATAAGAACTATCGAAATTTATAGTTAAAGCGAAAACAGAAAAAAAAAAAAAAAAAAAAAACTCTCTGTGCCATGGAGGGTAATCTCTGTAATAAAATAGCACGTCTTTTCTGAAGGATTGATGTAGCTTATCTCAAGTATTTTAATCAGTTAATTTCAGAGAGTGCAACGTCCACATTGGCTTCGTCTTTTAAAGTTTGCCTAATCTTATTAAATGCCGTCTTCTTCAGTTAACTAGCGTTGCAATGAGGAAGAATTGGATTTATGAAAATAACGTTACTTTTTTTTTCCCAACTGTTAGAAATATATTCTAAGATCAACACAGTTATTGACGAAACAGTAAATTAACAATGAGCCTAGTTAAAAAGAAATGGATTATTTTATCTTAATAAACACAGGTATTGTTCATTAATGTTTACTTAAGGGCTCACTGTAATTTACTTTTTAAATCAGGATGATTTGCGCCCTTATAAATTCAGAAGCTTATAGATGAGATACTCTCTACATAAAAACTTCATGTAAACATAAGAAGCACTTTTAACAGTTTAGCTATCGTTTTTACTTTACTTTAAATTTACTGTTTTGACAAAGGGAAAAAAAAAGGTTTATTGTTAAATTCACAATAGGTGCTAAAAATAATAATCTTTTGATTCAATACACGTTGTACTTGGTTCACGCTCTGCATGGGGCGTATTAGTTCCATGAATTTATTACAGACATCTTTTTCTGCCAATACAGATAAAAATATAAAGGAATGAAGTCTAGAGACCTTGTCAATATTGCTATTTACTATAAATGAACAATCTATGAAGGAATCAAAGATGCTTGCACATGTTTCGCTTGCGAAAATTGATCCAGCAAAAACTTTAGATAAATATACTTGTTTGGTTTTATTTTCCATGGAGAATTTGGAGAATTCCATACTATATCAGAATTCTTTTCTCAAATAAATCTGAATTTTGAGTGCCGTTGATATTTTCTCTAGTAAATTGAGTCCTATCACTAAACAGTATATAACAGCACATCTGATAGACATTGAGTTATTTTTTCAGAATTCCAGCTGCTGACCATATGCTCCAGTTTCGAGATGTCAAATGCATTGCATTGGATATGCAGAGATGTAATCTTCATGTGACGTCGTCCAAACAGTTGTGGTAGTGATCGTGGAAGTCTACGTTTTGACAACACGATGATCAGCTGCATTATTTGAATTCATAGGGTTACCTTGTTCAACCCCACGTTTCTTCATATCGAATATTCAACTCTCTAAAATGTTGATAAATATTTTAGAGTTGAATATTCCAGAATTCTTCAATTGCAGATTATATAATACAAAATCATTAGTCTCGTTTCGAGTAGAGAATTCATAATATCGGCATATTTAACATTTTGAGATAAACAACATAAGAAAGGTAATAATTAATTTAATAAATTAAGATTATATCCGACGTTTTACGTAACTTCAGTTAATCTGGCATTTTCAAGATACCCACAATAAAAAGTATACTCTCAACTAAGACACAACGAGAACCCGATACTTAAGGAGGTTCGCCTTCTAAACTCAAGAAGGAAGCCTAGCAAAGATATTTTTATTTTTATATTTTTGTCTGGTTTCTTCCCGATACATAAGGATTGAGCTATCTATTTTTGTGTGACTATGACAGCATTCCTGTTTCTTATTTTTTGTACATAATTTTAATACAATACAATACATGCACATAAAATAATTTTATGTGCATGTATTGAAAAGTCTTTAGTATAAATCTGAAAATGAATTGTCGACAACTTTTAGCTACGACAGCAACATCACATTTCATCTAAATCCATCTTCCTATCTTATTTCTACTACCACTTTCTCTGTCATAGAGACGTTACTCGACTTGTAAACTGTTGCAAAACGCATTGAAGACGAGATTTTGTTATTTTCAGAAAGCAAATAATAAGTATAACATCGCTTTCTGATGTATGAAAATTTTAATAAGTAGGGAATACAGTAAAAGCATTAGTAATTTATTTTTTGCTATTTAATAACAACGCGGCCATTGTTGTGCGCCTTTTCTATCGCAACCTTGTAACACAGTAATGCCCGACATTTCGTTTATGTCAGAAGATAGAATAAACTACATGCAGTTTATTTGCAAAAATTCGAATAGTTTTCAAATGATATTTATTCACATTCTTTTAAAAATTCAATTTGTTCTTTCACAAGAAGATAACGCAATATTTTTTAAAATTCAACTAAATCTGCTACAACTTCTTAATAATTCAGACATGTAAGATCATATGAAATTTTATATGTAACGATATCATTTCCGTTGAGACACTGTGAACTTTGTTTCTTCAGGATGCTACTTTCCACGATATGCCTTTAACTAAAACGGCCTTACTGCCTTTGCGAGAGACGCATAAACGTTTTTCGAAGAAAATCTCTGAAAAGTCTTTTATTGGAATGTAGAAGTTTGACATAATCAAATCTCCAAGTACTTTCCAGAAAAATTCTCGATCTCTGTAATGATTACTGTTTGGATGAAAATAGACAACATTTTTAGAATGCTTCTATGAAGCATGTTGTATCTAAAATGAAGACGAAGGTGATAACTTTTGAATTTCTTTTCGTTTTTCCTGCGCAAAGGAGGTTGTTATTTTTTAAAATTAGAATAACCCCTCTTTGACACTTTTTTGCTTGATGATTGCACTCAAATGATAAAAGGAATATGCTGAATTATGAATGCAGTTATACATTATCTGAATACTAATACTGAAATGCTGCATATTCACATCAAATTCCAGATTTAACACCAATTTATATACATACATTATAATAACATTATACAGGAAATCAATAGCCATACAGACTGTGTTTCGTCAATTAATAATTATTATAGGGAATGTGTGGTAATTCTTATAACTTGAAAAGTCACAGACGCATTTAAAAATAATAGCTTGACTTATGTCTGTTGAATAAGGAAACGACTTCTAATATTAGACAGTGATTTGACATTATATGATTTGATAATACCAGACGACGAAAATCTTTCCTATAATATTTCCAATTGTACGCACTTTATTTTAGTGTTTCCTCTTTTGCTTCCTTGCACAACAAACAAACTCTCGCTCTTCACCTTCCTGTGTGGATTCTCGTGTCTCTTGACCGTTACGCACAAGGGTTTAATTGAAGAGTAGGACAAGTGATCATGAAAGTAGCCCTGCTCCCAAGCAGCACGTTATTGTTTTTATTAAGCATACTGAAGTAGAGCATGTTAAAAGTAATTAAGTATGTCCAAGTGTTAAAACATATTGCATGGAAACGATTCCTTATGGTCACCTAAGTTGAAAGCAACTACCTCTGTGGTTGCTCTCAGCGTGGATGCTCAAATTTGCCTCATCTAAGTGCCTAATTAACCATTTCAGTGTAACGTTTGCTCATTTTCCGTAATCCTATTTACATTAATAATCCTAATTATGCTTATAATCCTATTATGAATTATCCATCGACAAATAATCTAAATCTTCATACTATTTATCTGCTTCTCATGAATAATTACTTAGATATTAATAAGATAACAGCACTGTTATCTCGGGCGCCTTTAGATCAAGGAATCTGAAGGCCTCGTCCAACCCTTTATTGTTTGTATTTCAGAGAAATCAATATAATTCAGTCAGGAAGTGCAGTTTTCACTGATTATTATTCTGTATATATCCTTTACATATCGGACTGCAAATACTTGACGTATGCAATTCACTTACGGAGTGTAATAGTTTTGAGTTTCAAAACGAAAAATGTAACCTGTAACTGTTTTCTGTGTGGTGTGGTAAATTATTGTGCTAAAGTACTTTAAACTAGGGATAACCGATATATAAGAATTAATTTTTGACCCAGTACATATTCAATACTATCACGACTATTGAGGCAACCCACCTTTATAAGGTAATAATAATTAGGAACAATAAATCTAAGACCAACTGACTTTGTTCTCATGTTTTGTCATGAAGAATTAATGATACTTAATGTTTAAAAACATAGCAAGTGCTGGTGATGAAGCCACTAAACAAAAACGGTGAGGGGAGATCTAAATGACGATGACTGGACAGCTTGAGGCATCGGGCTAGAGGAGAACATGGCAGACAGAACTCATTGGTGATGGTTGAACCTCTTCGGCGAGCCACTTGAGCCGGAATGAAGCTGAAGAAGGATGACGTGACATTGCTTTTCGATTGGCAAAACCTGATTTCGAATGCCGAAAAAGACTCATTTATAAGTGCCTTTCAAGCGAAGGAGAGTTATGCCGGGAAACTTCATATCCTTTGGTCACTTCCGCCATAATTACAAACAAATTGTTAAAATTGTTGAAATGCTTTTAGAATTTTAACTGCAGCTATTATAACATTTCCAATATGTTCTTTTGAACGGATATATTTTTCCCATCCGAAAAATCTTCTTAAAAGTAACTACCGTGAAACTTTTATCGTGATATACCGTGATAATTGCCTGCTAATAATTTTTAATTCACTGAAAGCACACAGTAAATATTGACAACACAATAGTGCTGTATTTACAAGTACTAAAACCAAAAAGTAAACGTTGCAGACCGACCCCTTTCTCCCTTGCTGTAAGGGAGAAAGGGGTCGGTCCCTTTCTCCCTTACAAAAGAGCCAATATACAATTATTTCACTTTTTTTAATATGCCTCATTTACGACGATAACTTTTGTTTTATGAGAGCTAAACCACAATGAACTAGATGCATTCTGCAAATTCAACAAGGATTATAAACAACAAAAGAAGTCTTAATGAAAACCTCCTTGATGCACTCGCTACACTTTATATAATCTACGTTTAAAAAAAAAAAAAAAAAAAAACGTAGTCGGCATTGGTTTTTAAATGAATGGACGATGACATTCTAAGATTATCTCTCAGGTTAATTAGTTCTTTTGGCCGAGTACGGCATTAAAAAGTATGCGATCTCGGAATGATTCCAGTTATGAATTTCCTTGCTCATTATGACTTCCATGAATTGAGATTTCAGCAAGATTTATTATCTTTGAAAACTTTTGTCAAGTAAAATATGAGTCGCATCTCCCGGGACGGGAACTTCTAATTACCAGCCTATTCACGTGAGAGGAGCTGCCATGTACAGAGACTCATAAAACCCACTCTTCATTTATTATGTCGGCCGTTCCACTTTCAGTTTTGCCAGAAGTTAGAAAAAGTTTCCTACTTTATTTGAAATTGGATAATATTTCTCCTAACTTACATCACTCTTGTGTGTCTCAATACATCCCTATTTGCAATGACTTCCACGCGCTTTTGTTATGCATTGGTAAAAGATTGGAAAATTGCCAGCATCTCAAATGACGCGAATGTCACCTCCGTCAAATGAATCTTCTATCGATTTCAGTTAGGCCGCTGCCTTGTGCTCGCTAAAATTTTACCCGATTTAAAATCTCAGTAGCCATATAGTGCACATTCCACAGAACATAGTGAGGATGCAAATGACATCCTGTGACCTAGATGATTACAGCAATAGTTTCTTTAATATAGAGAATGTCTTGAAAAATAAGATAAAGAAAAATTTCGCAGTTTACAATAGACTCGATTTTCAATTCGAAGAATGATTTTATGCTTGAAAATCTATTTTTGTTACTGACATAAACTAGTTCCGGTTATGTAAAATATCTTGCTTAAACTTATATAACAGGAGTATACACGTGTAAAATACGTTTGACGAACATTTGCCTATAAATATATGCATGGTATGCGTAAAAGAATAAAAACAAAACAAAATACATTCCAGACATCGATTCCAAATATTCGGATTTCCACATAATTAAATGATTTGCTTTATAAAATTCAGCTCCTTTATCACATATTTCTGATATTCAGGTGCTGGATTACCTCACTTGAAATTCATTGCCCTTCATTTTTATATATTTTAACTTGAAATATTCCGTTTTGCGTTACTTCTTAACCCACTGCTTAAAACTAACGATAACCCTGAGGCAGAAAATTGTGACCACATTAAGTTTTCGTAAGATTCATAATTTTTTTTTCTTTTTTATCTTTCTTTTCTACAATGCTTGTAACTTATCCATCAACGCGTATCCGTTAATCCATATCCTCCACTTGCAAAACAAAGTAATCTGAGAAAAAACACACGCACGCACAAAGAAATGTGGTGTATATTTTATGCAAGGCTAATTGTGGTTTTTATTGGATATAGTGGAAATTTTCTCTTTAAAAAAAAATCAACCTGAGAGTATTTAAATAATCGCAGATGTTATGAGCTAACGGCACACCATTTCTCATTCATTTATTCAAAGTTTATGTCCCGGTGGTCTTAAAGTGTTTAATCTAAACAGCTGAACTGCAAAAGAAATTCAACTCCAATAAAGCTTGATTGTTTACATATTAATAGAAGTCAAATTTTATTTGCTTTATTTAATAGGCTTTCGTCTTATTGCTACAGGAATGGCCGCTCATAAATAACCATATTCGTTTCTACTTTATATTTCCAAATTCTAAACCACCTTAGAAATGTACGATTTACAAACAAAAGAAATTCGTTGAAAATATAACTTCAGAATCTCGTATAATCTTCATATGCTAAGATGACTTGTGGCGAATTAATGTTTCCTTCATAAAGATGCATTTTCCATTTCCAAACCAAGACACAAACACACACACAAGGTACACACCAGTTAATTAAATCAGCAGCTGCTATCATTAGAGAAGCAAACAGATTAAAGTGTAGTTAAGTGACTGATCTTTTGACCCATCTTCCGGGTACTACTAATATCATCAGTACGGAGCGGTGTGGCAGAGAGTGACAGCAAACACACGCACACCCACCCCAATCAATGCCGGGGTACTTAAAGGGAAAGTGACGTTCCTGCAGTACTCTTGTTGAGTGCTGTTGTTCCTCGCGCTCCAGGAAGGTCGGAAATCCCCTTGCAGCTATTAAATAGCTATATTCTAGTCGGGTGGGTTTAGCTTCGACACTCGATATCACTGCATGTCTGTGGTTAAAGAAAGGAGTTGTTAATTTTGGAAATTCTTCATCCATGCATTCGAAGTTTGTGCTTCGAAGCGCTCTTTCTTATATTAAGTCATTCCAGAAATGATCAAACTCTTAAACAAATAATAATCTCAAGAAACTATCATAGAAACATGTCGTTTGGTTAAACGAATTTGTTATTAGATTACTTACATTTGCTGAAAACACAGAGGACTTAGAACGTTAAGCGCTTCATTTGTACCAACGATATCAACAGATGATACATAGGTGTGTGTGTGTGTGTGTGATAATATATATAAACCCACGGAACAGGACCGTTCCGTGAGGTTGCGCCTCCTGGGTGCAAACTTTTAGTGCTCCCCTTCCATTGAAAATTAAAAGATCTCGACGTACAATAACATGTTACGAATCATTTTATTATACTGCACATTAAGAGGAATGTATTTATATTAAAATAAAGAAAAAACACAAATAGTAAACAAACAAACAAACAAACAGTATTTTCATTCATTAACTATTGAGATTCTGGCTTTCATTACAGAAAAATCTTTTATATCTTCTAAATCTAAATTTCTACGTATTTCATTTTCTATACTTAATATGGATACATTTTTTAATCTTTCTTGTGACATGCTCGATCGTAAGTGATTTTTTTATTAATTTTAATTTTGAAAAGATCTTTCTCCTGTTGATGGTATTGTTAAAAAAAATATGTAAAGCTATTACCGAATTACTAAAATTACTAAATGTGCACTGTTACAAAGGGGAAAAAAACTTTTAAGGGAGTTTAAGATTGCCTATCTGCTTTTACTGCGCAGTGGAGAAAGAAATAAATTAGCAAATTAATATTAAAACTTACCTTCTTTAATATTAACGTAGATATTTACTAAAATTATCAACTCTGTACTGTTAGCACACAATTGATTGTGGATATTATTAATTATTTTCGAGAAACACAACTCTACACTCTAAGCCAGGGGCGGACAGAGTTTTTGCAGCAAGAGCTCTAGTTACCTACCAGAAATTGTTAAGAGCCTCATCCCAAAGGTCTATGTCAGTCATATACGTACACATATAAATACAATATCATTTATAAGAAATAAGGGAAAAAAGTTTTTGAAACATTATATTTATTATTACATATTTTTTACGTGTATTTATATTTTTTTATTTACACTTTACTAGTAAAAGGTTTATGGATTTCTAAGTTAGCAACTAATTTTTGATAATTTGATTTGCAATTAGTAATTGAACTTCTTATTAATTCTTTCGAATGTTGGTTTGTTAATTGAGAACGATACTTGGATTTTACAAATTTCATCGTAGAGTACAGTGATTCAACATCATACGTCGATCCAAAAATTGATAATAAACGATATGCAGACATTTTTTAAATGTCTGTACTTTATGGTTGGTACACATTTCCAAAATTCATTGATTGAATTTACTGATTTATGTAACATTTTGAGACCTTCGTCTTCTTGCATTTCTGTTAACTCCATTTCTTCTGATGCCGTTCCAGGAAGTAAGCTTTTTAAAAGCGGGAAACCGTTGTTTATTATATCAATTTCAAATGGATTTAATAGAAATGCGATTGATGGTTTTAATTCTTGTAAGTCTAAAAATGGTTCTTCAAAATCGTCCAACAGGTTGTTTATTTTTGCTCGATAGTTACTGATGGCTGTAGGAAGAATATCACATCCTGAAGTCGCTTTTTTCAAACGTGGAAAATGATTCAATGTCTTTTCACTTATATTTTTTTGAAAAAGTTTTAATTTTTTTAAAAACTAAAAATGCTCTGACTTAATTCTGAAATATTCTTGTCCTTGCCTTGCAGCGACACATTGAAATTTTGTAAATGCTCCATTATATCGGTAAAAAACATTAAGTCCTTGATCCATTCAGTGTTTTTTAATTGCGGATATGATTGCTTTTTTATATCTAGGAATTCGATAATAGGTTCCAATAAAGCTACAAATTTGTTCAATACATCGTACGTAGATAACCCACTATGCAGTACAACGATAAATCATTTATTTGTTCATTCAAATCAAGTTCATTAATAAAATTTCGAAACTGACGGTGTTTTTTGCATTGGTCCGAATGAAATTTACGATTTTTATGAGTTGTGTAAACACATGTTCAAAATTAAAGTGTTTTGCAACAAAAAGTTCTCGATGCAAAATACAATGAATTGGAATGAAATCGGGAATGCTTTCATCTTTTTTTTTAAAAGTCCAATTAATCCTGCATTCTTACCCGCCATTGCTGCTGCTGCTCCATCAGTAGCCACACTCACTAATTTACTTTTTGAAACCTTTTTAGGGACAACATCAAAAGCTTCCTTAATATCAACGCCACGAGTACTATCTTTTAATGCTATTAAATCTAATAATTCTTCTAGCGTCACTCCGTCCTCAAGAGCGAAACGAATAAAAATTGCTAATTGTGGTTGGTCTGTAATGTCAGTTGATTCGTCAAGCGCCAAACTAAATGCTACAAATCTTTTATATCGTTTTCTAATTTTGATAATAAATCCAGGTTTCTTTCTGAAATTCGACGTTCAATTGTATGTCGTGAAATAGGAATGTCCGTAATTAACTTTAAACGTTTTGAATTATTAGGGTCCAGTGACTCGATTTTATCAAGAATGTTTTGCTTTAACTTAATAAATTCCCCTTCGGTATAAGGCCGTTTTGCACGTGCAATGTTCCATGATATTTTAAAACTAGCCTCTATTACAGTTTTAGATTCTTCAGTAAATTTTTTGTCATGAAGTTAATTTGGGTATTAACTGAAGATTTCAACGATTTAAGCTTTTTAAGTCGTATTTCAGATTTTTCTGGATATTGACACGAAAACTCGCGATACAACTTTTAATAACGACGTTTTAAATTCCCTAGTTTGAAATTGCTCAGTGTTGAACTACAGATGAAGCAAAAAGCTTTACCATTTTTCTCAATAAAAGCATAGTCTTCTTCCAATTCTTCCTTAAAATCTCTATGTTCGTCGATATACTTCCGCTTCTGTTTATTTTCAAGTCATGCTGCAAAATATTCTATAATAAAATTTTAAAAATAAAACGTTAATATTAGTCATTTCGAATTTAAATGGTTACCTTTTTATTAATATAAGAAGTACGAAATTCAGTAATGTATCTTTTTAAATTTTCTGACAAGGTAATATAAATATAACTACATTGCCGAACAGCATATGAACAACAAATTTCATCAAGCCACTCAAAAACATTGACCAATCGAGCAGCAAAATACAGCTTATTAGGGATGGCAAACAAACATCGATGATTTTGAGAGAAAAAATAGCTTTTTTTCTCCTTTTTTGGGCTTTGCCTGGAGTTTTTTTTTTAATTATTATCATCATTCAGAAAAACTTTATTAAGTGATTGCCCCATGTCTGCTAGAAAATTAAGAAAAATTATAAATATTTTTTTTATTTGTTAGTTGAGCCGCAATAAAACTTAAGAAGAGCCATGTAGCTCGCAAGCCGCAGTTTAGCCACCGTGGCTCTAAGTCATTCTAGGTTAAGTAAGACGAAAAAATGCAGAAGTTTACCCAAGTAATTTGGAATAAATCTGTCCCGTATATGTTTGTTTTCATTACGAAAACAGGAGATCCCATTCCATTATCTATTAAGCATAAAATATTTATTTTTTGTTTAGTGTTAATTACTTTGTTTTTGTATATTTATATTACCATTATTACATTTATTGTATGCAGCCATTATTACATGCACCCACTGCGCATTCTCTATTTTACTCCTAGAATGTTTGTTTGGTGTGCTGAGAGTAGTGGTTAAAGTACGTTGTGTTGAAGATCTTCCATTTATTTAACTACCCAGCGACTCGGCCGCTCACCGAAATCTCTCACATTCGAAGGTGACAAATATGCACAAACAGTTCAGTGTATTATTTATTCCCTATTTTTTATGAACGTGTTCGATTATACCGCCGCTAAATTGTGCCGCCCGAGTTCATTGCACCCTTTGCACCCCAGTAGAGAACGTATCTGTATATATATATGCAGGAATGTATTATATATTCCTGCATATACAGAGTCTCCGTAGCTCAGTCAATATCGACGAAACCCTTGGGTCAGAAAGACGTGGGTTCGATTGCCGTCAGTCGTGAGGAATCGAACCCACGTCTGGTCTCTTTCGACTGAAGGTGAGTTAGCCAGTCTCATACGGAGTTAGGTTTTTTTTTTTTTTTTTTTTTTCCTTCAGCCGGAAACTCTTGTTTTTCGTAACCCAGAACAGGCAAACCGGCTAAAACGTACACACACACACACACACACACACACACACACACACACACACACATGGATTACAGTCCTGAATTCCTCCCAGCCATATGCCGGTCTAGAGCCCGGATGAAATTGGAGGGTTGGGGAAAACAGTAGTGAACTACCCTGTAAAAACCTCACCAGGAACACTTTGTGGGCAATGCCTACAAAGTCACCTAGGGTTGGAAACGACTGAAATGGAAAACCCACCTATGGAGTAAAACCAGGTTTAAAATAGCTTGGAATCTTTAACATATAATATATATATATATATATATATTATATGTTATGGTGTGTGTATATATATATACACACACACACCACGACCACCAATAACTTTGGAGTTGGGTACATTGATGGTAATTTTTTCTAGCTTATTTTGTATGTTTAACTCAGCTGTGTTGAAACTGTTCGGTGCCAATAACGGATCAGCAGGATAAAAAAAAATAGAAAAGTAACTTGGAAATACGTATTCTAATGGCTTTTTCTCCCGTTGCATTAAATAAGAAACTGAGACAAGATCTCTCTCTCTCATTTCAAGATTTAAAAAAGAAAAAGAAAATAAAAATCAGATGGTAATTTGTATACATCTCAAACTGGGCAAGTGGATGTTTTCCCATTTAATGATTTCGACTTTGCGAAAAAATTGTGCATCGGAAAACTCAGATTAATTACTAAGAAAACTTCTAATTTATGAAACGCATATCTTAAAGCAGACACATTCAGTGGGTTGCTCCATACATATTGCACATAATTCATGCATACTGTGCATCATGCTTTCCTGTCAAGAATAAAGTAGCCATTAAAATGTATGTCACGCGCTTGTAACGGTTATTGGTTTTCTATGCGAAATTGAGATTTTTCTTGCAGCTATATTACCGACATGGTTAGCCTAAAGCATCTGCATTTTCCAACTAACAAAATGCTAACCTTGCAAGAAATCAATGCTGGTCTGGTTGTCAGAGTGGATAGCGTATTAGCTCTTCAGATAACTGGTTGCGGGTTTGAATCCAGCCGTGGGAATGTATATTGTGAATGTCATTAGATGGTTTACATGCCTGTGTGCATCTTTTGGAGGTAAAGATACAACGTACTTTGCAGAAAACGTGATAGAGATGAGACGTTGTATATTATTATTATTATCTGAGACCTCCAGGGAGTCAAGGACTCATAGAGGGAGGCTGTAAATTACCCAACCCAGCTATCATACCTACCCTTGAATTCATTCACACTAGATGCACTCACTATCCGTAAGGGCAAATTATTCCACTCACTCGCTGCTCTCTGGGAGAAAAACCTAGCTCTTATCCCTTTCTTGACTGGAAATAAATTTAACTTCCATGGATGCCCCCCCCCCCGATCTCTCCCCGCCTTCCATATAACGAAAGATTTCATCATTTGAAATGCTATAACACTCATTCCAAAGTTTATGGACCTCTATCATATCACCCCTCTTTCTCCTGTTAACAAGAGTCTGTAATCCACATATTCGCAATCTGTCCTCATAATCTAAATCCCATAATCCGGATATAATCTTTGTAACTCTTCTTTGAACCCTTTCCACATCTTCTTTATCCCCTTGGAACCAGGGAGACAAAATCTGCGCACAGTAATCCAAGTGTGGTCTTATCAAAGCCTTATAAAGAGGCAAAATTACTTCCTTATCCTTACATGTCCAGGTTCGCTTCAACATACCAGTTATCCTCTGAGTTGTTTTTGCAACTTTTGCTACGTGACTTTTGAACTTTAAATCTTATATCCATCAATACACCAAGATCCCTTGCCTCTTCAGTTTCTTGTAACATAATCTCGCTAATATAATATGCCGCTGGAACTCTAATCACGCCAAAGTGATAACTTGACACTAACATTAAATTAGAAAAGAACCGATAAATTTATTGTCGAAATACTTAACATATAGCAGTAAAATGTGACTAAAAACAATATCGGGAAAAAAAAGAAGAATAAAACAAACTATGAATTTTAAAAGACCTGAAAATAAAGAAAATAAAAAGGATGAAAGCCTATTATATTCTCAGCAAGCTAATGTTTCTGATGACGTTTCATTTAGAACGTCATCAGAAGTAGTTCGGAGAAAATTAACTGTGAGCTTGCTGCATGGTTTTATGAAACAATGAATTAACAGGATTTAGTTAGTTCGAGGTTGTCCGGAGTTTAGTTGGTTTGAGAGCAATGAAGAATTTATTTTGTTTAATTGCCACAAAGCGAGATTAGGTCTCTCTTTATCGCATATTGTTTGGCTTCTTTTCTTGTAACTTTTTTTTCTTGCAACTTAAATCAGGAACTGTCTTACCAATTTCAGAGATATGTTTTGATTCTATTGCATGTGTGGATGTGGATATCTCAGCAGTGGAATGTTGCTTCTGGTTTTTAATTAATTATTATTTTTTTTTTTTGTGTGTGTGTGTATGTGTGCTGGTAAGTAATCTGGTATAGGAATATTGCAACCTCGATAATGTTCAATTAAGCATGACTTTATTGAACGATTGGTCTATTCACCATAGCGGGTGTTACATACTGACCGGTAGTTAAATTTATAAGCAACATTATGGTATAGAGACCGGTTTGAGCGAGCGAATGGGTTTGGTATTTTAGTAAATTTTGTAATTCGGTGCTGGTGATGAAGATATATGGAAATTTTAAGAATATATGTGATTTTGATATGTGGTCTGAGAAGAAAGTACAAGACTTTGGGCCGAGTGAATAACAGTCTATTAGTTTGACGATACTCTTGAGAAATGAAGATTTCTTCCATGTTCGTAATTTCTTCGTTTAAAGCAGTGACATAACACGGGTATTTGTAGGCGTTAATGAACTGTGTTAGAATGAAACTTTTCAAGTTTTGGTTCCTAGAACTAAGGTTTTTGGATATTCTAAGTCTTATCCCACTCACGGTAACTGATAGGTTCTACGTCCGGTGTTGGGATTCTCTTAAAAAGATTACGAGTCCACTCTTTCTTTATCGTGGGCACTTATGAATGTATCCAGGTATGAACTGATTTTCATCGATCTCCGTGCTACCCCCCCTTTTTTTTTTTGCTAAATGCAGTGAAATAATTTGAAAAATAAAATTCCCTATGAATTCCCTATGACATAGGCTTGCCATAATTGTCATGAACCAATCTCAATGCTTGTCGAGCATGGAAAGGGGGATTTCCAAGATAAGATTTTTTGGATGTCAAATAAATGATAACAGCAGCAAAACTTTATGTTGATAAAGGTATAAAACCACGATGCGTTTTCTTAGTTGTATAATTTCATTAACAAAAAAAATAAAATAATGCTGAAAATCAGATTACTATGTGACTATCAAAATACTGTGCTTTTTTTTATTATTTTTTTTTTAATATTCAGTTTATTAATTTTACTTTGATTAAATATTTGCCTACCTGCTTAGCTGAATGACTATCACAATCGCCATCATTAGGCCTCATGTTCAATGCCTAGCGTGGATGTTTGTGATTATCTTTAAGTAGGAGGTGAATTTAATCGATGAATGTGAGACTACCTCGCTTACTGGAGGCCTGAAGTTTCTTGAAAAAGTTCGAACTTTGGTCTCTAGAGCAGAGTTCCGAACTATGTAAAAAAAAAAAAAAAAAAATCCTAGCACGCGCAGAGTATCAATGCACTCCGAGTTTACAGCCTTTCATGGGTGCGAGTTATATAATAAAAATAAAAAATGTGTTAGTACATCACCAAATACTTTGCTTTGCTGATACCCAAATCAACAAATGTTAGGCTCACTGGCACATTAAATTGGCTCGTTTGAAACCTAATGAATGCTCTCATGCAGCCGCATAATTCTATCTGCATAAAGTTTTAGGCTATCACTTGTGAGTGTTCTTCTGAGCGATTTGCCTGTTTTGGAGAATGAAAAACCCTGATAACCTTGCTATCCCCATATGAGACTGTAACTTGCCTTCACTTAAAAAAAGCTTTGATGAAAGGATGGTGTTCAAACCTAGTTCTTTGCATTCAAAAGACATCGTCAAACTCGACAGCGCTACGGAGACTGGGGTATTTTGAAAATGAAAATAGTGAAAGTCATCATTATCTCAAATAATATGAACTTCAACCCGTTTATTTGCTTAAATATAATTGACTATTTTGCATTTCAGAGTTGGCTGCTGTCGTATCCATGCCCCTAAAATTTACGAGCATCAGTCAGTGACTTAAGCAACGCATTTTAAAACTCGAATCACGTACAAAATTTCTTCTAGAGTTTCTGTTCTCTGAAAACTCCGCAAATGATTTGTTCGTGTTAACTTGGATTATTATGGTACTCTCGGAAGTTATAATCAAGACGTATGCATGTGCATCTTCTAATGCTATTAGAGTCTCGGATTCCAGGTTGGGACTCACAACAGGGTAAACAATCTACATAATGTGAGGCTCACTTCCGCTTTCTGCTTAATTTACTCCAAGTCATTCGTGTCACCCCTTC